>NC_000072.6:103882039-104232039 GCF_000001635.26 Mus musculus
ACAGAAAATGAATTTAGTAGAATCTTCCTAAAATAGAGACGCATACAAAGGCTCTCCAATCGAAATTTCTAAATAATAAGGGAGACAGAGCCTCATGTGATCATCTTTTGTCTCCAAATGGAGCTTCCAATACCAGGATAAGCTTATATTTAATTGTGGTTTTGGTTGAGGCCTTGCATAGGAACCTCTAAACAAACCATGCCGTTGCCACATCTCTAGGTTACTCTTCCCAAACTGACTACAAGGCCCGATTGCTGAAAACAACTCCACACACTGAACATGGAAAAGTTGAGCCAATCCTTATACAAAACTTTTACCCTTAGAACACTCATCCCTAAATGGGATGTTTTGATCTAATACCTCCCCTTGGGGTTCAGGGATAGCCACAGGCGAGGTTCTGGAGAGTGTAGAACAAGAGAGAAAATAGAAACCATCAAAAAAAACAAGATCCTTAAGCAACATGACTGACACGCAAACAGACTCAGAGGCAACTTGCATAGGACTCTCATGGGACCTGCCCCAGTTGAATTCAAGAGATAAAAGGAACAGTGGACACATGTCCTCATTTGTAACCTAGAAACTATCTCATCTTGATAGCCACTTGCAAATTAAAATGTAGTTTTCTCCAAGGGATTCTCACAGCGAAAACAAAACTATCCTCAAGGGAGGCCCTAATCCCAACAGTAGATGGCCAACAGAGAATAAACTTACCACCTAATGAGGTTCCTAGCCTCATAATGTCCTGTCCCACTTTCCTCTTTCTTAAAAAACTTTATCTTATTATTTTTATACTAATTTTATTTTACTAATATATATATTTTAGCCTACAGGTCTTTTGCTCATGTAGTATAGCTCCTAGTTTAGTGTTTTTATTGGATCCCCCAGTGTATAAACAGGTGGGTCACTTCTTCATGAGCTTTCTGTTGCATTCTTCTTTTTCAGTTTGTTTGGTTCAGTTCCAATTTGTTAGTTTTTGTTTTATCTTATTTTTGTTTTATTATTAAAGGGATTTGTAAAGAAATTTGTTTTTACTGACAAAATTATATTATTCCTTCAAAAGGCTTTAAACTCTGAAAAAATCACCCTTGGCAGAAGTATTTGAATATCAAACCTAGATGTCTTATTAAGAATACCTTCTGGGGACATGGGAGATGACACATTTTGTAAATGCTGTGCAACCCTGAGGACCTATGTTAAGTCCCCAGAGTCCATGTCAGTTGCTTGTGCCTATACATCCAATTCTGGCTGGATAGTGGTGCAAATAGACTAATTCTTGAAATACACTGTCAGGCTTCTCTGGCTGCATCCATATGCTTCAAATTCACTGAGAAATCCTTTCTGAAAAATTAAATGTGATGCTTGAGCAAGGAAAGGCACCTGCAGCCAACCTGTCTTCCATACACTTGTGCCCACACACCCACAATGCTAATGTGCATGGAAAATCTATCAAGAATATTCACTACACATACTCACACACACACACACATACACACACACAGTGACAGAAAGAGAGAGAGAGAGAAAGACAGACAGAAAGAGAGAGCCAGGTAGGCAGGCAGGCAGACAGTATGTATTCTGTGGCTTTTTTTTTTTTTTTTTTTTTTTGAGGCATGGTTTCTCTGTGTAGCCCTGGCTGTCCTGGAACTCACTTTGTAGACCAGGCTGGCCTTGAACTCAGAAATCCGCCTGCCTCTGCATCCTGAGTGCTGGGATTAAAGGCCAGTACGCCCTGCATACATATTGTTTAATTGGAGTGGTATGTTCTAGCATTTGTCAAGAGATTTGAAAGAAAGCCAATCTTTCCCAATCATTGAATCTAGTGCACTAATGTATACATATGTTCATTGAATTGAGTTTGGACACATTTCCACAACTTCTAAGTGAAATAGTCTTAATAGTATGCAAACTAAATTCTTATTATGCAGAAAATCTTAATCCTTCCTCTATTGTACCAAATTAATTCACTAAGCTAAGCCCCCTATGGCTTCATGAAGCAAAAACTCCTTTTTTTAAAATTAAGTCCAAGAAGAATTTTGCTACATTTTTTTTTCAAAAAAGAAAATAATAAGTTCCTTTAATGTTATTAAGTTATTTTAGCTAATACGTTTTAAGCTCTTTGTGAAGAATAGAATCCTGACAACATTGTTGGGAAGATTATAATGAGTCCATAGATCCCAAACTGTGTGCATGTATGTGGATATCATTAAAAAGAAAGGGCAATTGTGACATCCTGCTCTCTTCCATATACCTCAAACACTAAACCCACTTCTGTATAGGATGTACTAGTATTGGTAAGCCTTACTAAAATTTCACATTAACCAGAAAAATGGCTAAATATTTCAATTTCATTTCCTCATGGGAATTTCCCAAGATCCTATTGGTTAGATAATGTGTATCTCTCCCATTTAGCACAGTATAAAACATGCTCAGCATTGAATATCTTGTTTAAGACCACAGAGTTAATATACAGTAAATTCTAAAGTCATAAGTCATAGCTGGTTTTCAGAGTGTGTGTGTGTGTGTGTGTGTGTGTGTGTGTGTGTGTGTGTGTGAGAGAGAGAGAGAGAGAGAGAAAGAGAGAGAAGAGACAGAGAGAGACAGAGATAGAGACAGAGAGACAGAGACAGAGACACAGAGAGACAGAGACAGAGAGACAGAGAGACACAAACACAGAGAGACACAGACACAGAGAGACACACAAACAGAGACTGACAGGGAGAGAAACAGACAGAGAAACAGAGACTCAGAGACATAGAGAAACAAAGACGGACACAGGACAAGTTAGTGACAAAGACACAGAGACACAGAGGGAGGATGGGACCGAAACACAGAGACACTGAGACAGGTACAGAGTGCGTTCATTGTCAGATCATGATTCTTCCAAACAGTGTTTGCCAAGCATCAAATGAAGAAAGACTAACTCTAGGACTGGAGTCCTTGTTTGGAAAGCATCCTTCTTCGACAAAATAATCCCAAACTGCCTTCAGAAGAGCAATTTAGATTGAATTTAAGTCCTTCTCAACAAGCCCAAGGTCTCCACTTTCATCTCCTTTCGAAATAGGATGAGTTTCTGCACAAGAAGGCTGGCGATTAGCACAGGTTTCTGTCTTACGGTAGCATCAAGCATCTCTGGATGGATGGAGAGTGAAAGGGGGCTGGAGTTCGTTTAACGGGTCTGTCCATGGGAGGTCACTGTCATTCTCTTACTTTCTCTCACTCCACCTGTTTTACGCCTTTGTATTATGACTTCTTGCCTGATGATTTTTTCATAGACAAACAACAATATTCTGGCATGACTAAGATAGAGCAGATTCTCTGTGAACAACCAATGCAGCTCGCTTTGTTTTCATTATGCCACAGCCGAGGTTACAGAGGAGATGGGTGTTGTTTCCTTGGAAGGTCTTTAAAATGACAAACGTGTGCTTTGTGTCTCAATCACAAGGGTCCTGTTGAAACAGGAGGATAGCTATTTTTGTCTATTTGGGTTAGAGATGGACTCCCTGTAGGGCTATAAGAGTGGAAATCCAGACCATCACTTTGAGGTAGGAGCTAAGTTCAAACGAAAGAACAAAAAGGCTGGAAGCTTACAGAGAAGTTGAGCTCTTCCCAAAGGAATTAGACTCCTGTTTGGAATATGTGCTCTTACCAACCACACATCACAACCTAGCTTTTCTTCTTGTTAACCAATGGGAAAAAAACTGACCTCTGTTCTCTGACCTCTGACCTCTCTCTCCCTGTCTTTCTCTCTCCCTCCCTCCAATGTGTGTGTGTGTTCGTTCATGCTATCATGTAGTTACACTTGCTCAAAGTTTTAGACTTGAGAGCACATGTTACAATTTTGTAACAACTTCTATGTTATATATTTAGACTCAAACATCACCCGGGACATCCTGTTTTTAACACATGCCTAACTGGGAGGAACTATTTCTTTTAAACCAAGCAATCACTCTTTGAATTAATACTTGTTTGCATGGATTAAACTGGGGGCTCCTTGCAGTCTCATAGTTTTCTCCTCCCCTTCTTCCTCCATTTGAGAAAATGATGCATTGAATATTACAGGCTATGAATCGTCAGTCTGAAGTGCTATCAAGATCCATGTAACTAAAAGCTCATCATTTTGTAATTACTGATGTGAGGTCAGTCATGTGTTTAGCTCATATGTTCAGTTTCTGTCTGGTGTGGTACCATGCTAGCTAGTGTGTCACTGGTAGTGGTTTTACATTCTGTGTTAATCGATGCTGCTTTGTTTACTGGGATAGTCCACAGTGGAAATATAGGTACCATAGGTATGGAAAAAATTATAAATCAGAGTGCTGATCATGCTGCCCTCCTCCAAAAAGCTCCTCGATGATTATCTAGTTGCTCCTTCTTTGTGTTCCCTGTTTCATCTGGCCGGTATCAACATCAGCTGCTGCTCTGCAAATGCACTGTTTCAGCCATCAGACTGGCCTCACAGCTCCCCAACACAGTTGCATGTTAGATAAGAACTGAGTATGTCCAAATTCCCATTCAATTTTTTTCAGTTTATATTTGTTAAATGAAAAAAATCACGGTATAAAATAAAAGAATTATTTATTGGCATACATGAAATTCTCTTCACAAACAGGTGCCTTTGTTGTAGACTAATCACAAATAGTAATATGCTGTTCTATAATAACTATTCCTCATAATAAAAGAAAACATTGTTAAAGACTACCTTGAGTGAAGTTCTAGATGAGCTCGTGTAAAATTGGAGACTTTAGAACGGAGACTCATATTTCACAAACTTTAGTTTCTCTCTGATAATCATTTCTTCTATGGATCTATTATGAAGATTTGAATAAATAGGTGGCATACCATTTATGATTTGAAAAAGCGTACTAATGTAACAGCAACACCGATCTTCTGCTGCTGTTTTAAATTTAATCATCTGAGGCAAATGGAATTTTCTAAATATGAAATGACTAAAAGTCGTTAGAAGGAAAGAATGCCATTTTCTTCATTGGTGTAGCTATAGATAAGTTGACCATCTTCTAGTTAAAAACAAAAACAAAAACAAAAACAAAACAAAACAAAAAAACCAAAACCTCCAAACCATGGTTGAGCAAGCAAGCCTAATTTAACATGGTCACAATACTAGAAGAAGGCATGGAAGTAGAAGAGGAATGTGGGTGAAAGGTAAGGAGATGAGACAGGGGAATGGGTTTTAGTCTTTAATGTCCCATCAATATTCTCTATATTTAAAAATGGCTTTTGGATTTTGTAAGAATTTTCAAGAATCCTTATTAACCGCTGAATAATTCCAAAATCAAACCCTGATGAAAATTTTATATGGGGTCTAGAGAGCTGGTGAAGATTATTTGTAGCTCTTACAGAGGACTATGTTGAGTTCCCATCACCCACACAGTGACTCATAAGCCTGTAACTCTAGGTTCAATCGATCCGACGTTTATGGTCTCCTCAAGTACACGCCACAAACATAGTAGATACAAAAACATGAAGGCAATACACTCATACACATAAAATGAATAAATCTAAAAACACATGTATGCAAAATTATATTTAATGGATAAGATAGTCATCTTATTTTTTTAGTTTTTTTTTTCTTTTTGGGGATACAAGGAGCAATTTGCAGAAGTATAGATCATACTTAGTATTTTAATCTTTTCCTGGGGATGTATCATGCAGTACAATTCTCATTGCTGTACCACAGAAGGCAGCTGCAACTCTCCATGAATGCCAACCATAGGGAAAGCAAGTGACAGTGAAACGTCCTGTATCATTGAGCTAAGTTGTTTGGCTGGCTAAATGTAATTAATACATTACCATCTTTTTATAGTTTCAACTTATGATGCATTGATACAAATGTAACCCACTATATGTAAAAGACCATCTGTATATATTCGCTCATAATCTTCACACAATTAAATTGACTAATTTCATTATATATAAATTTTACTTTGATATGGTTGATATAATTTTATATAGTCGATACAATTTTGTTGTTTAGTTGACTTACCCATCTAACCCTAATAAATATAATCTCCCAGTAAGACTCAGAATTCAAATAGATCTAGACTACATATTTTTCTCACTCAAATAAGATACACTTTAGTGTCTAGCCACAATTTTTATTATATTTTCCAAACACATTTTAGCACTTTACTAAATATTGAAGAACTAGAATGTTCCTTCAGGAAAATATACAAAACAAGTGATAGTGTAACAACATCATTCCAAAACTATGGTTCTCAAACAATAATTTGAAGAAAATTTGCAAGAAAAGCTAGATAGATATATTTATGTACATGTACATGTGTGTGCATATACATAATCATATATAACCTAGAGATAATAGATATTACTAGATATGTCTGCATACATTATTGATAATATTTGTACTCCTAACATATTCAAATCTATGGAGGAAAAATAGAAAGGAATGACAAAAGGGAAAGAAAAGGAATGAATGGTAAGAATTAAAAGAGGGAGAAATGAAATAGAGAAGTATATATTTGGGTGATTCATATGTATTTTAATGTTACCTGATATTTTAATGTTCTACCACTGGGATGCTTAACAGCTCTGTGCCATGTGTGTGTGTGTGTGTGTGTGTGTGTGTCTTGACATTTGGAAAATAGGCTGGCTTGATGACATTTAGGTAGATTTACTCTTATGATAAATCACTCTGATCAACTGATTTTTCTCAATGAAACAATGATACAATACATAACTACATTAAATCAGGACCATGAAGCAAGGTCATCTTGTGTCATTAGTCAACAGCAGCTACCTCAGCTACAGGACAAAACTTGTCCCAGGGATATGAAATGATGAAACTCTATGTGAGTCACCAAGGACATAAAAGTACTACTACAGTCTAGTGCACTGGGCATAGTTATTATGGCCAATATTTAATGCTCCATTGTTAATGAAGGATAAAAAAATACCCTGGGAGGCAAGCATATTCCTCTCCTTATCATGCCTGTATTTTCTTTTGTTTTATTTTGTCTTCTCTTCTCTTCTCTTCTCTTCTCTTCTCTTCTCTTCTCTTCTCTTCTCTTCTCTTCTCTTCTCTGCTCTGCTCTGCTCTGCTCTGCTCTGCTCTGCTCTGCTCCTCTTCTCTGCTTTGCTTTGCATTTTTTTTTTTTTGAGATAGTGTTTCTCTGTGTAGCCCTGGCTGTCCTGAAACTCACTTTGTAGACAAGGCTGGCCTTGAATTCAGAAATCTGCCTGCCTCTGCCTTCCAAGTGCTGGGATTAAAGGTGTGCACCACCACCACTGGGCCACAGTATTTTCATAGGTGACTATGGTATGATAAAAAAATTTCCACTATTTAATTTGATTTAAAAAATGCATGTAAGATTTTATGAACCAACATATCAGTAACAAATATAGGCTTTCTGGTCTTTCTCTTTATTTATCAGCAATCATTTGGGTTTTTAAAAATGTATCTTTCATTTATTTGTTCATTCATTCATTCATTTGGCAGAGTTTTGCTCTGTAGCTCTAGCTGGTCTGGAAGTCAGTGTGTAGACATGTTTGGCCTTGAAATTGTAGAGATCCATCTGTCTTAGCCACTGTCCATGCCCAATATAGAATTATATTTTTATTTTGTGCCTAGCAGTTATGCTTCCTATACTTTGGATTGTCACATCTTATTTGAAAGTACATTCATTAATTAATTTGTATAAGCTCTAAAGTCTTAAATATCTATGAACATTGAGGCTTTGGATAGGAGGCCAAAGATTGATTTGGGCAGGAAAAGTAGTCTAATACTGATCTAAAACTCCAGCACTGTCTCAATTCAGTAGCAAAATATTATTTTGCTTTCTCAAGTGTGAATGGTGATGGATGTTTCTAAAGGAGACTGAGGTAGGAGGATGTGGAGTTTCTGGAAAGCCAGAAGAGCAGAGGGAGAGTCTACTGAAAACGTAAGAGCAAAGTTCTTCCCTCTCCTAAAAGCTGATATTTAGAAAAGACTAAAATGTTAGCATATTGTATGAGTAGACCATCTGTCAACATTTTGAAGCGCTACTTTACTGCATGATTACAAAACAGTACAACTGATAGTACAGAAACAAACACATAAGAAACATGTGCCAGTCAGGACATACTCCAGATATAGAGAACACCACAACCACAGAACACAAATCAATACAGGGATTTGATACAGCAGAAAATCCGAAAACTGACAAGGAGGCTGGAAACAACACAGATTGCTCTACTTTCTTTTGTATAGTTCTAACCAAACTATGTGGGAATGACTTAATGGGAGGTAGCATTTATTTTGACTCAGAATCTCAGTGGGTTTAGTTTATGACCGTTTGCTCCATGTGTTTTTGTAGAACATCATGAAAGTAGGAACATGTGACAAGCTATTAGCATCATGGCAAACAGGAGCAGGGCGCAGGGGAGGGAGAGTCAGAGGGAAAGAGACAGATGATAGATAAAGTTGACCTTAATACCTGCCTCAAATGATTCTCTCCAGCTAGGCCTTAAGTCCTGAACTTTCCACAACCTCCCCAAGCACTATCAGTAATATTTTGGGGACAGTGATGCAAATCATGAGCCTGTGGAGACATTTGAGCCTCAACTATAACAGATCAGCAGAAATAGACTCAGTTTCCCTACTTAGTCCCAGAGGGTGCTACAAAAATTTGGAGTTAAGCCATTGCTTGTTCCTTCTCCCCAATTTCTGCTCCCCATCCCATCTTCCCAGAGTTCCCTCCCTCCATCCACCTTCTATGCTTATTTTATTTCCCCTTCTGCGTAAGATCCAAGAATCCTCCATTGGGTCCTCCTTGTTATTTTTCCTTAGTTGGGTCTGTGGATTGCAGCCTGGTTATCCTATATTTTATGGCTAATATCCACTTATACTTGAATACATACTTTGAATATCTTTTGGGTCTGAGTTACCCCATTCAGGATGATATTATCTAGTTCCACCCTTTTGCCTTCAAATTTTATGATGTCCTTATTTTTAATAACTGAGTAGCATTTCATTGAATGTACCACAGTTTCTTTATCTATTCTTCAGTTGAGGGTCATCTTGGATGTTTCCAGTTTCTGGCTATTACAAATAAAGCTGCTATGAACATGGTGGAAACATGTGTCCTTGTGGTATGGTGGAGCATCTTTTGGGTACATTTTTAAGAGTGGAATAGTTTGGTCTTGAGGTAGAATTAATCCCAATTTTCTGAGAAACCACCAAATTGATTTCCTGAGTGGTTGTATAAACTTGCACTCCCATCAGCAATGGAGGAGTATTCTTCATGCTCCACATCTTTGCCAGCATGTGTTGTTGCTTGAGTTTTTGATCTTAGCCATTCTGGTGGCTGTAAAGTGAAATCTTGGAGTTCAATATCTGGAGTGGGAACTGGCCCTGAATCTGTTGCCTGTCTTTGGATCCCGTTTCCCTAAATGAGCCACCTTGTCTGGCCTCAGTGGGCAAGGATGCAGGGAGTCCTGAAGTGACTACATGTGCCAGGGTGGGATGATGCCTTCAGGGTGGGTGAGTCTTGCTTCTCAAAGAAGAGGAGGGTAATGGAGAAGGGACTGTGTGAGAGGAGGACTTGGAGAAGGGAGGCTACGATTGAGATGTAAAAATGAACAAATAAATAAATCAATGAAAATAAAAAAAGCATTTCTTCCAGCCAGTAGATAGCTCAGTGGAAAGCACAGCATTGTCTGACTCTACATGCATTACACGGCATAGCTGTACTCACAAACATGCATGCAGATGTACACACAAAATAAATAGATGTAATACAAATTTAATGCTTTCCTTTTAAAAAATTCCACATCCATGCAAATGATGGTGCCATTACTCAATATGCCTTTATGTTTCTACTTTCAGAGTTTTACTACGCAAAGAAAAATATTTCCCGGAGCCTGTGAGTAGCATGAGTTCATTTGGGTTCTGGTTTACTGTCATAATTACTGCACACGATATCATGATTGTAATTGCCTGTGCTGTGAAATGTGATTTACCAGATGTTGATTGCCAGAAGATGATCTCTCTCTGCTAGGAAGTTTGGAGAGCTTTCCCATTAGGGGGGTGAAGGATGATGAAGTTTGGCGTGTATGTATCATCCGAGACCTCAAAGTCTGTAACAAGCAAAAAGACATTCATGACACAATGTTTAGCTGTTTTCCCTTATTGGGCCTTCCTTTAAGGGAATGCAAATATGATGTAGAGAGAGGGGAGATATTTTTGACTACTTCCTGTATACTGGGCATGATGTTGGAATATCCTATGTGTTCTATATGAGTTTGTAAGGTATATACTTTTTAAATAATTAAATAATGTCCAGCTTAATTTCTTTACAAATGAATATCCTAGATATGTTAAAATAAAATTACACAGAGTTTTATTTTTCCACCAACATTCGTTTTCTTATCTTTCTCACTTATTGCTTGTTTTATGTGTATATTTTTATGAGAAACTTGTAACTTTTGATAGAATAAGACAGAATCTAGTGAACAATATTTGACTTAGAATAGAACGGGGGATTGCATATGAGATCCTGAACATGTTTTGAACATTAAATATTTCATTATCCTTAGCTCTTCTGATTTCAAGTGCCAGATCGAACAGACCCTTAGGATATGTTTGTGTGGGTTTGCATTCGTATGTACGTGTTTGCATACATATGTACGTGTGGGATTGTCACTTCAGTTAAGCTCATGGAGTATGGATGTCCATTTCTATATCATCGAGATATTTCTGTTGTGATCCATTGGTTTTCTTCTTCTGAATAATTCATAATTATTTCTGGTAAACAAGCACACGTATTCAAAAATCTGTAATTCACACTTGCTCTATTCAGGGTCCTTATTCATTTGCATATTACATTTTTATAAGTAAAATGTTTACATTATAATATTATTTTTTAGTGACTAGAAAGTATATACCTTTAAGTTTGTCTTTGCATTAATATATTGAATTTTTTTCTCCATTTGTATTATGTGCTTCATTATATAACCGAATAGATAAATGGTAAAGGATAAGGTGGTCCTTTGAATTGCACAAGGATGTTTTAATTGTAGAAGCTTGACAGTTCTGACAGTCCAGACTTCTTTTTTAAAAAGGATTGTTATCTCTAATTTCAAAGTAATCTTTCTTTCTCTTAAAACAGTAACATTGTGGAGGGGATCAGCGTGGTCTCTCAACAATTCATGTCAGTGGAGAACAAGTCTGTGGGCTGCTGACAGTGTGAAATATTCACTGGGGACCAAGGAAGATAACAAGAGGCTTTGTGGTCTAGGAGTCTTAATGATTTTTTGATATAACATGAGTCTGCCACATTCTAAGGAACAAACAACTCCTGATATCTGAGGTGGGGGAGTCTGGTTATTTTTTGTAGTAGATACTATAGGGAGAGCAATGCAAGTTCTTGACTGCAGAACAATAAGAAAGCATACAAAATAAAGTTGATGCCTTCAGGTAATTTTCCTTTGCAAACTCAAAAGGTATTTGGCAATCTACTGCTAATGTGTCTCCACGATAATATATTCTTGTCTTGAACACTGCAGTTTTTGTTTTCTGCTAACATATTCTTTCCAGCACTTGTGTTTCTACAAACCACCCAATTATATATGCATGAGTTCATGTTTTCACATTGTGTGCTTTATTCACACCCGCCTCTGCACTTGATGAAACACTTAACCCAACAGTGTATTATTTATCTCTGCTGAACACTATGTTCACATAGGTACAACCTTACTCCAGAACTTTCTGAACACAACATAATTACAGGTCAGTCTACATACTAGTACTGAATACACTCAACATAATAGCGGTTTAACTCAAAGGAAAAACTATCAAATAGCATTTTTGTTTAATTATGTACATTTTTTGCTTGTCCACTGTGCCTGGTCAAAGTAGCACTCAATGTAGGCTAAAGAGGGCTTGGTGAGCAAATACTCTAACATATCTGTTAGTTTAGTTGGTGGGTTAGCAAAGGAATTGATAGAAAAATCTGAGTGAGTAGAATAGAAGAAAGAACCGGGTTCTAAATATTTCTTTTTTGGCGCACATTCGCAGTGATCAGACTTCTTCCATCAAGTGCCCATATTTTAATATTCTGTCTCTTCCCAATAGCATATGGAGAATGAAACCTTTGAAAAGTGAACTCCAGAGAGACAGTTCAAATCCAGGATATAGCAGAAGGGTAATTTGCAAACAATTGGCTGGTAAGGGGCTTCTTCCAGGGTCCATGTCTGGTACATGACAACTGTCTTATTCTTTCACTTGCAAACTCTGCCTCTTTCCAAACCCCTGGAGATCTCTCAGAATGGCATCTGGGTGGGACTTTATAGAGTTTTAGTACTTTCTTCTATATATCTTTCTTCTACATTGGTCTTGACTTTAGAAGGCAGTCTGTGACACTGTAGTGTCAAATGGCTGCTGTGGCACATGCCACTCAGTTGGTCTCCATTACAATACCAACTCTATATAGTGCTTTGACCAAATATCATTTAAACATCTTGAAATCCAGTTATCTAGAAGAAAATCTTCTCTATACCACCACTAAAATGAGGTGGAAGAAGCAGGTAACCTCTTTATGTACTTCAGTAGTATTATTTTTGTTGTTGTTTTAGTAGGGGATTAAATCTTTTGTAACCTTCTTAAACTTTTGTTACCTCAGTAATTTAAAGCGACAAGTTAAATGCTAATGCAATTGATAGGGGTGAGCAAGTGGTCAATGACCAGCCTCATCTGACTACATAATGCAGTAGAAATTGCTAAAATATGCAGGACTGGTGTAATTTTGACAGAAAACCGTGTTCTGCTGGGCTTTATATCTCCCCGGGTGATATTAAAAGGCAAGAATGTTGTAAGTACCACATTTCTTTGGAAGAAAGTTGAGAGACTTCAAACAATCTGGAAGCAGTTAAACAAATAAAACTTGGAGCATCTGGAAATTTCACCTGTTTCTGCTCTCAATGAACAAGTGGACGTAAACTCTAATATTGAATTTAGATGCTATTGCACTTCATCCTTGTGATCACAGAACAAGTTTCAAGAGTCAGGAACCTGATTTTTTCTTTTTAATCAGTTATCTACTAATGTAAAACTATTTGTAAATTTTGAACAGATATTGAGTGACATAATTGGGCTCTATAAAAGGACATAATGAGCATAAGCATAGTGAATGTGTCTCTTCAAGGATTCATGTTTGCATGTGACTTTCAGTAATTTTGGGGGAGCCCAGGCTGCCTTGTCTGTCAAGGCACAGTTGAGATACACACATCTGCTGATAACCCCTTTCAAAAAGTAGTTCTCATTTTGATCATGCCTTTTGTATTTTACGATCTGGTCCTAAGTTTCTGAATGTCACAGATACAGCTGGATCATTGGTGAACCATGCTGTACTTTTTCATAAAGAAAAATAAGCCCCTTGTCCTTTGAGTCCATTCAGTATAGCACTTCAAGGCTCATGGTAGATTTGGTTGTGCAATTTGCACAAACAGTACGAAGGAACATTTTAAGATGAGTCTTTCTCTCCCTCTTCCTCACTCTGTGTGTGTGTGTGTGTGTGTGTGTGTGTGTGTGTGTGTGTGCGCACCTTCACGGGTGAGAAAGAAAGACAGAGAAAGACTGAGATTAAAGATTACTACAAAGTAGCTACAATGTTTGCAGCAGGATTTAGAGGGATCAGAGAGGTCTTAAGGAGGTAGGGGCAGAGAAGTGATATAGTTGGAGTCACTCTAATAGTTTAAGGAGTTGAGAATTGCAGAGGTAAACTACAGTACCAGGGCTGGCCTTGGTTCATATGGGTGGACAAATGGGAAGTGTATTCATTCAAACAGCCTGCACAACCAGTGGGGGCCAAGAAGAGCTGAAGCCCTGGGGACAATCAGAACAGAACATCTCTGCTTCCTGATTCCTTGACACATATACCAGGTGGTCAGTTGACAGGTTAGTGGGGGTCATCACCATTATACGTATGTGTTATACGTCTCCTTTCTAGAGGGCCCTTGATGAGGATTTCGCAACCCCTTTCTGTCAGGAGTCTTTGATGAGACCTTAGGAAAGCTGCTTTTGTTGTTGCTTGTTTGTTTGGTTGTTTTATTGTGATCTGGTTTTAGTGGTCACATGTGCTCATGTAGTCACAATCTACCTTGATCTCTTTCTTGATGATCCAATTGTACCTAGAAAAGCAGGTCATTTATCAAATCTATGTCTCATAGGTGGTAATAGACAGGCCTTATATTTACATTCAAATTTGAAGAAGCACCCTGATTCTTTCTAAACTTCCACTTAAAATGGAACCCATTACTGAGTAAAATGGCAGTGAGGAACTAATGAGGTCCTAACACTAGATGAAGAGCTACAAGCTATTAATAGTAAATGGCTATTGAGAGCAGGAGAATGAGTCTTCTGTAGGGATGAGCCTCTTGATACATTATCCAGTCTCAGGTGGTTAGCCCTAAACACATGTATATCCAAGCTGCACTAAAAATACTCAGCAAGAGTATATTCATATATTCATATTTGTATAATTATTCACATATGTATACATAAAAATATCAGACATCAATTATATTCAAGATAAGCCAGCCATTGTGTGATAATCAATAATTATCTCTTTTTATATATTAAAATTAGGGCAAGTCTCCTAACAACCAGGAGTGGTGCTAGTTATTATTAGTTGTTGCTAAGGATGTCACAAGTTATCAAAATTGATGATAAAAGTCCCCTAAGCAAATAATTTAAAGATCCTCTATTGGGGAAGAGGAAATGAAGTAAGAAGTACGTATAGCAGTATTATTTTCTTTAGAGATATCGGAATGGAAGCTGATATGAGAACTTCAGTCATTCTCTGTCTGTGTGTCTGTCGGTGTCACTCTATTACTCCATCTCTATGTCTCGCACTCTGTGCATGTTTGTTGTAGAATAATTGTCCTATTACAACTGTACTCTCATTTAGCAGGCCAATTATTTAAATAAACACCACGAAGGAAATGAAGATATTTCCCATGGATGAACTGTGAGAGAGTAAATAAGTAGTATTCTATGGAGAAAAGGAAAAGAATTTAATCTAAAAAATCTTGAGCCTAAAACCAGTTAACATATTTGCGTTGTGCAAAATGATTTTCATAGCAATGGGAATTTGGAAGTCTCTAAGCAATTTAATTCTAACATTTTATCTTATTTCCTAATATATTTCATCTTGATAAGAGGCCAGACTTTCTTGTGATATCCAAAGATATAAATATCAATAGAGAAAATTTTTCCAGAAAAAAAAGTATTTTAAGTGTAGAGAAAATGGTATATTGGATGTAACATGGGATTTTGAGCCAGACTGTTTAAATCCTAGCAACCATTTTATAATACCATTATAGTTTGGCAAATCATTTAACCTTTGTAACCCAGATGTTTCATGTTTTAAATTAGAGTAAAAGTGCCAATTTAGAAGAACCAAATTACAAACAGAATATAATGTTGTGCTTTTAGCTTTCAGTGGCCACTCATCCCCATTAAGGATAAGAGATAACCTTGGTCTTGTAGCCATGGTAATGAAATGAGCATACCAGTACACTGAAGCTATGAACATGGTAACAGTTATGGAACTATTAATGCATCCTAGTTGAAGGATGGCAGAGTTTCCCTTAAACAGAATTGTTCTTACTTCTCTGCCTTTGCCTGTTGCTTCTCAGATGCACTGGTAGTCTTGGGAGATGTTAAGGTGTATCAGAAGTGTAGAATTAACCAAATGAAACATAGTAACTTCGAGATAGTCATCAGCCATGATTAGGGGGACTTTCCCGTGCTGCATCTGTTTCTGAGTTGCCGAAACTTTGCAATCAACCTCTTACCTATGTAAGGAAGCTCAATAAATTTATTGGTCCAAAATGCTAGGATTAGATGTTATCATTTCTTTCCTGTATCTAGATCACTTATTTCTCATGACTAGTCATTTGTTGATGTCTTTCTGAGAACAGTCACACAAATATATAGCTATACATATAGATGTATAGCTATTTCTCAGTAAATATCAACTCTTGGTATTTACTAGCAGAAGCAGTTTCTTGAGAATGTGCCACAGGCCCTCTGGTCCCCTGTGCCTGTGTAAGAAAGGGTCTCTAGAGTAGATGGGCAGAGATAAGATGTAGTGACAGACAGTCGAACACGGAGAACGGTGTTGGATCTGAATGTATTGTTCTGGTTGAGCTTCAGACTTATATAACAACGAATTTTCAGAGGATACAAATCACAAAAAGACAAGATACACTGAATTTCACCAGTTACAGCAGAAAGGAATTTACAGGGACTAATTAAATGTTTACATTAGGGATAACAAGCCCTGCCTAGGATCAGCCTAATGTCAGGCAAGAAATTCACACTTTAAGGTTAAAAGCATCAGGGGGTTGTTAACTCTTGACAGGCCTTAAGAGTAATGCGCTATCACAGAGCTCTAAATTTTTAGGTCTAGTAAAACTTATCTTGTCTGGAGAGTTTCCCCTTATCAGGGTAGTATATCAACTATACTTGACATAGAATGTAGCCTGTAGTAAAAGATTTCTATCTCAGTGAGACTTTTAGTCTCTATCTACAGACAGCTGAGTAAATGACAGATGTTTATATTGTTTTATGATGGGGCTAATTAGTTACTGAATAGGTTAAGCTCCTTGCTGCTATCTGGAATCTAAGAACACTGGAAAAAGGCTTTAGCTATGTTAGAATACAGTCTTAAAAGGCATTTACTATAAGGTAATACTATATAGAGTGCACGTGGATCTATACACTAGACTAATGTGGGAATGGAAAAATTAATTTTATGGTTTATATAGATTAGGGAGAAAATGCCAGGCCCCCGGGAAGGGAGTTTCCTTGAAACTCTTTGCTTCATGAACCAGCTTCCCAGCTTTCGCTTTGTCAAGCTGACTCCACCAGAGTCCCTGGCAAGAATGGTCATTTTTATATTTTTATTTTGTATTTCTCAATAGATTTATAGCATCTTTAAACTAATGTCTTAGGAAAACTCCACTTGCCGGCAGTGGTGGTGCATGTGTTTAATCCCAGAACTTAGGAGGCAGAGGCAGACAGATTTCTGAGTTCGAGGCCAGCCTGGTCTACAGAGTGAGTTCCAGGACAGCCAGAGCTACACAGAGAAACCCTGTCTCAAAAAAAAAAAAAAAAAAAAAAAAGAAAGAAAAAGAAAAATGAAAAGTAAAGAAAAGAAAAGAGAGGAGAGGAGAGAAGAGAAGACACAAGAAAAGAAAAGAAAAGAAAAGAAAAGAAAAGAAAAGAAAAGAAAAGAAAAGAAAAGAAGACTTCTCTTCATTGAAACACTCCACACATCATTAAAAAGGGGGTTAGGGAATTAGTTACTTAATAAAAGGATGCCGTGGAAACACATGATCTTGTTTAACAAGGAAGAATTCTGTTTTAGGACAGTTTTAAAATCCAAGTGCCTGCAACTTAAGAAAAATGGCTTAAATGTTTCCTTATGGAATATTTACTTTCTTTCTTTCTTTCTTTCTTTCTTTCTTTCTTTCTTTCTTTCTTTCTTTCTTTCTTTCTTTCTTTCCTTCTTTCCTTCTTCTATCTACTGTCTATCTATCTATCTATCTATCTATCTATCTATCTATCTATCATCTATGTATGTATATTTGTATGCATCTATGTATCTATTATGTATCTATCTATATATATGTTTATGTATGTATATATGTATTTCCTCTCTTTCTTTCTTTCTTTCTTTCTTTCTTTCTTTCTTCCTTCCTTCCTTCCTTCCTTCCTTCCTTTCTTTCTTTCTTTCTTTCTTTCTTCTTTCCATTTCCATCTCCCTTCTCTTCCTTTCCTACCTTTCCTTATTCAATGTGTATGTATATGTGTGACTGTGTGTCAGAGGTGAGGGGCATTTTTAAGTGTTTAGAGGTCAGGAGACAACGGCTCCCATTAGTTCTATCTTTCCACCATGTGGTTCTGTGGATCAAACTCAGGTTGCCAGGCTTGAAAGCACATGTCAGTACCTGCTGTTTCATCACATTTATCTTTGCCATGCAAGTATCACACACATATTCTCTATGTCACCAGGATTTGCACTTTCCCAATTCCCTAAACCTCAGAGCTTTCCCATCATCAATTTGTTTTCCTCTCAGAAGAATAAAAAAATGATTAAGTATAATGGCAAATAGTATAAATAGGCTAGCTAATAAATCTGGCAATAAATTCTAATAATAGTGTTGAGGTGTTTTCCTAATTAGCACAGGCAATTGAGTTTCTATGACAGGTTGTAAATTTTCAAGGTATTTCCAAATGTTAGTGGCTTTATGTCATATTTAAATCATTCTAGAACAATGAAAAAAATAGTATTGCTCAATACTTTCAGGTGTCCTGAAAGTGCACTTGACAAGGAATCAGAGATGTACTTCAGGGGCTCTGAAGAAACGCTGTTGAGCACGAGAGAATGATCTCTGTTTCAGAAAGGCAGGTACCTGTAATGTAGGCATTCAGACCTCTCCGTTGCGACATGGAGTGGTCCAGAGAGCCCTTCTCTGTTCTTCTCAGTTCATGTTTGGTTTTTCAGTTTCTCTGTTCTCTGCCTTATACTTCATAATTACTACTATGCCTTTACTTTCAAGTAATTTATGGATTTAGCTTGTCTCATGGTTTGTACTGCTTGACTTTCAGATCAATCTCCTTCACAGGGGGACCTTATTTGATTTCATGTGGGCCTGGGTACCAGAGGTTTTCCAGGGAGATCTCTGGCCAGGTCTGGTGCGAGGTTTGCAGCCAAGGGAAACGAGTGCAGGTAGGAAGAAGTCTCTGCTGTGCCTACCAGGTCTCTTGGTAACTCAATCTGCTCTGCACTGAGTCAGGTTGGGCGGGGCCAACAAGAAGCCCACTATCCAGTGAGGAGTGCGGCGGCGGGAACTCAGGTGGCTCTTTAGGAGAAAAGATCTCTTCCCAAGTGTTACAGCTCTTGGAAAAGACTCCGTCATACAACGGAGTAGTTCTCGTGCACCTTTAATTCCCTGGATAGGATTTATATACAGTTTTGGGGGGTGATTCAGGGTTCAGACACCAGGTACCTCTCATTGGCTTGGACTGAGAGTTTGGGGAAAACCTTATTTGCATGTGGGAATGCTTGGTGCCGCTCCTATGTGACTGATAGCCACACACCTCTCCTGTGGGGCCTGTAGGGGCGGTAAATTCGACCGAAGCCAGGTCATGGAGACATGGTCGAAAACCTTCAGTCCCATGTAGGTGTAAATTCCCACCCATCGGGTCCTACCGGGGTTCAAGACCTAAGCTCAATTGGAGACCAGGCTGTAAACAGTCCATAGCCCCACAATTTCATGGTCATCTGATATATTTGCTGTTCTTTTTGGAAAATTTTTTCACCTGTCAAATACAGTTCTACAGATACATCCTTTGCCTTCCACCTATTGGGCCCATCAGTGTGATCAAATATGGTGGATTTCCAGTATTGTAAGCTCACTGAATTAGTCATAAAGATACCTATGGGGGAGAATGAAGCTTACAATGAAAACTTTGATATCCCAAAAGGATGTATTATAACTCATTGCTTCTTGTACAGCAGTAGATAGGTTGACACTATTCATTTCCTCAATATGTCCATAGGTTTCATAAAATTCTAAATTATTCATATATTTTTCAGCTGTGCAATACAAAACAGTATTTGGTATTTTGTTCCTTAGCGCTGAACTTAAAGGTTTCTCAGTGTCTTTTCTACACTAATTTGATTTGTGTCATGGATAGAAAACTCTATTTAAAGAGCAGATAACATTTTAAAGAAAAATTTCAGATTTCCATGTAGTTCTACACAAAGCTTGTGTGCATAAAAGTTCTGTAGTGATGTGAATTTGAATTGTTGAATAGCTTAATGCAGGGAACCAGGATAGGAAAATATGAAATCAATTATTAGGAGAGAATTTTATGAAGTGCCATTTCTAGGAAATGACTGAAGCATCTGTTTTGAATGCTTGATTTCTAATTAGCAATGAAGCTCAAGCATAAGTTAGTTATGCACAGGTTCAGATAGGAAAAGCTCTTTCAATAATAAACTTTAGAATGGGTAGTGTCTTCTAGTATCCACTTCTCCACTCCTCTCCTGTCAAAGTGAAGATTTCAGATTTCTCAACAAATATTACTATTTAGTTTTAAACTTTTCCCCATTAATTAATGAACTAATTTACTTTACATCACAACCACGGCACCTCTCTCCCCTCTCCTTCCAGTTATTCCCTTAGAACTCCTCTCCTCCTAACCCTTTACCTTTTTCTCAGAGAAGGTGAAGCCACCTTTGGTACCCAGCTCTTCACTGTGTCCCATCTGTTCTGGCACATTAAGTCACAGCAGGGCTTCCTCTCACACTGAGGCCTGACCAGAAAGTCCAGCTAGGGGAAAGGAATCCAATCTCAAGCAACAGAATCAGAGATAGACCACTGCTTCCCTCTTTGCTCCAACCGTAAGGGGACCCACATGAAGACCGAGTTGCACATCTATTACAAATTTGTAGGGGGCCTAGGTCCAGCCTTGCATGCTCTTTGGTTGGTGTTTCTGTCTCTCTGAGTCCTTATTGGACCAGGGTGTCCTTGACTTCTTTGGTACCTTAATCCTATCTCTCACTCTTCCAAAGACTCCCCAGCTCTGCCTGATGTTTGGCTGTGGGTCTTTGCATCAGCTTTGTGTGTGTTTGCATCAGCTGGTGGATGAAGCTTCTCAGAAGACAGCTATATTAGGCTCCTGCCTACAATTATAGTATAGTATCATTACTAGTTTTAGGAGTTGGCTCTTTCTCATAGGATGTGTCTAAGTTGAGTCAGTCAGAGGTTGGCCATTCCCTTAGTCTCTGTTTCATCTTTATCCCTGTATATCCTGAACACAGGGCAACGTTTTGGTTGAAAGTTTTGTGGGTGGCTTGAATTCCCCCTCTCTCCATTGGATGTTTGGCTGGTTACAGGAGGTAGCCACATCAGTATGTACATTCTAAGCTCCTAGAAGTCTCAGTTAAGGTCACCCCCATAGACTCCCTGGAGCATCCCTTTTCTCAGGTCTTCATCTCATTTCAGATATACTCCCTTTCCTGATTTCCATTCTCTCTCCCAGCCCTCCCTGGCTCTTCCCTCATATCTGATCCTGACTCCCATTCCCTTCATCTCCTCTTCCATCCAGTTTCCTCCCTCCCTCAACTTCTGATGTCTATTTATTTCCTGGGTGGAATTAAAGCACTCCTTTGGACCCTCCTTGCTATGTAGTTTCTTTGGATCTGTGGAACGTGTAATTGTTAACCTGAATTTTATGGCTGATGTCCATTTATAAGGGAGTATACACCATGTGTGTGTTTCTATGTCTGAGTTACCTCACTTTGGATAATATTGTCTAGTTCCATCTAGTTTCCTGAAAATTACATGATGTGTTTCTTTTTAATAGATGACTAATTTTCCATTGTGTAGATGTAACACATTTTCTTTATTCATTCTTCAGTTAAAGGACAGCTAGATTGTTTCTAGTTTCTGGCTATTATGAATAAAGCTGCTATGAACATAGTTGAACAAATGACTTGGGTATGGTGGAGCATCTTTTAGTTGTATTCCCAGGATTGGTATCACTAGGTCTTGATGTAGAACAATTCCCAATTTTCTGAGAAACAACCAAATTGATTTACAAAGTGGTTGTACAATTGCACTTCTACCAGAAATGGAGGAGGTTCCCCTTGATTCATATCCTCACCAGCATATGCTATCAATTGAGATTTTAATCTTGACCATCCTGACTGGTGTAAGATGTGATCTCACAGTTGTTTTGATTTGCATTTCCATAATGACTAAGGATGTCAAACACTTCTTTAAGTGTTTCTAGGCCATTTGAGATTCTAGTTGAGAATTCTGTTTAGGTCTGTACCACATTTTTAAGTTGGGTTATTAAGTTTGTTAGTATCGCTATACCATGCAGTTTTTATCACAATTGCTCTGTAGTACAGCTTTAGGTCAAGCATGATGATTCCACCAGAGATTCTTTTATCATTGAGAAGAGTTTTTTCTATCCTAGGTTTTTGTTTTTCCAGATGAATTTGAAAATTGCCCTTTCTAATTCATTGAAGAATTGAGTTGGAATTTTGATGGAGATTGCATTGAATCTGTAGATTGCTTTCAGCAAGATAGCCATTTTTATTATATTGATCCTGCCAATCCATGAGCATGGGAGATCTTTTCATCTTTTGAGATCTTCTTTGATTTATTTCTTCAGAGACTTGAAGTTCTTATCATACAGATCTTTCACTTCCTTAGTTAGAGTCACCCCAAGGTATTTTATATTTGTGACTATTGTGAAGGGTGTTGTTTCCCTAATATCTTTCTCAGCCTGTTTATCCTTTGTGTAGAGAAGGGCCATTAAAAAAAAAAGTTTGTTATTGTCTAGGATGTTAGTTCTCTTTTGAATGTTGGAGGTTGGTGAAGATCTATTCTCATTCTATGGGCTGCCATTTTGTTCTATTGATGGTGCCTTTTGTCTTACATGAGATTTTCAGTTTCATGAGGTTTTATTAGGTGTTGATCTTAGTTCCTGAGCTATTGGTGTTCTG
This sequence comes from Mus musculus, assembly GCF_000001635.26. Lineage (NCBI taxonomy): Eukaryota > Metazoa > Chordata > Mammalia > Rodentia > Muridae > Mus > Mus musculus. Next base: position 103,904,584 of record NC_000072.6, read on the forward strand.
TTCAGCAATTTGTCCCCTGTTCCAATGTGTTTAAGGCAGTTTCCTACTTTTTTATTTGTGTGTTCAATTTAATGTTGAGGGTTTAGATCCACTTGGACTTGATTTTTATGCAGGGTAATAAATATGGGTCTATTTGCATTCCTCTTCATACAGACATCCAGTTAAACCAGTACTATTTGTTTAAGATGCTTTCTTTTATCCATTTTATGGTTTTGGTTCCTTTGTCAAAAACCATGTGTTCACACTATTTCCTTAAGTGTTATGGGAATGTTCAAATAGTTTAGCTGACCTTAATTTATCTTTGGTAAGTGGTATCTATTAAGAAAATGATCCATTTTGCTTCGATTTTCTAATTTTATGGAGTACATGTGTTTGAAGTAAGACCTCATGATTTTTTTGAATTTCCTCGGTGTCTGTTGTTATGTCTCCCTTTTCATTTATGATTTTGTTAATATGTTAATTTCTCTGCCTTTTAGTTAGTTGGTTAAGGTTTGTATATCTTTTCAGTTTTCTCAAATAACTAGCTCTTGCTTTAGTTGATATGTTGTTTTGTTGTCTTTGTTTCTAATTGATTGATTTCAGCCTGAGTTTGATTATTTTCTGCCATCTACTCCTCTTATGTTTGTGTGTGTTTTCTTCTAAAGTTTTCAGATGTGTTGTAAAGTTGCTAATATGAGGCCTCTTTAATTTGTTTTTGAAGGCACATAAGGAAACTTTACACTTATCTCTGCTTTCATTATGTTTCATAAAGTTGGGCATATTGTGTCTCCATTTTCATTGAATTCTAGAAAGTTAATTTCTATTTCTTCCATGATCCAGTGGTCATTCAGTAGAGAATTTTTTCAGTTTTCATGAGTTTGGAGGATTTCTGTGGTTGCTGTTGTTGTTGACTTCTAGTTTTAATACATGATAGACTGATAATATACAAGGTGTTATTTCAATTTGTTAGGCCAATTGAGTCTTACTTTGTAACCGACTATATGGTCTATTTTGGAAATAGTTCCAAGAGGTGCTGAGGAAAATGTATACTCTTTCATGTTTAGGTAAGATGTTTTATGGATTTATGTTAGGTCCATTTAATTAATAATCTCTGCTAATATCATTATTTTTCTGTTTAATTTTTGTGCCCATTACCTGTCTATTGGTGAGGATCAACTCCTCTTATTTTCATGTTGTTGTTGGTGGTGGTTGTGTGTTTCTGTGTGTGTATGTGTGTATGTGTGTGTGTGTGTTTCTGCATCTCTGATTTTCTGGTGTTAGGTTATTTACTTCCTTTGTTTTCTTGGGTATAGTTAGCATCCTTGAGCTGGTGCTTTCCTTTTGTATCTTTTGTAGAACTGGATTTGTGGATAGATATTATTTAAATTTTTAAAATTTGGAACATCTTGTTTTCTCCATTTATGATGGTTGAAAGTTTTGCTGTGTATAGTAGTCTAGGCTGAAATCTGTGGTCTCTTAGATTCTTCAAGACATCTCTCTAGGCCCTTATGTCTTTTATAGTCTTTGTTCAGAGTTCAGGTGTAATTCTGATCTGTCTGCCTTTAGGTGTTATTTGACTTTTCCCCCTTGCTGGTCTTAATATTCTTTCTTTGTCCGGTTGATTTAGTGTATTGATTATTATGTAACAAGAAAATTTTCTTTTCTGGTTCAATCTATTTGGTGTTTTTTAAGCTTCTTATAATGTTAACAGCCATACCTTCTTTAGGTTGTATAATTTTCTACTATGAATTTTTTTGAAAATATTTTTGAGCCTTATAGGTGAGAATCTTCTCCATCCATTTATTTCATTTTTAAGTTAAGACAATTTCATAATCTCTCAGAGTTCTTGGATATTTTATTTGATAAACTTCACAGATTTAGTATTTTCTTTGACTTATGCATTTATTTCTATGATTGTATCTTCTATGTCTTAAATTCTTTCTTCCATTTTTGTACTCTTTTTGGTGAGGCTTGCATCAATAGTTCCTGTTCTCTTCTCTACGTTTCCCATCTCTAGTATTCCCTCAGTTTGTGTGTGTGTGTGTGTGTGTGTGTGTGTGTGTGTGTTAAGTGCTTCTATTTCTATTTTTAATTCTTGGGCAGTTTTATTCATTTACTTTACCTGTTTGAATGTATTTTCTTGTATTTTAAAAGAGATTCCTTCATTTCCTCTCTCAAGGCCTCTATAATCTTTATAAGATTGTATTTAAGGTCATTTTCCTGTTCTTCAGTTTTTTAGGATATTCAAGGCTTATTTTAGCAAGATAGCTGAGCTCTGGTGATGCCATATTACCATGAGTCTTGTTGATTATGCCCTTACACCATCCCTTAGCTTTCTGGTTGTCCCTGTTGTTGGCTGATTGACTCTGATGCCAGTAGGACTCCTCAGAAAATAGAGGGAACCATGGGCCAGAAGGTGGAGGTCAGGAGACAGAACATATATTACCTTTGCTCACTGTGCCCCAGATGGTCCTGGAAGGCTTAATTTTGAAATTTATTACAAAACTAAATTGGGAAGGTCAAGTGGAAACTTGATATTTGGTAAGTTTTCTAAACTATCTCTCTACCTCTCTGTCTGTCTCTGTCTCTGTCTCTGTCTCTGTCTCTGTCTCTCTCTCTCTCTCTCTCTCTCTCTCTCTCTGTCTCTCCTTCTCTGTGTCTCTGTGTCTCTGTCTCTTTCTGTCTCTGTCTCTCTCTCTCTCTCTCTCTCTCTTTCTCCTCTCAGGAGATTATTTGGAGTAATATTAGCATTCATAGGGCATACTTCTCCTCCCAGAATCTATTGGTTGCCAATAAGTAAAAGCCAGGTGGTCATGCAAGATACCTCTTTTCCATTCTTTGGTCAGTGGCATTCTCAACAGTTCAAAAAAACAATACAGGTTATTTATTTTCATTGTTTTTGATTGGCCAACACAGCTTGATTCCTGTTTACATATCTAGCATATTCACTAGTCACAGGGCATGGATATAAAAACAACAAAATGTTACTGTACAAGAAGTGTCTTAGCCAGATGGCTTTCATAGTACTGTAAAATCTAATCCCTGTAACTATACTGATGACTGGAATGGTATGATATGCTTATCTACACAATAGTGTCACAAATGTTATGGGTGTAACCAACCACTTTCTTATTAGCTTTAAGGAAGTTGTTTTCCACACGAGAAAATGTATGCCTGGTAATAAATATCTGGCCAGGAACAAATGAATGGAAATCTGGCATAGCATAGAATAAACCTACTGCTATTATTATGCTAAAGGGAAATGCTGTCAAGCTTTTTTTTTTTTTAATTTGTATCTCTCTTCCCATAGATTAGTGCAGCTCTTAGACATTTTGGAGACAATTCTTTGTACAATAGATGGCTATTACTGTGGAAACTTACAATTGTTAAAAATTCAGAGAAGAGATTTCAGTGGAGTGTTGAACTATAAATGGAACATTGTTATCAACCATATTCCAAGACTCAAAGATTATGGCATAAGAAATTACAGGAAGATTATAGGACTGAATGGAGTCTTCTGAACATAACTGGACCACTGTACTTGTGCACTCACAACAGCTTCAGTTGCATGAATAGGATTTGCTCAAGATCATGACAGCCAATACTCTAGCACAGAAAGTGAAGGTCTTGTAAACCCCTGCTGCTAGTTGAGGAGCTCTTGATAGATGGTACTGGCTTTTGGGAGAAAGTAAGTTTTCATCAAGGATGTGACTCCTGCTAAGTGGATCAAGCTCCAGTAGATGACATTACACACATGAGTGTAGGGGCAGCATGAATTAGGCTCTGTGGTTTATTTTAAAAAACAAAATAAAACACTAAGATGGGAGGCTGAAAGGGGGTAAGTGTATCTGGGAGGACTTAGGGGGAAGGTTTGGAGATTAATTTCATCAAAACATTGCAAGAAAATTTCATACTGCTAACAATTATATTAAAAATAAAGTTAGAATACTCTGTTAGCAATGAAATGGTTCTTTTCTTTCAGAAACTTAATTTCTTTTTCACATATTTATATCACATACATACTCTTGACATCTTGAGAAGTAGACTATATAGATATTCTCATTATACATGAATAACTATTCATTGAAACAATTGTTTTCTACTTATGTATTACTCTAGTAATATTCTATTCTATGATACTAAGAAATCTCCTTGGAAATATGTAATGAACAAAATAACTATTAATAGAAATTCCTATGTGGTGTATTAATCTAAACAACTGTGGAAACTTTTTGGGCCTTCATATCCTTTTCTTGACTTTTATTTTCAAGGCATCGTCAACATGGAACCAAAAAAATATGACCTACTTAAGAATATCCAGACCACTATCCTACTTTTTGTCTGAAAAGAAAGCTCTTATGTCTCACCTCAACACCCCAAGTACAGGAATTATACAAGTATGCCATAAGAATTAGCAAAATACATACAAAGTGTGTGTATGTCTGTCTATCTGTCTATATAAGTGTGAGTGTATGCATTTGTATGATATTGTGTATTCATGGCAGTTTCTATTTATTGTGGCAAACACACACATACAAATATATTTTAGTACTCACAGTAGCATTAAGATGCAACATTCTTTTATTTAAAGGATATGAAACTGTATGCTCCTTGAACAGTGTACTGGCTACCCTAATATTATTTATAATGTTTTTATTATTAGCTGAGAATTAGGTAAAAGGCAAGAAAAATATTTTAAAATGACATATTTGTTAAAGAATTAATTTCTCAGAATATATGATCCAAAATCCTTCCTTACTTTCACCAAAAAGTCTAATAACTCACTTAAAAATAGGCAGTAGAATTGAACAGACATTCCTCCAAAGATGTACCATTGTCCAATCAACACAAAAAAAGACAGTCTGACATTGTATTTTGCTTTGGATACTACATAAATAATATTTTTATTGTTTCTTTACATTTACCATTCTTTGTAGTTGTTTTGCATGTGTTCTAAATGTGCACTTAAATATGTGGGTGTGTATACCTGCAGTATACACTTGTTATTGCAATTTGGTTTGCACACGGGAACACTTTTGATCTCAAAAAGTTATTAAAATGAATTAGTTGATTTCTGAAAAACTTGGATGTATTTGTTCCTAATCATTTGGAACATGCAAATACCAACTATAATGTGATATGATCTCACATGATTTAGGAAGAATCTTATTAAAATAATTAATTAATTTAAAGCATTAGTGAAGATTGGATGAAATTACACCCCTTTAGTACTTTGATGGTAGGTAATGCAAAATATTAAGGTCATTCTGAAAATAGTATAGCAGTTATTCAAATATTTAATTAACAATGATTATTATTGAACAATTGCACATATATATACATGTATATGTATATATACACACACACATATATATATGTAATGAAAACTAAGGTTTTTTTGTAAAGACTCTCACTAGTCATATTTATAGCAATGCACTAACATTTTCTACAATGTTGAAACAATTCAAATGCTTATTGACAACTAATGGATAAACTTTTAGCATATTTTTGGAATCTATTGACAAATAAATAATAATAAACATTACCTATCAGGGAGTTCACCTTGCTCCCACCTCCAAACTGCAAAGGCTGTTTGAGTCACCACACACAAAATACAGGGACAGCGGAATCATGGTGAAAAGTGGCTGGAAGAAACATACATTGAGAATTACTGTGTCATGGCCATAGAATTTGTAGTTTGTAAAATGACATGTTCGGGAGATACATAATGATAATGCATACATAACAATGTAGATAATGTAGATATATTTCTTAGCACAAAACTGACAAGATTTGCAAAATGTGTTTTTTATCAGAGTTTTAAAACTTCAAAATATTATATCCTCTTATTTGGACATATTATAGATTCAAAATTTCTATGTCCTTTTATGTTATTATATACATTTCATTTTCTATTGACTACCTGTTAGTATAATTTTCATCTAAAATTTAACGTTGAGCAGTTTTTCTATAATATTCAAACATTTGAACATTCTATAACATTCAAATATTTAAAAATATCTTGGCTCCAAACTTTGTAACTGATTCCATGGGTGTTTTGTTCCCAATTCTAAGAAAGGGCAAAGTGTCCACAATTTGGTCTTCGTTCTTCTTGAGTTTCATGTGTTACCAAATTGTATCTTATATCTTGGTTATTCTAAGTTTCTGGGCTAATATCCACTCATCAGTGAGTACATATTGTGAGAGTTCTTTTGTGATTAGGTTACCTCACTCAGGATGATGCCCTCCAGGTCCATCCATTTGCCTAGGAATTTCATAAATTCATTCTTTTTAATAGCTGAGTGGTACTCCATTGTGTAAATGTACCACATTTTCTGTATCCATTCCTCTGTTGAGGGGCATCTGGGACATTTCCAGCTTCTGGATATTATAAATAAGGCTGCTATGAACATAGTGGAGCATGTGTCCTTCTTATCAGTTGGAACATCTTCAGGGAGCTGAGACGAAAGGATGGACCATCTAGAGACTGCCATATCCGGGGATCCATCCTATAATCAGCTTCCAAACTCTGACACCATTGCATACACTAGCAAGATTTTGCTGAAAGGACCCAGATATGGCTGCCTCTTGTGAGACTATTCTGAGGCCTGGCAAACACAGAAGTGGATGCTCACAGTCAGCTATTGGATGGATCACAGGGTCCCCAATGGAGGAGCTAGAGAAAGTACCCAGGGAGCTGAAGGGATTTGCAATCCTATAGATGGAACAACAATATGAACTAACCAATACCACCCCAGAGCTCCTGTCTCTAGGTGCATATGAATCAGAAGATGGCCTAGTCGGCCATCAGTGGAAAGAGAGGCCCATTGGTCATGCAAACTTTATATGCCAAAGTAGGTCAGAAGTTGTTGTTTCACTTGGGGAGTTTTTACAATCAGTTGGTGTTTAATATTCAGTCTTAGGAGATAGATACTTTAAAAGCTTTCTTTGTATCTTAAAGAAAACACTGTAGGATTTGACACAATTTATTGTGACTTAATTTAAAAAAAATAAATCATGAACACAAACTCATTATCAAGTATATAATTACATGAGAGTATAACACGTGGTAACTGGGGGCCCCAGGTCATTCTCCACCTTACCTCTGGTACAAAGTGAGATGGCATGCATCCTCATAAGCATTATTAAAATTACTAGCATGTTCAGGAAAGCATAGAAAGTTTAATACGATGAACTTTATCTGCAGAGGAGACTTACAAATCCCAGGATTTTCAAATGGTTTTTATTCATTTTTGATTCATCTTTTTGCCTCCTCCTACATCCTGGGCTTTGTATGGGATAGATTTTCTAAGGTTTGTTTTTGTTCTATAATCCAATGCTTCTTTATGAATGTCTAGTTGTTTACATAAATTTGCTCACAGCTGTTTGTCAGGCACATTATTCTCTCTTGATGCTTTTACTCTCTCTCTCTTTTTTATAATACTTTACAAAACTTTTGAAGATTGGTTTCCTGTAAGAAAACCTGTAGTTCTCTTGTATTTTGAGTCTCCAGAGAAACATAACCAGCAGGTTCTGTCTTGGGGGCAAGAGATGAGATGAGATACCCCAGCAGAATAATGGGAAAAATAATATTCCTTTTTTCTTCCCCTGCTTGGTGTCCTCAGGATGGATTCTCATAAGCTTTCTATGGATTAGGTGATAGCGTTTCATATTTGGGGAGATCATCTATGGCGTCTGCACGTAACTGGAAGCCTGCCTGTTGACATTCGCAGAGCAGTAACTACTCTGGGCCCTGTATGGCCCAATCACATGGATGCACAGGACCAACCACTACATTCTTGTTTCATTAGGTTAAATTTCTCTGCTTATCTAGATTCCAAGTTCATTGAATCTCAAACGTGAATCCCAGGTTCCTGTGTGTCAGAATGACTAGGAATATTTATTTGTGTCCACTTACGTTTCAGAGATACTTGGATTTTTGTTGTTGTTGTTGTTGTTTCATGTTCTGGAAAGTATGTATGGGAGTTTATTTTAGTTACCTTCAGTTATTTAGTATAATAAAATTCAAGAAGATCTAAACATAGGTGAATTATTTTTTATTAAAACATATAGAAGTGAAAGGTTATTATATTTAGTGGTGAGATGCCTCTGAAATTCACATACATGATTTGGTTCCCAGGGTCATACTATTGGGATAGCACAGGTTTGAAAAATTGGGGCCTACTGGAGATATTTAATCACTGGAGTGTGTCCTGATATGAGAACTAAAGCAAAGCAACCAGGGCTAAGCCTAGATATTGGGAAAGGCATGAGTAGGTGAGAGTCAAGGGAAAGGAAAGTACACAGCAAATACAAACAAGTCCAAGACTAGAGGTTGCAGATGGTACAGTCAGGCTAGTATCCAGGGGCTCACCAGACTCTGTCAGCATACAAATACATGATCCAGCCTAGGACTGGAGATTAGATATGGAATGGGTAGGCTCAGGTATAGAGAATGTACAAGGCTATGTTGAGATATAGGATGTGCAAAAAGGGCAAGGTCTGGAAGTTGGGTCATTTTTAATTTGCCCAGGTCTTGCCCTTTGTTAGTTATGATTGCAAATGTTAGTATGAAAAAACCCTCTTCGTGACTGGTGTTGTGTTGCTGTCTGTTCACTTCTCACGATATAAAAATCAGCATAGTCTGGCATGGTTTCTTATGTCTGTGACTTCAACATAAAGGACACTGACACAGGGAAGACGTGTGCAAGTTTGAGAGCTACCCGAGCTCTAGAGGTAAGACTATGACAGAAAGATAGACAGAGACACACACATGGAGAAACAAAGCTGTACACTTATCCTAGGGCCATTTTTTTCCATTCCTCAGGCTCTAATCCACTCTCTAAGAAAAATATAATGTAACATATCTGTGTATTTCAGTAGGAACAGGAAAACAAACTATAATAACTATAAATTTAGATACTTATTAAATGGCTGTGGAGTATATTTGGTACCATGATAGCTATTAAATGCATTTCAACATCCATAATAATTGAAAATAGTGTCAAGGCAATCATTATGAGGAGTGAAACAAACATAAACTAAAGAGAAATTGCTATTCATTATGTTTTGTGGCTTTTTCTGGTGCCAGAGGATCCTTCCCTACTGTGATAATGGTAGGAAACATCGATGTAAGCTATAAAATATGAAGCAATTTTCAAGATATTTTCATAATTATTTCATTCCCCACACTCATTTCCAAAAATACTTCAAAATACGGTAAGAGTATAGTTGCATTAATAAACTGGACCTTCCAAACAAGAGGTTACATGCAGTTACTTTCAATACTTCCTTCAACAACGTTTCAGCATCAATTGTATGCTAACCCAGGGAAGTTGTGGTTAGTAGATTTGTCGTTTCAAGAGATTATGACCCAATAGTGGGATGCTCTGAGGACAAATGCATGTAGAAATGTGGGAACATCATACAAGGAGAATAAGCCATGGATTCTTGGGTGATAAAGAAACAAAAAATGTACCTGAACTGATCTACAATTATCAAACACCATAAAGGCAACTTTATCATTTAAGAAAGATGCTATAGAAGATTTGGTGAAAAAAAAAAAAAAAACGGAAAGAATTGTGCTCAGGGGTTCTCCATTTCCATCCTGGTGCTTGCTTACCTCCTGGCAGACTTCTTTGACCTAGCTGACTGCGATGTGGTGGCTCATGGCCACTTCAGATTTGCTGTAGTATCTGTATCCACGGAAAGTAAATAGCTCTGAATTCTTTTATCCTGCTAGTAAGTGCCTCACAGTTTATTGTCTTCAGACTGTGTCGTGTTACCCACAAGCTCATGGAAAGAATCATTGCACTTGAGGTACACACGCTGAAAGATTGCATTTCAGTGAACCTACAGGGCTGGAGAGATGGCTCCGTGGTTAAGAGCAATGAGTGCTCACAGTCAGCTATTGGATGGATCACAGGGCTCCCCCAATGGAGGAGCTAGAGAAAGTACCCAAGGAGCTGAAGGGATCTGCAATCCTATAGGTGGAACAACAATACGAACTAACCAGTACCTCCCCCTCCCTGAGCTTGTGTCTCTAGCTGCAGATATATCAGAAGATGGCCTAGTCAGCCATCAGTGGAAAGAGAGTCCCATTGGTCCTGCAAACTTTATATGCCTCTGTACAGGGGAACGCCAGGGCCAAGAAGTGGGAGTAGGTGGGTAGGGGAGTAGGTGGGGGACTTTTGGGATAGCATTGGAAATGTAAATGAAATAAATACCCAATTAATAAAAAGTATTTATAACAATGTTCTAGTTACATTATCATTTGGATAGAGTGTTTATGGTAATTTCTACTGCCAATCCTAATTATCAGAAGTTAAATTTATTAAAAAATAATATCCGCCCCCCAGAAAAAAGAGCAATGAGTGCAGTTCCTGAGGTTCAAAGTTCAATTCCCAGCAACCACATGGTGACTCATAGCCATATGTAGTGAGATCTGCTGCTGCCATCTTGTGACCTGCTTGTATGCAAGCAGGCATTGTGATCCTACCTCTGGTTGTGGAAGAGAAGGGGCAACTGAACCCAATCCAGATCACAAGCCAGATCCACTGGTATTTAGACAGAGAAGGAAAGATCTTAGGTAAATAGTTGGTGATGGTCAAGTAAAAAACCACCAATTTTGAAGAAAACTTCCTTTTTTTAAAAAATTAGGTATTTATTTCATTTACATTTATAATGCTATCCGAAAAGTCCCTCACATGCTTCCCCACCCACTCCCCCACCCACCCACTCCCACTTCTTGGTCCTGGCGTTCCCCTGTCCAGAGGCATATAAAGTTTGCATGACCAATGGGTCTCTCTTTCCATTGATGGCCAACTAGGCCAACTTCTGACACATATGCAGCTAGAGACACGAGCTCTGGGGGGTACTGGGTAGTTCATATTGTTGTTCCACCTATAGGGCTGCAGATCCCTTTAGCTCCTTGGTTACTTTCTCTAGCTCCTCCATTGGGGGCCCTGGGATCCATCCAATAGCTGACTGTGAGCATCCACTTCTGTGTTTGCTAGGCCCCTGCATAGTCTCACAAGAGACAGCTATATCTGGGTCCTTTCAGCAAAATCTTGCTAGTGTATGCAATGGTGTCAGCATTTGGAGGCTGATTATGGGATGGATCCCCGGATATGGCAGTCTCTAGGTGGTCCATCCATTCGTCTCAGCTCGAACCTATGTCTCTGTAACTCCTTCAATGGGTGTTTTGTTCCCAATTTGAAGAAGGGGCAAAGTGTCCACACTATGGTCTTCATTCTTGAGTTTCATGTGTTTCACAAATTGTATCATATATCTTGAGTATCCTAAGTTTCTGGGCTAATATCCACTTATCAGTGAGTACATATTGTGTGAGTTCTTTTGTGATTGGGTTACCTCACTCAGGATGTTGCCCTCCAGGTCCATCCATTTATCTAGGAATTTCATAAATTTGTTCTTTTTAATAGCCGAGTAGTACTCCATTGTGTAGATGTACCACATTTTCTGTATCCATTCCTCTGTTGAGGGGCATCTGGGTTCTTTCCAGCTTCTGGCTACTATAAATAAGGCTGCTATGAACATAGTGGAGCATGTGTCCTTCTTACCGGTTGGAACATCTTCTGGCTATATGCCAAGGAGAGGTATTGCAGGATCCTCTGATAGTACTATGTCTAATTTTCTGAGGAACCACCAGACTGATTTCCAGAGTGGTTGTACAAGCTTGTAATACCACCAACAATGGAAGAGTGTTCCTCTTTCTCCATATCCTCGCCAGCATCTGCTGTCAACTGAATTTTTGATCTTAGCCATTCTGACTGGTGTGAGGTGGAATCTCAGGGTTGTTTTGATTTGCATTTCCCTAATGATTAAGGATGTTGAAATGTTTTTCAGGTGCTTCTCTGCCATTCAGTATTCCTCAGGTGAGAATTCTTTGTTCAGTTCTGAGCCCCATTTTTTAATGGGGTTATTTGATTTTCTGGATTCCACCTTCTTGAGTTCTTTATATATATTAGATATTAGTCCCCTATCTGATTTAGGATAGGTAAAGATCCTTTCCCAATCTGTTGCTGACCTTTTTGTCTTATTGATGGTGTCTTTTGCCTTGCAGAAGCTTTGCAATTTTATGAGGTCCAATTTGTTGATTTTTCAATCTTACAGCACAATCCATTGCTGATCTATTCAGGAATGTTTCCCCTGTACCCATATCTTTGAGGTTTTTCCCCACTTTCTCTTCTATAAGTTTCAGTGTCTCTGGTTTTACATGGAGTTCCTTAATCCACTTAGATTTGACCTTAGCATAAAGAGATAGGAATTGATCAATTCGGATTCTTCTACAAGATATCCACCAGTTTTGCCAGCACCATTTGTAGAAAATGCTGTCTGTTTTCACTGGATGGTTTTTGCTCCCTTGTCAAAGATCAAGTGACCATAGGTGTGTGGGTTCATTTCTGGGTCTTCAATTCTATTCTCTTGGTCTACTTGTCTGTCGCTATATTAGTACCGTGCAGTTTTTATCACAATTGCTCTGTAGTACAGCTTTAGTTCAGGCATGGTGATTCCACCAGAGGTTCCTTTATCCTTGAGAAGAGTTTTTGATATCCTAGGTTTTTGTTATTCCAGATGAATTTGAAGATTGCAATTTCTACTTCATTGAAGAATTGAGTTGGAATTTTGATGGTTATTGCATTGAATCTGTAGATTGCTTTTGGCAAGATAGCCATTTTTACTATATTGATCCTGCAAATCCATGAGCGTGGGAGATCTTTCCATTTTCTGAGATCTACTTTAATTTCTTTCTTCAGAGACTTGAAGTTCTTATAATACAGATCTTTCACTTCCTTAGTTAGAGTCACGCCAAGGTATTTTATATTATTTGTGACTATTGAGAAGGGTGTTGTTTTCCTAATTTCTTTCTCAGCCCGTTTATCCTTTGTGTACACAAAGGCCATTGACTTGTTTGAGTTAATTTTATATCCAGCTACTTCATTGAAGCTGTTTATTAGGCTTAGGAGTTCTCTGGTGGAATTTTTAGGGTCACTTATATATACTCTCATATCATCTGCAAAAAGTGATTCTTCCTTTCCAATTTGTATCCCCTTGATCTCCTTTTGTTTTCTAATTGCTCTGGCTAGGACTTCAAGTACAATGTTGAACAGGTAGGGAGAAAGTAGGCAGCCTTGTCTAGTCCCTGATTTTAGTGGGTTTGCTTCCAGCTTCTCACCATTTACTTTGATGTTGGCTACTGGTTTGCTGTAGATTGCTTTTATCATGTTTAGGTATGGGCCTTGAATTCCTGATCTTTCTAAGACTTTTATCATGAATGGGTGTTGGATTTTGTCAAATGCTTTCTCTGCATCTAACGAGATAATCATGTGGTTTTTTGTCTTTGAGTTTGTTTATATACTGGATTAAGTTGATGGATTTCCGTATATTAAATCATCCCTGCATCCCTGGGATGAAACCTACTTGGTCGGGATGGATGATTGTTTTGATGTGTTCTTGGACTCGGTTAGCGAGAACATTATTGAGGATTTTTGCATCGATATTCATAACGGAAATTGGTCTGAAGTTCTCTATCTTTGTTGGTTCTTTTTGTGGTTTACGTATCAGAGTAATTGTGGCTTCATAGAATGAGTTAGGTAGAGTACCTTCTGCTTCTATTTTGTGCAATAGTTTGTGATGAACTGGAATCAGATCTTCTTAGAAGGTGTGATAGAACTCTGCACTAAACCCATCTGGTCCTGTCATTTTTGGTTGGGAGACTATTAATGACTGCTTCTATTTCTTTAGGGGATATAGGACCCTTTAGATCATTAACCTGATCTTGATTTAACTTTGGTACCTGGTATCTGTTTAGAAACTTGTCCATTTCATCCATGTTCTCCAGTTTTTTTGAGTATAGCCTTTTGTAGAAGGATCTTATGGTGTTTTGGATTTATGTCTCCCTTTTCATTTCTGATTTTGTTAATTCGGATGCTTTCCCTGTGCCCTCTAGTGAGTATGGCTAAGGGTTTATCTATCTTGTTGATTTTCTCAAAGAACCAGCTCCTCGTTTGGTTGATTCTTTGAATAGTTCTTCCTGTTTCCACATGGTTGATTTCGTCCCTGAGTTTGATTATTTCCTACAGCCTACTCCTCTTGAGTGAATTTGCTTCCTTTTGTTCTAGAGCTTTTAGGTGTGTTGTCAAGCTTCTAGTGTGTGCTCTCTCTAGCTTCTTTTTGGATGCACTCAGAGCTATGAGTTTTCCTATTAGAAGTGCTTTCACTGTGTCCCATAAGTTTGGGTATTTTGTGGTTTCATTTTCATTATACTCTAAAAAGTCCTTAATTTCTTTCTTTATTCCTTCCTTGACCAAGTTATCATTGAGAAGAGTGTTGTTCAGTTTCCACGTGAATGTTGGCTTTCTATTATTTATTATATTATTGAAGATCAGCCTTAGTCCATAGTGATCTGATAGAATGCATGGGACAATTTCAATATTTTTGTACCTGTTGAGGCCTGTTTTGTTACCAATTATATGGTCAATTTTTGAGAAGCTACCATGAGGTTCTGAGAAGGTATATCTTTATGTTTTAGGATAAAATGTTATGCAGATATAGGTTAGATCCATTTGTTTCATAATTTCTGTTAGTTTCACTGTGTCCCTGTTTAGTTTCTATTTCCATGATCTGTTCACTGGGGAAAGTGGTGTGTTGAAGTCTCCCACTATTATTGTGTGAGGTGCAATGTGTGCTTTGAGCTTTACTAAAGTTTCTTTAATGACTGTGGCTGCCCTTGTATTTAGAGCATAGATATTCAGAATTGAGAGTTCCTCTTGGAAGATTTTACCTTTGATGAGTATGAAGTTCCCCTCCTTGTCTTTTTTGATGACTTTGGTTTGGAAGTCGATTTTATTAGATATTAGAATGGCTACTGTAGCTTGTTTCGTCAGACCATTTGCTTGGAAAATTGTTTTCCAGTCTTTTATTCTGAGGTAGTCTCTGTCTTTTTCCCTGAAATGGGTTTCCTGTAAGCAGCAAAATGTTGGGTCCTGTTTTTGTAGCCAGTCTATTAGTCTATGTCTTTTTATTTGGGAGTTGAGTCCACTGATATTAAGGGATATTAAGGAAAGGTAATTGTTGGTTCCTCTTATTTTTGTTGTTAATGTTGGCATTCTGTTCTTGTGGCTCTCTTCTTTTAGGTAGTTGAAGGATTACTTTTTTGTGTTTTCTAGGATGTGGTTTCCGTCCTTGTATTTTTTTTCTCTGTTATTATCCTTTGAAGGGCTGGATTCGTGGAAAGATAATGTGTGAATTTGGTTCGGTCATGGAATACTTTGGTTTCTCCTTGTATGGTAATTGAAAGTTTGGCTGGGTATAGTAGCCTGGGCTGGCATTTGTGTTCTTTTAGTGTCTGTATAACATCTGTCCAGTATCTTCTGGCTTTCATAGTCTCTGGAGAAAAATCTGGTGTAATTCTGATAGGCTTGCCTTTATATGTTACTTGACATTTTTCCCTTACTGATTTTAATATTCTATCTTTATTTAGTGCATTTGTTGTTCTGATTATTATTTGTTGGGTGGAATTTCTTTTCTGGTCCAGTCTATTTGGAGTTCTGTATGCTTCTTGTATGTTCATGGGCATCTCTTTCTTTAGGATTGGGAAGTTTTCTTCTATAGTTTTGTTGAAGATATTTGCTGGCCCTTTAAGTTGAAAATCTTCATTCTCATCTACTCTTATTATCCGTAGGTTTGGTCTTTTCATTGTGTCCTGGATTTCATGGATGTTTTGAGTTAGGATCTTTTTGCATTTTGTATTTTCTTTGATTGTTGTACCGATATTCTCTATGGTATCTTCTGCACCTGAGATTCTCTCTTCTATCTCTTGTATTCTGTTGCTGATGCTCACATCTTTGGTTCCAGGTTTCTTTCCCTAGGTTTCTATCTTCACCGTTGCCTCACTTTGGTTTTTCTTTATTGTGTCTACTTCCCTTTTTAGGTCTAGTATAGTTTTGTTCACTTCCATCATCTGTTTGGATGTGTTTTCCTGTTTTTCTATAAGGACTTGCAAGTCTTTAGCAGTGTTCTCTTGTTTTTCTTTATGTGAGTTATTAAAGACCTTCTTGATGTCTTCTACCATCATCATGACATATGCCTTTAAATTCAGGTCTAGGTTTTCAAGTGTGTTGGGGTGCCCTGGGCTGGCAGAGTTTGGAGTTTTGGGTTCTGATGATGGTGAGTTTGTCTTGGTTTTTGTTAGTAAGATTCTTACCTCTATCTTTTGCCATCTGGTAAACTCTGGAGTCAGTTGTTATAGTTGTCTCTGGTTAGAGCTTGTTCCTCTTGTGATTCTGTTATTCTCTACCAGCAGACCTGGGAGACTAGCTCTCTCCTGAGTTTCAGTGGTCAGAGCACTCTCTGCAGGCAGGCTCTCCTCTTTCAGGGAAGGTGCAAGGATATCTGGTGTTCAGACTTGCCTCCAGGCAGAAATGAAGGCCCGAAACAGGACCTGTCCCAGAAGCTGTTAGCTTCTGTAGTCCACACTCTCACCTGTGCAGACTAGTCTCCATGTAGTCTGGGATCCAAGATGTCTCCCACAGATGCTCAGGCAACCCCCTCCTGGGTCAGACAGATACCTATCCTCTGTGCAGAGTAGTCTAGGTGGAGTCTGGGATCCAAGATGTCTCCCGCAGATGAAGAAAACTTACCATGGCTTCCTTTCTTCTTCCACACTTCTCTCTTCCCTCTTCTCCCCCCATTTTTTTAGTTCACTCCCTTCTTCCCCTTTCCATCTATTTCCCTCTTTGGGACCTTTTCTTTTTACATACCTTAGTTTTACCCTTCCCTCCCCTTCATTATTCTCTCATTCCATCCCATTCTGTGGATGGTGGAGTAGAAGTTATAATGGCACCCAATCAAAGCTAGCCTTGGTTATAATGGGGCAGTTGAAGAACAAAGAAATATCTGTTCTCTTACTAGGAATACCAGGTCTCCATGGGGTTCCAGTAAACTGCCTGTATTTTGCATTTTCAGACTTTAATAGCAATTTCAGTAATCCATCTTCTTGTCCATGCTTTCATGCTGTCCCTTCCCAGCACTTACTTTCTCTTTCCTCCTTTGTTTCTATTCCATAATGAAATTTTGAACAGTTTTTCCTCTAGACTTAGGGCTGATCACAAAATAAAAAATCATATCCTTTCACAATGAATCACATGACTGTCACACTCCAAAGGAAGACCCAGACTTATTTTCTGTGTCTCTCTATCTCTTTGCTTTTGAGAGAACTTGAAAGAAGGAAGTTGAGTAATTAGCCCATTGTTCCAATGATGGGTTTTGCAATTATGATTGACTTTTTCAAAACATGTCCAGAAAATCATCACCTTTTGTGACTCAACTTGTCTCATAAGATCCAAAGTTGTGTGATTTGAGGAACAGGTATTAAATTAAGCATAAAGGGCTGGTTATATGTAACCAGACCTGTACTGAGAGCTGCCTCGTTTTAGGACAGGGCAAGCATACTATAGATTTTTCTCTCTATCATCTGCTCGTCTGTCAGTAAATTCTCCTGATGTGCCAATATTCTTCAGAATTTATTCTCACAGGAGTGCAAGAAATACTTGGTAATGTAAAGGATTTAAGCTTCGTCTATATTTGTCTTCCCCATGAAGGAAACATGTTTTACATCATGTCCAAGTTTGCTAAAATATCTTCAGTTAAGAAATATCTTAGGCTTTAAATTTTGCAGCCAATTCTTGGGTCTTGGCATGGAGACATTAGATTATTCTTGGTACTTATGACTCCAGAGCAGAAGTAACATCTGGGCAGGAAATAAATTGCTCAAAGGGGGTTTGGACATCTGTTTTGTGATAGAAAAACTACTTCTGTCTCAAAAAATTATAATGATAATGAAGGTTAACGTTTTTGTTTGGTTATTTATTTATTTTGTTTTATTTTAACTGGAGGCCATGAAATTTCTGAAGAATAACATGGTAATTGTGCCACAGTGATTGATGTGTGTCAAAGGACATCAAAGGCAACCTCAGAACGAAGGGATTCCACTAGGCTTTATCCTGGGGATTTTACTACCTCTCATATCTGCCTGCCTTTGATTTAGGAAAGGGAAGCCTGGCATATTTATCAAACACTACCCAATATGCCAAGTTTGGGCCTGAAAAAAAAAACAAAACAAAAAAACAAAAACCATGAACACCTCTTATTCTACTGAAAACACTGGACAAAAGAGTAGAGGGTATCATGATGCTCTTGGATGTTTACTATATTAGCAGTGTAGCTGGAAAAGACCAAAGGAGGAGCTAGCAAGCAATGTTCTTCTGTCTCTCACTGGCATACTGTCCTTGAGAGGTTTCCAACAAAGCACCAATCTTTTGTGATGTCAGTAATGTGATTTCATGTTAGGTCACTTCAATTGTACTTTTGTTTGTAAGAGTTTCCACCACCATGTTCAACTATACGACCTCATTCTGCATAGATTGCATCACTTTTGCAATCATTTGCCTTCTGCCCTCGCACATACTCTACTGCATTTCTACTGTCGGAAACCTTCCCAGAGGGGCTGCTAACTCAGATGCCAGGCATGTGCACATCCCCGAGAAACTCTTCTCTTTTTTTTTCATTTTTTTGTTAGATATTTTCTTCATTTACATTTCAAATGCTATCCTGAAAGTCCCCTATACCCTTCCCCGGCCCTGCTCCCCTACCCACCCACTCCCACTTTATGAACCTGGTGTTCTCCTATATTGGGGTACATAAAGTTTGCAAGAACAAGGAGCCCGAGAAACTCTTCTTAAGCCTAACTTTTTCTATTGATATTTTGCAGTGAGGACATCCAAGGCTTGGGAATTTGTTTGTTCATCACAAAATAAATAAATAAATAAATAAATAAATAAATAAATAAATAAATCATGGCTCACAGCCACTTATTCCAGAGAATATGATGTCAACTTTAGGCCTCTGACACATACATGCTGCCAAACTCATACAGGCACACACAACTCTCTATAAATAAAAATCATACATGTATAAGGTGCCAAAAAGGATAGTTCACAGCATTGCTTATTTTACAGCCTTGATGTAAAACACATAGTTTCTGGATCAGAATGTTGTAAGTTAGATGATTTTCAACACTATTTGCAAGAATGCTTATGTATCATCAGGATATGAGTGCCCTTTCCTGCCTCATAACTTCATCAGTGGCTGCTACTTATCTTGTGAAGATTAAACAAAAAAGACACAAGCAAAGATTTCTCATGTTTTGTGCAATAGGCTCAGACATTTGCATGCCTGATAATTTTTTAAAGATGGCTGCTGTGAGAACTACATGCGTAACTGCAAAGAGTAGAGCAACTCAGATGACATACCAACCGAATGGCAAAATGCATGCTTATCACTAAGAACTTTAGAGACTATCATGTTTGATATACACTAGCTTACTTAGATACAGATTCTATGCATATATTTACAAGGAAGTTATCAGCAAAAGGAAAATTCTAGTAATTTAGAATATCTGTTTAAGTAAAGCCTTCTTTGGTATTTGGATGCAGTATAAATGGTTAGTGATAATTAAGGCTAAGATGTAATGTTGTTTAACATAAATATGGAATGACTTATTGAAATACTGCATGAGTGAGTAGAGTAAGTAGAAACCATGATCAGGATAGCTCTGGGGCTTTTCCTTACTAGGTACACTCAGTCTAATTACCTCTCTCTAATTGCAGAAGAGGCTAAGCTCTGAGTTTGACATGTGTTTCCCTGTACATGCTTAAGTCACTTTAAATGATCTGTAGACTGGCAAATTCTTAAATAATGGACGCTAACTAGATTTGTCCCCAAATTAGTACATGAGAACATGCAGAGATTTCTATGAAGCCTGTGCCTAATCATTAAAACCTAGAAGTGTGATCTTCTTTTCAGCACCATAAAGCATTGAAAACCATTTTTAACATGATGTTATAATTCATAATCAGGAAAAAATTTCCAAGTGCGTTGGAAGCTAAAATATGCTTTCAGCAATGAAATTGGTACTCTGTTGCCATTAATGAGTGCTTTGAAAGAAGTAGGGAGATAGTTTTCCTCATTTTCAATAAGTCTTCTTGTTCATTACAGCATTTGAAGGGGTAGAGGGTGGAAAGTAAAAATACCATTTTGAAGGCACAAAAATTTTAACTAGCAGCAGATGGTGAGACTGTAAAGAAACTGCTCCTCACATGAAACTTATGGAAATTGGTCTCTTTCTGCTCCAGTCACACATCATTTAGCTGCAGAATCAGAGGTCAGGGCAGTACTTGCCATATGGTAACCCCAGTATATCAACCTCTTGCTGGTATAGATGCTACATTTCAAGGAATTTGATTTGAGCCAAAGTATGCTGTAATTTTTATAATAACAAGCCATGGACTTGCTGACATTTTAGCACTGCCCAATAATGAATTCTCTGGAGAGATGGAAGCTGCTTCCAAATATATATATATATATATATATATATATATATGGCTTCATCTTACTTAAATTCTCTCTGTAACAACAAGGGGAAAAAAACCCCTTAACTTCCTACATGTAGTTGAGTCTTTCTGAGGTCAGAGAAATTGGGATATGGTTTATGTGACTATGTGAGTATGCATGTGTCCATGTGAGTGCGCATATGTACATGTGAGTGTGTATGTGTGTATCTGTGCACACACATGTGTATGTTGGAGTGGACTTAGGGAAATTCCGTGGAGAAACATTTATGCTGGATATTTACATGCAACTCTAATATGGTTATCTTGAAAATATTTCTATAAATTCTCAAATATGTTTCCTTTCACATGGAAGTGACTAATTTCTGTCATCTTTCTGGTTTTGAATTTTTGACTTGTTACATGAGAAAGCAAGATTTTATCGAAAGAACCCAGATGTAGTTGTCTCTTGTGAGACTATGCCGGGGCCTAGCAAACACAGAAGTGGATGCTCACAGTCAGCTATTGGATGGATCACAGGGCCCCCAATGGAGGAGCTAGAGAAAGTACCCAAGGAGCTAAAGGGATCTGCAACCCTATAGGTGGAACAACATTATGAACTAACCAGTACCCCGGAGCTCTTGACTCTAGCTGGATATGTATCAAAAGATGGCCTAGTCGGCCATCACTGGAAAGAGAGGCCCATTGGACATGCAAACTGTATATGCCCCAGTAGAGGGGAACGCCAGGGCCAAAATAATGGGAATGGGTGGGTAGGGGAGTGGGGGTGGGTGTGTATGGGGGAATTTTGCGATAGCATTGGAAATGTAATTGAGGTAAATATGTAATAAAAAATATTTAAAAAAAGAAAGAACAACAATATGAACCAAACAGATCCTCCAGAGCTCCCAGGAGTACTAACCAAAGAGGATACATGGAGGGACCCATGGCTCCAGCCACATATGTAGCAGAGGATGGCCTTGTCGGGCATGAATGTGAGGAGAGGCACTCATGAATGCTTGATGACCCAGTGTAGGGGAATGCCTGGGCAGGGAGGGTAGAGTGGGTTGTTGGGTGGGTGGGCACCCTCACGGAAGCAGAGCTGAAACCAGGAAAGGGGATTACATTTCAAATGTAAATAAAGAAAAAAAAAGAACAGGGATCTAGGACAAAATATTACACATGTGGAAGAATATTAGTAGGTAGAGGATAAGTGAAGGCGAGAGAGGAAATAGTATTGATCTTTGTCTTTTAGACCTAAGAACTGTCATAAGATAAATTTCTGTAGTTTAGACCTTCCAAACTAGAAAATGCTCTTATAGGAACCTAGAAAATTATACCAAGAGGCATCTCAAATAGGATAAGCAGAAAAAATGACGATTTCAAGAGACATACATGGGCTGACATCATTCTTCATAATGGGAAATGTAGGTCCTGACTAAATTTAACTTTTATTTTATTATTTTTACTTTATTTTTTCATTGCATGTCTATGTATATATGGTGTGTGTGTTTGTGTGTGTGTGTGTGTCTGGTGTATATGTGTTTATTAATGTTCATATGTAAGTATAGATATGGGTAGGCTATGTCATATATGTAGAGTTTAGAGAGCCACTTTGGATCTCAGTCCTAACCTCCCACCTTGTTGGAGACAGGTTATTTTGTTCTTTCTATATTGGAAGACCAGTGTTGCTAACCCTCAGGGAGTCTCTTGCCTTTGCCTCTTATCTCTGTAGAGCAGAACTAGAATTACAGAAGTCTGAATTCTGTGTGGTTTCTGGGGATTTAGGTCACACATTTCTATGAAAAGTGCTTTTACACACTGAGTCATTTCACCAGTCCCTTAAATTTTATTTTTACATATTTTAAATAAATAATAGAGAAAATGGTATATCATATGAGAAGGATTAATAATATTAAAAATATTAAGTGTAATTTGTTCTTAGAATTATAATTAGAAAAGAATAGTAGAAAATTGTATTTAACTAAAACAGTAACATTATATACTATGCCGCGTTACCTTCTTGGTCATGAAATAGTTCTTTTGGAGAAGATTTAATTATCACTTTACAACTGTTGTAAACTTACCATCAAGAAATGACTTCTATATAAGTGTTTTTACTAGTTTTTCTCTCAAAAGACTCTACTTTGCAGAATTAAAAAATAATGAAGTGGTTCTGAGTGCTAATTTATTCTTTACTTTCCTAAAATGGAGACTATGTTCGTGACAATGCACAAGGGAGAAAATGCAGGGGATGGACTTTGAGAGACATGCCACTAAGAGATACAGAGTGGGAGTAGCATGTGGAGTGGGTTTTAAAGATAACCACAGCCATGGAGCAGATGGAGTACTGGCTGGGAAAGCAGCAGATGGTACAGAGAGGATACTGGTCAGGAAGACGAAGGGGCAATGACCAGAATCTGTTTCTGGAAAGATTTTAATGCAGCACAATATTTTTTTTTGAGAAACGATGGTATTTGAAATGATTGATAGGCAACTATATTGTACCCATGCCCTAGCTAGCTATTGATATCACGAATGTAGAAAATTCAATTTTTATAATTGTTAGGATATGAGCTATATAGGATGGATCAACTGGAGCCTAAAATAATGAGCCAAAGTAAAATGCAAAAGTCACTACAAGATCAACCTTTTTAGTTTCGCATTTCTAGAGAAGGGTAAGTAAGAACATCTTTAAGTTTTAAATTGTTACTATTTATTTATTTAGGTGTTTGTGTTTGTGCATGTATGTATATTGTGTTTTCCACTTGAGAGTCTGTGCCTGCAGAGGCCATAAGTGGGTGTTGGCTCCTCTGGAGTTCCAGTTTTACAGATGGTAGTGTCCCCTTCCCGCGATGTGGGTGCTGGCAACCAAACTTAAGTCCTCTCAAAGTGTAGCAGACACTCATAGCCACTAAGCCTTCTCCCCAGCCCCTATACCAAACATTTAAAAACAAAATATATTTACATCTGATAAGAAAACTGGGATCTCTTTCATGAAAACTGGCTTAAGTGTGCCAAATATTTTTGCTAATAACATTGGCCAAGGGGACTTAAGGGTTAAATATAGAGGATCAGAAACAATTAAACAGTAATAAAAGATGTCTCTGATGTATGTCATTATTCATAATGCATATTTAAGGTTTCTATTTTTAATTGACCAGAAAATTTCTTCTTTGTCCTTGTGCAAAAAAAAAAAAAAAAAATGCGTTTATCAAATGGCTGGAAATGACTGAGTTCTCATCATTCATCTCACATTCTTTTCTATTACAGACAGATGGGTGATGTGATAAACATTTATTCTTTATGTCTCATGTGCCTGTCACATCTCAATTATGAGAGTCTGGTATGACTTCATCAGCATCAATGAAATATCATTAATAGAAGCAGAGAGACTTTATTGTAATTAATCTTTCATCCTATTTGACCCTTCAGAACTCTGATCTAGGTAATACTCTCTACATTATTTCTATTTGAGTGTTCTTAAGAAACCCGGAAAACTGTTCACAGAATGAGACTCATTTTCTTGTGGTTCTTGCATGTGTGACCTAATGGATCAAACCAGAAATTTCACTTAAGAAACAAACAAGAAATTCAAGTAAGCACTGTGATTTATCCCAGCATTGTTCTCCTGTGTATTGATCAGCAAAAGGCTGGTATTGTATTTTTCTTCTAATCCATCAACACTGTTATTTCCATCAACCCTTCTTCAATTTCAGGTTAATTTCTTTTTTTCTGAATCATACAATATCTTGCTCACCAAGATTATATATGTCTTTCTAACTTCTTTTCCTTTGGCACATTTCAGACTAGACAATTATCTTCAATATACCCAAGTATATATATGTGCATTATATGATTTTATATATATATGCACATATATATGTATATATAGAAAATAGATGCTGTCTGTCTATCTATCTATCTATCTATCTATCTATCTATCTATCTATCTATCTATCTATCTATCTCTATCATCTATATATCTATATATCTATATATCTATATATCTATATATCTATATATCTATATATCTATATATCTATATATCTATGTATCTATGTACCTATGTATCTATGTATCTATGAATCTATGTATCTATGTATCTATGTATCTATATATCTATATATCTATATATCTATATATCTATATATCTATATATCTATATATATATATATCTACATATCTATATATCTATATATCTACATATCTATCTGTCTATGTATATATCTATATCATCTATATCTATATCTATATCTATATCTATATCTATATCTATATCTATATCTATATCTATATATCTATATATTGCTCATTGAGTATGTGGTTTCAAATAATGAATCACAAAAAAACTGTTATTTCTTTTATGGCTGTGGCTTATTTCTATATTTTTATCCTGCCATTCCCACAGTGTGTTACCCCTAGACATACTGAATTTTTTCCTCTGAGTAATGGCAATAGTCCTCTTCATTAGTGATTTTAAAGTCACTTTCCCTTCCCTTTATCCCACAACTCTGTCCTAAAGCATGTTTTCCTTCTTTTCCACCCATGAAGATTTTTTTGTACGGAAAGGGTCAAGACTGACCCCGTGATCCTCCCTCTATCCTCCTGGACAGAAATAGACGATCATGGCCACAACTTCTGCTAAGTTAACCTCAAGGAATCTCTTCAAGTTTATGTTACTAAGTCATGATAAGTGGAATCCAGCAGGTGCAATAGCACTGGCATTTTTCATCATACCAAATGATGAGATGAAGTTACTCCAAAGTATGAGAGCAAATTACATTCTCTGTAGTATCTACCAAAGGAACAGGAAATACAGGGTAGATTGAGCTCGAACCAGAGGCTTTCTACCACTGAGGCTGTTCGTGCATGTAGCATAACTGCCCTGAGTGTGAGATATGCAGAAACTTTCCTAGGGGTCATGAGAATTCAGCAGTGCCAGTGTTGAGCATGCTGATCTGCTTCTTTCTCTACTCTTGCTAAAAGCTCAATAAACGAAGAACTGGTATAGTTAATGAGAGATTTCTAACTGAACCCAAGACCACTGTTGCCAAACTGTTAGTGGAAAAGTGATAGTTGTGTTCATCTTTGTGGCATTGTTAGGAGGTTTTATGGAGCTTTCCTTGACGAGGCTAAAGATTGAAACTGTAGTGTCTTAATAGTACTATGGCTGTGATTAAATACTAGGACTAAAGCAACTTGGGAAAGACAGAGTTTATTTGGCTTATGTTTTCTCATGACTGTAAACTATTGAAAGAGGTCAGGTCAAGAACTTCAACAGAGCAGGAACCTGGAGACCTGAACTGATGCAGAAACCGTGGAGGGATACTGCTTACTTGGTTGCTGTGTTCCTTTGGTTTGTCATAGAAGCCAGGACCATCAACTCAGGCATTGCACTAATAATAGTGGTCTGGAATCTCCCACACAGTCACTAATCAAGAAAATATCCTATTGCTGGATCTTATAAAGATCATCTCAATTTGGATTCCCTTCTTTCAGATGACTAAACTGCATCAAGCAGAGAGAACACTAGCCAGCACACAGAGGGAACACATCTAAATAATTTGTCTGTCCTCAGGATTTACTAATCTATTATAAATATTTCTAATTAAATTGCATGACAACTGCTAATGTGTTTATTAATCGTTCCTTAGTATACAGCACAGTGCACGACATGTAAAATCATTGAATAAATTAATATAATAAAGAACATAAAACTCTTTTTGAGTCATGGGAAGTTCGTGAAAGTTTAGTAAGTAACGTTGTAAGTCAGAAATTTCTATTTATTTTCCATTGTTTTAGCTCACTTTTCTATGAAACAAATCTATAAAACACAATGCCTTAACTACTACTAAGATGATCATCCATCAGTGCTCAGGTGGAAGCAAGTTTTCTGTGCTGTATCTGATCAAGGTTTGGCTGTGTTTTCCTATTTTAAGTGGCATAAAGTGGCTAAGAAAGGGTCGGGAAGCTCTACTTCCCAATGATGGTTTGAGCATATCCCGGAGAAGAGAGCCCACAAGTCACTTCTAGCCCTTGGAACAGCAGGCCATGAGGGCTAGGCTTTCCAAATCACAGTGAAAGAAAAAGAGAATGAATAGGAAGCATTAGATTGTTTGCACTATAGCCTTGGTACCAGTACACTGTCTCTTCTGCCAGTATTCTTATGAGAAAGGTATCTGACATGCCAACATTTCCAGATGGAGGCCAGGAAGATATGCTTGAGTCTGTAAAAGAGAAAAGAATCAGCAATGTAGTTGGTACACACACCACTACCAGAGTAGTGCTTATCAAGTTTCCAATATCACTTTGCTGTTCTTACAGCAGGGAAAATTTTGTTTGGTGCTGTTTTGGAGACAGGATTCTCTAGGGTAAAGCTGTCTGACCTTGAACTCTTGATTTTCCTGCTTCTGACTTGTACTAGAATTAGAGGTATCATAGGCATGCCTTGCCACACCTCAGCTAAAACTGGTTTGTATATTCTGTCTCACATAAATCAAATGTCATATCACTCAAGACGTACAATCACACAGAACATAATTGAATTATATGAAAATTCACACTTTGTTCTTGAGTAAACACAGAATATTAGGACTTACTCTAAAGTTTTATTTATCAGTCCTTTGGCTGTGATCTATGATAAACTACTCGCACTTCTCATCCATTAGTGAGTTATCAGTTCTGCCTTACTGAACACTGATACTCTGGTAGCTGTTTTATTTAAAGAAAATTAAGGATTCACATTTAGATATGTCTGTGAATTCCTATTTATTTTGGTCTTCTAGTGTGTAGATCCATATTTCTATCCCCCACCACAAGTAAAAAAAAATCTTTAGTTCATCTGAATCATTTTTATTTATGTCAATTTTCTTCTGAATTAGTTGATTTGGGCTACATATATGTGTGTGTATGTTTGCCTGTGAGTGTGTAAGTTTTAGTAAAATAAGTAAAATCTAATCACAGTGGAGAAAGTAAAAGAAATGAATTAGGAAATATATGTATATATAAACATATATATATGTGCAATATCTATTTGTCATCTATTATCTATCATCCATTTATGTATCTATCTATGTATCTGTCTATGTATCTGTCTATGTATCTCTGTATGTATCTCTGTATGTATCTATGTATGTATGTACGTACGTTGTTATCTATCTATCTATCTATCTATCTATCTATCTATCTATCTATCTATCTATCTATCTGTCTGTCTATCTATCTATCTAATAGTATATGTTACCATTATAGCCATGTTGGCTTCAACCCAAAGGAAAATTGTTTCATTAAAGATAGAATCAACTGCCCAGTTCTTCAGGTCAAAGTATTGTTTATGTTGCTTGTAGTTGAATTGTGTGGCTAATTTTCTTGATCATTAACTGATATGTCCTGCAAATACCTAGTTATCATTGTATCGCTTTCTGCTGAGCAGACGAGGTGGTCATTAGCATTGCTGAACATGTTTTCACCTCTGTGTAATTTATTTTTGTCAAAGGGAAGATCAATTACATTTTGAAAATACCGTTCACATTGTTAGAAATCATCCAATCAATTCTAACAGAGAAGATGTAGATTCATTATTTTATAATCTAGGTTGCAATTCAGGTAATGATAAATGCTTTACTTGGAATGAAAACATGCATTTACTTTTTTCCTAACCTACAAATTACTTGAACAGCTCAATATTTTAGCTTGCTTCTAACATTAAAGAAGAGACTGATTTAAGGGGAATCTGTAAATTTATTCCTCTTGACTTTAAATGTGCTTTTATTATATGCATTCCAAAGAAAAATTATTATACAATCTAAAAATATATGCTGTAATCACAAAATAATGTGCTGAATGCATTTGTAACTGCAGTTTTGTACAGTGTGAAACCTATAATTGCTCAATGTTTCTTACTCAAATTCCTTCCAAAAAACACAGAGGTGCAAGAGTGTGGAGGGTGTCTACTCTGTCCAGATATGACAGTGCATGGAGAGGCAGAAGGAATGAGGGCAATGCCTATAGTTCCTATTCCTAAACCATGAATACTGGTTATCAAGTAGATTTAGATTGGGGCTGGCATTATGGCTTGGGGTCAATAGTGCCTCCTTGCCAAGTTCTAACAATCTGAATTGATCCCCAGAATCCTCATGCAAGAGAGATCTGAACTCCCACAAGTTGTTCTCTGAAAGTTACTTGAGTAACATAGCACCTACATGAGAAATAAATATGTAGAAATAAAGTATATTGAGTTAGGAATAGGTAGAGAGACTGTATAAAAAAGGATATAGAATGCACTGAGTTCCAGTTTTCTTCATATTTAAAATCCCAGCACTTGGGAGGCAGAGGCAGGCGGATTTCTGGGTTTGCAGCCAGCCTGGTCTACAGAGTGAGGTCCAGGACAGCCAGGGCTACACAGAGAAACCCTGTCTCAATAAACAAACAAACAAACAAACAAATAAATAAAAAACAAAAATTATATGTAGAAAGTAGAGGACTAGTAGATGCTCAATAAATTTTCCAACTGAATGAATTTTATAACACATTTTATATTATAATGTATTTATCAGGGTACATGTGTCTTCTACTTTCTATACTAACAAGCATCTCTATGAAGTTGTATGGTGCTTTCATGTTTTTGTGCTTCTGTTTAATTAATATGAATTAGAAAATCATATTTGTTTGGGAATAGCATATGAGAATTATCTGATAGCAATCAATTGCTTTATGTGATTAATGCCTGTTGTCATTACCATGGATCTCCCATAAGGAAACCATCTGAGTATACAGAACTCCTTTTCTGCTACCTAGTGTTTCACAAAGAATGTGGATGGAGTCTTATGTAAGCTTTAGGATGGTGGTATTAGAGGTAATTAGAACTTGTGGGACAGACATGAGACAAAATAATAAAGGACTGGATTTTATTTTCCATGGTATTCACTAATTAGTGGTTGTCATAGTTTTTATGTTCTTTGTTGTACAGGTGAAAAAAAAAGATGCAGGAGGCAGGTGTTATGATTGAGACTGTGATATGGAAATGGGAAAGAGAGAGGCTGAAACTGAATTGGTGAGAAGAAAAGGTAAGTCATGAGTGAAGAAAGCCAAAGAGCAGAAAGGAAAGAGATGAGCCCTAAAGCATTCAGCATAGAGGCTAAGTTTTGATCTGATCCTATTACCTATAATTATGTCAAATTTGAGATTAGATGTAGAAATCAAATATATGAATTTATTTCATTTGGCATTGAAATCATAGGTCCCCTTACTTTGACTTTGTGGATACTTCTAAGAACTGTATTGAGAAACTTGAGAATCTCTCTGATTTGTGGCAAAATCTTAGGGAAGGAAGTTATTTTCTGATAAATCTTTATGAATGAGAGTGCAATGGTAGAGAAAGGCTAAGTAATTGATCCACCATGACTATTGTCTGAAAGTGGGGGAAACAAAACAAAAACCATTAAGCTCATCCCCTTAAGTATAAATGATCCTGGAAGAACAAGGGAAGACTGTGTGGAGTAGTTTTCATATGGAATTTGGAGCATATGTGTAAAAATGGGCTGGTGGCAGTGGCATGGTAATGCATGACTCTGTAAGACTCTCCTATCTCTGCAGCCATTGTCAGCAGATTGAAAAGAGCCATATTACTGTTCTGCTTGCACATTCTCAAGACTTCAGGTGAGATGGACCGTTTTCATTCTGAAACTAGCCGGGTTCCACCGTGACCATGTTTTCACATCACAGCATGATGGTATTCATATCAACCTGCCATTTAGTAGTTATATCTCTCAGGGATATAATATTAAAAGGAAAAGATATCCCTACTAACTGGGGAAGGGGTGTAATTCAGTTATTATAATGATGCCTGCCTAAGATACAGGAAACCCTGGATGTCTAGCATCTCATAAAGCAGTCATGGTATGCACATTTATTATGCTGGTACTTGGGGGGGGGGAAGCAATAACATCACTTCAAGCTCATCCTCTACTATGTAGGGAATCTGAGGCCAGCCTGGGCTACATGAGAACCTGCTTGGAAAAAAAATGGTAGTAGTCCCACGAATCTTACAAAATAAATATAGCTGAAAGCCACATTGAGACTTTTCAGAGTACCCACATTTGAGCTGCAAATTTTAGTCATCTGTGTCATTCAGCTCTGTAACAAAAGCATCCAGTTCTTAACTACTTTAAGAAACACACTGGTGACCACTGAAAGTGAACATGTTATTTGCTTGAAAGGATTCTTTCTCTCAAGGGTGCTACCCCGAGCACACCCAGGCAATAAAATAGATTGAAATTGAGACACTAGAAGTTATGAAGTTCTACCCAGTAACTAATAGGCTGCTTTGCCATAAAATACTAAATGTAGAGTCAAACAAGGAATTGTAGGACTATAGGCTACTAGCTGTATCAAAATGCATTATGCACCCTGTGATTTGAGACATTTGTAACAATGATTATTGCAGTTGTTGCAGGTTATTTATAATTAGCCTCAACAGTGCATTTGAAAAATAATCCTGCAAAAGACTCAAAATACAATTAATGTGATGTAAATATAAATTTATTTTGGTTTTTTTTTCTGGCACTTTATATACTCATATGAACATATTAAGTGTTTAGTGACTGTTACCTGGTATGCTTTCCAATGTAAGATGTGTTGTCTGTGTGAGGGGGACCTGGGGACAGTGTTAGCAGCCACTGACTGAGAAATGGTCTTATTATGGATCCAGGCTTGTCTCAAATTCATAAGTTCTCCTGACTCTTACATGTTGATCTCACAGTCATATGCTGCTGTATATGTGTCCAAATGCAAACATAAAAACATCCTTTATTTTTTAATGGGGTTATTTGATTTTCTGGAGTCCACCTTCTTGAGTTCTTTATATATATTGGATAATAGTCCCCTATCTGATTTAGGATAGGTAAAGATCCTTTCCCAATCTGTTGGTGGTCTTTTTGTCTTATTGACGGTGTCTTTTGCCTTGCAGAAGCTTTGCAGTTTCATGAGGGCCCATTTTTGAATTCCCAATCGTACAGCCAAGCCATTGCTGTTCTGTCCAGGAATTTTTCCCCTGTGCCCATACCTTCAAGGCTTTTCCCCACTTTTTCCTCTATAAGTTTCAGTGTCTCTGGTTTTATGTGAAGTTCCTTGATCCACTTAGATTTGACCTTAGTACAAGGAGATAGGAATGGATCGATTTGCATTCTTCTACATGATAACAACCAGTTGTGCCAGCACCATTTGTTGAAAATGCTGACTTTCTTCCACTGGATGGTTTTAGCTCCCTTGTTGAAGATCAAGTGACCATAGGTGTGTGGGTTCATTTCTGGGTCTTCAATTCTATTCCATTGGTCTACTTGTCTGTCACTGTACCAGTACCATGCAGTTTTTATCATAATTGCTCTGTAGTAAAGCTTTAGGTCAGGCATGGTGATTCCACCAGAGGTTCTTTTATCCTTGAGAAGAGTTTTTGCTATCCTAGGTTTTTGAACAAAGAATTTTCACCTGAGGAATACCGAATGGCAGAGAAGCACCTGAAAACATGTTCAACATCCTTAATCATCAGGGAAATGCAAATCAAAACAACCCTGAGATTCCACCTCACACCAGTCAGAATGGCTAAGATCAAAAATTCAGGTGACAGCAGATGCTGGCGAGGATGTGGAGAAAGAGGAACACTCCTCCATTATTGGTGGGATTGCAAGCTTGTACAACCACTCTGGAAATCAGTCTGGTGGTTCCTCAGAAAATTAGACATAGTACTACCAGAGGATCCTGCAATACCTCTCCTTGGCATATAGCCAGAAGATGTTCCAACTGGTAAGAAGGACACATGCTCCACTATGTTCATAGCAGCCTTATTTATAGTAGCCAGAAGCTGGAAAGAACCCAGATGCCCCTCAACAGAGGAATGGATACAGAAAATGTGGTAAATTTACACAAGGGAGTACTACTCAGCTATTAAAAAGAATGAATTTATGAAATTCCTAGTCAAATGGATGGACATGGAGGGCATCATCCTGAGTGAGGTAACACATTCACAAAGGAACTCTCACAATATGTACTCACTGATAAGTGGATATTAGCCCAAAACTTAGGATACCCAAGATATAAGATACAATTTGCTAAACGCATGAAACTCAAGAAGAATGAAGACCACAGTGTGGACACTATGCCCCTTCTTAGAATTGGGAACAAAACACCCATGGAAGGAGTTACAGAGACAAAATTTGGAGCTGAGACGAAAGGATGGACCATCTAGAGACTGTCATATCTGGGGATCCATCCCATAATCAGCTTCCAAACGCTGACACCATTGCATACACTAGCAAGATTTTGCTGAAAGGACCCAGATATAGCTGACTCTTGTGAGACTATGCCGGGGCCTAGCAAACACAGAAGTGGATGCTCACAGTCAGCTAATGGATGGATCACAGGGCTCCCAATGGAGGAGCTAGAGAAAGTACCCAAGGAGCTAAAGGGATCTGCAACCCTATAGGTGGAACAACATTATGAACTAACCAGTACCTCAGAGCTCTTGACTCTAGCTGAATATGTATCAAAAGATGGCCTAGTCAGCCATCACTGGAAAGAGAGGCCCATTAGACACACAAACTTTATATGCCCCAGTACAGGGGAACGCCAGGGCCAAAAAAAAAAATGGGAATGGGTGGGTAGGGAAGTTGGGGGGAGGGTATGGGGGACTTTTGGGATAGCATTGGAAATGTAATTGAGGAAAATACATAATAAAAATATATTAAAAAGTTAAAAAAAAAACATCCTTTATTTCATCTAGCGTGTTATGGTTTTGTATTTGAAATCTTTGATTTTTCAAGTTGATGTCCAAGAGTGTACCTCAGAAAACATTGAGAAACAAGGCTTGCTCACTGCGCTTTTGGCTTATGGAAAAGTCTTTCTTTCGCCAACTTCTCTTTTATTGCTAGATAGCAGAAGGAAGAAAGAAGACATGAAAGGAGAAAGTCCCTGCTGATAAATTTCCCAAGGCTTTTGTTCCTATGACTACTAATGAACTCAGTGACACATTGTTAAAAGGAGACTTGAAACCCTAACCCTAATTTTAAAAAGTTAAAGTCTGAGGTGTGAACGTGAGTGAGAAAATTAGGATATGGAAAGGATTGTGGGCATTTTATGATGGAGCCATGCATTTCCATGGTTTACACAGGGTCCTGGTTTATCTGCTTCTGTAGGTAGCGTGGTTCACACTTGTTAGATTGCTTCCACTTTCTCATGTGGTGCTAATAAACAGGAGGAAGATTAAGTCCTGGGTGCATTTGAATACAAGGCTCTGAGTCGGACAGGTTGAGTCCAGATCTAAGTTTAATACTAAGCTTAACTTTGAGGAAGTGACAGGACCATGTCAGTGCCTTTATTGTAAAACCTGTGTGAAGCAGTATGCTTCTCAGTAGTTCAGTGTGCTGTGTGTACTCTTGAGTTTTCCCTCCAAAGCAGAGGCTAAGTGAAAAGATGGCATGCAGGTCTTCCCTGAGAGTGAGATGATTAGAAAGAGTGCAGTAAAGAAGGCTGAGTCCAGCCAGTCTGTTTTCATGCTGAACACTGTGTACCCAGTAGGTCTGAAGCCTGCTCCAGAGCCCTTGACCTTGAGAGCTCTGCAGACCACAGTGTTGAGCTGTCTCTGAAAACTGGAGCAGGGAATATATGCACATGATGTTCCATACCTCCTTGGGAAAGATTGACCTGTGGGAATGTATTCACTTTCTTGTGAGTGGCATGTTGGTCACATAAATTGCAGTTATTCCATAGTGGCCTATCCCAGCTTTGACACAAATGTAAAGGGCAAGAGTAGGGCGTGTTACTATAACAAGCATAATGGTGTTGAATGGGACACCATCTGACTGGATCTAGGGAAAAGCGACCAGAAGATATAAAAGGGGATTAAAATGTAAGAAGCCTGAAAAACTTTTACATCAGTATTTGACTCTGGGTAAGCATTTAAGGAATGTTCAGTAGCAAAGGCAGGTTTCTGGGTAGAATATGCTATGAAAACTCGTCAGAATGTCATGATTTGCTGTTTCTATTGCAGTATACATTTGATGTCTTAGGATAAAGTGGTTAATGTTTCACCATAAATGTTTATGAAAATAATGGCAGTTTGTTCTTCCTCTATTTTGCCCAAAGAAGGAATAATTTTTTTATTAAATGGACCAATGTCTAAAGATTCACAAACTTTTTCCAAAAATTTACCTGCAGGAGAATTCTGCAGGCCCGAAGCAAATTCTGATAGGCCCAAACATAGCTACTGAGTTACTTACTGAGTCCAAGTGTCTGAGTGGAACCTGTTCCTACTTCAATGTACATACAGCAATATCACACATGTATACACACATACTGTAAATTTTGCTAGCGTAGTTCTGCTTCTCAGAACTTTTTTAAATGTCTGATTCAATCCAACATGGGACAAGTAATTTGAGGTGGCTTTGAAATTTCCATCTTATCTCCTTTTCTAGTTGTGTCACTGGAAATGTATTTTATCATCATTGTTGATGATGCATTAGTAAGCTTTTTCTTTCACCACGCATGATAATCTTGTTAATCTGGAATTTAAATTAGCTTTCTTTGGTCTCTTCTTTTTCTTTGATACTTCCTTGTGCAATTTCAACATTTATTTCCAATAGTGATAAAATATGTAGAGGCTTATAAACAGTAGTCTGTAAGCTTTCTATAAGTGAAGACCATTTAAAAGTCTATATTTCTGATAGAATGTGATAGAATTCAATATGTTGTTGAGGGAATAAGAGCTGTAACACTATTTTGCTTAAAATTAGGAACAGTTATTAGTAATAAAATAAAATCTACAGACTACTTTAGCTTTCTGCCCTCTTTCCAAATATTCAGGTGAATCAGGAGGCTATTTTAAATGTTTTTATTTTTTCCTTAACTTATTTGTATTTCTGGGGTATCTATATGATAAGCGCTACAAGTATACATCGTATATTTTATTGTGTTACCAAAAGCCAAATTTTGGTATGCAGCACTAAAAGTACTCTTTGATTTATTATACCAAATATTCAGGACTATGACATATAAAACAAAAGACTAGACATAGTGGTTGTAATCCTAGAATGTAACAGAATTGCGTTATGAAAGTTATGGGTTAGGAAAAATTAAGCTTGTCAAGCCATTTCATGAAAGAACGCACCAAGGGAGAACTGGATGGGAGGCCACTTAGATGACGTTAACATTAACTGGGGCATCTAGCAAGGCAGACCTAATGAATGTATTTGTTCTTATGAGAGTATTTCACAGGAGATGCTGAGGAGGTCAGGGGAGTACTCCCAAGTAGACTTACCTTGGGTTTCCACAGTACTTTTAACTACAGCAGTGATAATGAATGGTCACAAATCTAGGCATAAATCTAACACGTGGGATGTTTACATCTGCTGGTAAGAGTGACTTCCTATAAATAAGGATTGGCTGCCCTTGAACACTTTTAGAGTATGCTTGATTCTGGTGTTAAAACTAGCAAAATTCATTGCCTGTTTCCCTTCGTGAGTGGAAAAATTTACAGTATGTCTCTTGGGCCTCTTGAGCTATGTGGAGACACACAAATCTCAGTGTTAGTGAGAGCGATGCACCAACTTTATTAGTCTTACGGGAGCCAGAGTCAGCTGCATGGCCTGGGCGATTTGCTCATTTTAGAAAAGTACATGGACTTTTGTATTTAGAATACTCTATATTATCTTAATTGTGACTCTCTTAACATACTTATAGCTTAATATACAGGCATTCCTGCACAGTTTTTATTACCTTTGCTCTGTTGCTTGGACTTGAAGGATGCAGTAATTAGAACAAGTTTTGAGTGACCTTCTTCAGGGTCAACTTGAGAAACCAGCAGCAGCTCATGAAATATGTGAATTCCTTTATGGCAGTGACTTTCTTGATTATTTAGTTGCAGTAATGGTAAGTAATATAATCATTCATTTAAAATAAGGAAATGTTTTCCAGAGGATTTTGTACACCACTGTATTCAATTATGGTTATTCACATTTGCTACTTGATTACTCCAGGCAAGATGCTGGGAAGGAGCCAATAGATATACAGCCACGGAAAGCCCTATGGTCTCTTCTTGTCAGTGAGGTCATTTAAAAATTTGCTATATATCTACCAGAAGTGTGTCTGTGTGTTCAAATGACAATGTCACTACTGGAGACAATCAACAAGAGAGTTATTCAGACATCTATCAGCAATAAAATGTTAAACTTTGCCAGAGTTGATTTTTTATTATTACTATAGTCATTATTAAATGGCAAGCATGGACTGAGCACATATAAGCCACTGTATTAGTTATTTCTTCTTCCTGTAACAACAATACCAGACAAAAGCACTTTAAGGAAGAAAACATTTCTATGACTTTTAGTTTGAAGGTTCATTTGTCATGGTAGGGAAGTCACAGAGACAGGATCGTCACTTGTCACATTTCACGTTTAGTCAGCTAGTAGACAGATAAATTAAATCTGGTGCTCAGCTCATTTTCTCCTTTTAATCTAGTCATGAGACTTAGCTCAATGGATGGAGCCGTGCACACTTGTGCACAGTACTTCCCACACCAATTATCCTAGTCTTGAAACTCCTTTACAGATGTGCCAAGCAGGTACTCTCCTAGGTGATTCTAGAGTCTATCAAGTGCCAATAAATACCCAACATCATCTCATTATTAGAAAAACACAGGCACACGAGTATAGACTGTATGATTCAATTTATGGCAAGTGAGATTACATGCCTGGGCTGTTGGATGTCAGGGAAAACTTGAGAGGTGTAGGATTTCTGAAGGCTACTGTAGAATCCTGTCACATCCTGTTTCTTTCACCACCCTGTGTGTTTGATTTATGAAAACTCAACACCAACATAGGAAATCCTCACCTATATATACAAATTATTTGATCTTTTTTTTTATTGTATTTGCAACTGAGCTGAAAAAAATCAATCCATATTACTGGGCGTATAACTCTACTGTTAAGTACTTGCCTGGTATGTTCGAGGCTCTTAATTAAATCTCCAGTACTCAAAGTATACAAACAAACTATATTTTAGTTGATCATATGCAAATTCTGCAAATTAAATCGTTAAAAGGGAATTTTTTCCCACTACCTATCACAGACTTGGAACAATGTGAAGACCTGAAGACATGACACACTTTTCAAATAAAGATATTCATGAGAAACTGGCACAGAGGTATAAGTGTATTTGGGGTAACGAATTTAGAAGACTTGAGAATTTTTAAAAAATGGACAATTACAAAGAAGAAAGTACTCTACTAATTTGCACTGAACAAAAGAAATTTTCAAACTGTTACAAATGAAGTCTCCTCATTTTTTTTAAGTGACAAGATTCAGTGATAAGTATTTGAAGTGTATATTGGCAGCATGGAAGTTATATGTATAGATATCTGATACTTGTGAAGATTAGAATGGATGAGATACTAAAATGTGGATTTCACTATCAGTTCTATTTAGTTTTAGAGAAAAGGTACATATGGCTTAACATTGGGTGACTATCATTTGAGGGACAGGTTTGGTGGACTTTTAGTTGGTCGTAATAGTCTCTTTAATATTTAACACATTGAGAAAAATAGAAAATCTATCATTAATGGCAAGCTCTGATATAGTATAGCCCTCAAAGGTTTTGGGTTTTGTTTTGTTTTTCTGATTACATTTTAAACTATCCACTCCATGTCAAGGTCTCCTACAGTAGTGAGTGATGAAGTAATTACCTCTGGGTCACCTATCAGATATGGTTCATTGTAAATACAATTGCAATTTGAATATTGAGTTGGAAAACAATGAGATTTAAAATAAACTTTTGCAAAGATGTACCATAATTGGGAGCTGGAAATGGCTCAGATTTTAACAGGTCCTACCCTTGTAGAGGTTCAAATTTAATTCCAGGCTTGTACAATGTTGGCATTCCTTCATGCTAGCTCTCTCTGTGCCCCACTCCCCAAACTTGCTTCTATCCCTGACCCCATTCTCTGTCTCTACAGGTGTTCCTGGACAGCCTTTCTTTTCCTCTTCTCTTCTCTTCTCTTCTCTTCTCTTCTCTTCTCTTCTCTTCTCTTCTCTTCTCTTCTCTTCTCTTCTCTTCTCTTCTCTTCTCTTCTCTTCTCTCCTCCTCCTCTTCTTCTTTCTTCCTCTTTCTTCTTCTTCTTCTTCTTCTTCTTCTTCTTCTTCTTCTTCTTCTTCTTCTTCTTCTCCTTCTCCTTCTCCCTCTCCCTCTCCCTCTCCCTCTCCCTCTCCCTCTCCCTCTCCCTCTCCCTCTCCCTCTCCCTCTCCCTCTCCCTCTCCCTCTCCCTCTCCCTCTCCCTCTCCCTCTCCCTCTCCTTCTCCCTCTCCCTCTCTGTCCTTCTCTGTCCCCCTTTTTTCTCTGCCTTTACTCTTTTCTCAACTCCCATTTTCATGCCCTGAAATAAACTCTATTCTATACTATACCCATCATGTGACTGGCACATCTGGGGAAGGGATGCCTCAGTATGGGCCTGCTGAGGTACCCCTTCTACCACACCATGCTGTGCTCTATCAAACATATCTTTGGCTTTTTATAAAACACAACACACACCAAATGGTTCACAAACATTTATTACTCCAGCTCTGGAGTATCAAATAACCTCCTTTTGTTTCTTCAGACACTTGCACTTTCATGTGAACATACC
Organism: Mus musculus; assembly: GCF_000001635.26. Lineage (NCBI taxonomy): Eukaryota > Metazoa > Chordata > Mammalia > Rodentia > Muridae > Mus > Mus musculus. The sequence goes on from NC_000072.6 coordinate 103,943,638, forward strand.
CACACACATTAAAAGTAATAGAAAATCTCCTTTAAAATGTGATTACTATAGTTTCTCTGAGAGCTTGAACTTAAGTATGTGGAGAAAAATTTTCTCCTCATACCAATATACATTCAGCATTTACAACTACAACACAGACACTACCAGAGAAAACAAAAAAACAACAAAAAAAAGCCAAGGTATATCCAAGGTATATCCAGGTTAATTACAGAATAATCCAGATACTTTGTCCCTCATGAGTAATATCTATTCCTGAATTCTAAGATAATTTATTACTTTTACTACCAGCATGTCATATTTTAGTGGGCATTCTTGTAATATGTTTAAGGGGTTCGTGCTGTTCATACTTAACACAACCTTGCCACAGGTATATAATCCTCTCTGAATGTGTCATTGTTGAGAATTTGCCATGTTCTCAATTGTAGCAATGAGCAGGCAGCCCTCAAAGATACTGTCTGTAAACTCCAAACTGGGAATGTTGAATGAAGGAATCCATGCTTTACTGTCTCTACTGTCCAATACACAACTTCTACCACAAATGTGGTATGTTGTGAATTCATAATTCTTTAGAGGTGAAGTTTGCTGTTCTGTTGGCATCTGTCTTTCCAAATTGATAGACACAAGTTACCATGTGATTTTATAAGAGATTATGAGCAAAGCATTGCAAATCCAGTGCATCTTGTTTTCTTTACTTTAATTTTTTTCTTTTGCCTCTACAGATTTACTTTTTTACACTCTGTCTAAAAATATTTTTTGTTTAAGAAAGGAAAAAAATGCGTTGTGACAATTTGCATAATATGTTAATGCAGATCTGCATCTAGACATCTGGATGGCATTTTAATATCTCATTCTCATTCAAGAAACTAGACCTCACACAGATGGCAGAGACAATTTTAAGAGCATTGTTGTAAACAAATAAGGCAGCCAGGAAACCAAACACACTCAGAGATAGGCTTTGCCACCAAAGAAGCTTTTTAGTGAGATGTTGTGACTACAAGATTGTACAGCCCTTATCAGTCTCTGACAAAAGGAGAGGTGCCAGCAGGCAGTTCTGTGCAAAGCAAAGGAAAAATAAAATGCTGTCAGTCATGAGTTTTCAGTTTTGAGCGTTTAAAAAAAACTGGATGAAATTTATGCACCTAGAATGTTTAAGTGCATGTGTATGCACTATACATATTTCATGCTATACATACATATATACACATATATGCACATTTATATTAACATGTTTTTAAATAAAGTAAGCATATTTCATTTAACAATAAATCCATCTCTTCTGTCTTTGTCTCCCTGGAGTTGCCAGCAGTCAAATCTTTGGTGTTCAAAGTACAGAATACAAAAATTAGATTGCCTTGGTTCAAGAGGTGTACAGTCTCTTGTTACAACATGGCATTGTTGTCTGCAGATATGCTGGGCATCATTCACAGCTATTTCTGAGAGCACACAGTCCAGCCTTAAGGTGGACATTCTTGTAATTCAAAACTTTGAAGCAGTATTTATTTGTTTTATTGTATAGGGCAAATTACTTAGTATCCTACTATTTCTGTTTTGACCTATGGGGTTATACTGTTCTCAGTATTATAGGGTTAAATTCATCAATTTCACATCAAGTTGTTAATAAATGCTTAGGTATAAAAAAAATTCCAACAACAATTAGCATTTATTCTGATTGCTTTTTTTTTAAGTTCCATTTCTTTTGAGCCTAAGTATTTTTGTCCAAAATCCACACTGTACTTGTGCTATTTTGTAGTATAAAAAGACTTATTGGTCTCTTGAGGGAAGTGAAAAAGTTCTAGGACTGGAATTATAGTGTCTGAATCTTTTCTTACCAACTGGGGTATTGTGGAAACTTTCATTGTAGATTTGTTTATATAGCAAGGGGGCATTTTCTAAATCACTTTATTATTTTACTTAGATGACCAAGCATACAAAATACACAATTGGAGAATTTTCTATTAAGATTAAGCATAGGCAAAAATTTGCATAACCAATTATAGTCTATGTAAACACCAACAATTATATATCTCCTTGCATTCTTTGTTATTGTTGATTTATGTGGATTAATTTGGGCCAGATTGAATTATGGGTTGACAGATAGTTGTGAGTCTAGTCAGAACTTTTAAAATAAGAGTATTGCATTTGAGAAGTTTTTATTCGATTTGACCCTGCTGCAATGAAGATAACTTGATACTGTGAGCTAAATGAACACTTTCTGCCTTAAACTGCATTGGAGAGTGTTTTATCACAGCAACAGAGAGAAAAAGCAGGATGCCAAGTGAGCTACACCCTCAAAGTGCACTCTCCCTCCCTACCTACCTAATATTATCCATCCTCCAGCAAGCTTGTACTTCAAAAGGTTCCATAAACTCCTACAGTAATTAAATATATATATGTATGTAGAAACAATGAATTAAAAAGAGGGCATGAATTTGGAAGAGAGCAGGGAGAACTGAATTGGGGATCAGGGGTTGAAGAGAGCAAATGAAGAAATTATATAATTATATTGTAATCTCATAAATTAATACTTGTATTTGTATGTTTGTTTTGTTTTTGAGCCAGGGTTTCTCTGTATAACCTTTTCAGTCCTGGAACTCACTCTGTAGAATAGTCTGGCCATGAATGCTGAGATAAAAGGTGTGCACTACCACCATCTGACCAATAAGTAATTTTTTTCTTTTACTTATTTATTTATTTATTTATTTATTAGGTATTTTCCTCGCTTACATCTTCAATGCTATCCCAAAAGACCCCATACCCTCCCACCCACTCCCCTACCCACCCATTCCCCCTTTTTGGCCCTGGCATTCCCCTGTACTGAGGCATATAAAGTTTGCAAGTCCAATGGGCCTCTCTTTGCAGTGATGGCCGACTAGGCCATCTTTTGATACATATGCAGCTAGAGACAAGAGCTCCTGGGTACTGGTTAGTTCATATTGTTGTTCCACCTATAGGGTTGCAGATCCCTTTAGCTCCTTGGGTAATTTCTCTAGCTCCTCCATTGGGGCAGTGTGACCCATCCAATAGGTGACTGTGATCATCCACTTCTGTGTTTGCTAGGCCCCGGCATAGTCTCACAAGAGACAGCTATATATGGGTCCTTACACATATTATGTATATGTTATATAATATATATAAATATGTATGCATACACACACATATATACTTTATTTATACATTAATATTCCAGGTACATTTTCTGTTACTGACAACCATTCATTTAAAGCATATTGCATTTATTCTTCCCTCTGGACTGTGAGACTCCTACGTCTACACTTACTTTTTGATTAGCTGTTTTGAAAATGCCAGCAAATACTTTGGAGAAGTGTATACTATATCAGGAATTTACTAGCTTCATCAAATGGCAGGTGGTTATGAATTTCATTTCCAAAAAGGAGACCTGAGGGACATTACATATTAAAGGTTTTATTCCCCTTTGGTACAAAAATGCAAATTATTTGTTTTTGCTGAAAAACATCTATGAAGCCTTTTTCCTCTTATTATTCCCCCCCAGGAGTAGAATTTCACTATTATTCGTAATTGTAAATGCAGCTGACATTTTGAAGTTATGTCCATGGGACTAAGATAGTTTGGGGGTATTTTGGAGATGTCAAGTTTAAGAAAACATAGCTTTTTTTGTAATACATATGAACCTATCATATTAACGTATGCATTAATCCCAATGGCCATCTCAGGTCTGTTCATTCTGACTTTTAGAGAAAATAAAAAAAAAAACTAAGAGGTCAACTTAAATGGATGTGCAAATGACTTGTTCTTTCCATTCTGTAATAGGTGAAGACTCGAGACACTCAAGACAGGCAGGAAGAACTAATTTGAGAACTAAACCATGCTTAACGGAATTAATTGCCTCTGTAAAGTGGGAAATGTTTGACACAAGGAAGACCTTGTACTTTCAGTTTAAAATGACAAGATCTTAACAATGTTGGCCATTTCAACGATGTTTTGGATCTGATTATGTGTTTGCTATAGAATCAGTGAGTGTTCCCACTGATAAATTATACGCAAAGACTGGAGTATACCTTTGAATCCATTCCAGTGTACCATGGAGTGGTTGAATTAGGACATCTGCTCTCTACAGTAAAACTCCATGTAATTCAGCCCAGAGAAAAGAACCCTCTACATTGGAGTAGGAATGGGAATCAGACACACACCAAAACATGTGCTGCATCTAGCTGCCTCTGAATAATTGGTCAGCTTTGCCACCTGTATTCATGAGCACAGAGGTATGGGGTGCCATCCTACTTGATTCATAAATGTCAACTGCCTGGATTTGTCAAAAGAATAATTGCAGCATTGTGAAATACTGCAACCCATCTTGTGCCAAAGTATGGGATAAAACATGTGGCCCAGCAGTGGAGAGGAATTGGAAAGTGCATTATAATATGAATTGCACCTAGGAAGCCATTCTGACCAGTGCAATTGGCATATAATAGATGAGCTGGTGATAGCCATCATCCTTGTTTCTCTAACCCCATTTCCTCAAGCCCCCAACTCACACTCCAGGCAAACAGACACACAGCTGTATGTGCTTGGCAAATTGCTACCCATTTCATTGTTCAGTGCCTCTGAAAAGCCACCAAACGCAATTGTAGCACAGAAACATTTGGAAAAACACTTCTGTTCATGACATCTTTGTCTTGTTCTGACTGACAGTTGAAGGTGACTTTCCCTTGCACAATCCTGCCTGCCGTTAGCAATTTTCCCAAATTAAATACCATATTTTGTATTTAATAGGCACAGCTGTGTCTGGTACCAAGGGCAAATCCACCTGCACGGCACTCTGTGATCATCTATATACTGAACACTTTATTTGGAACCAAGTTTTACAAAAAGAGTGTGAGAGAAAAAATGAGAAAATGCATTTTGAGGGCAATGAATTCTCAAATTCTACTCTGAGTTGCAAAAAAACAGCTAATGTGTTTCCCATAGAAGTAGTATAGGCCTAGACAAGCCTCTTAGCATGACCTCAAGAAGAATAAAATATCTACTGGTGTGAACTACATTGGCACTGGTTTCTGGATTTTATCCTAAACTGAATCAGTACTAGTGGAGAGTGGGATGCCCTGAGTGGAGGTTGGAATGGGTACTGTGCATGTTTCGGTCTTACCGCTACATTGCTCCAAGTGCATTGTTTTATCTGCCTCGGGGACACATTCAAATGGATGAGTAGTCTAACCTTCAACGCAGTAGAAGTTTTTCAGCTTGATGGTTGCAGAGACATGAATATTAAGACTATACATGAAGACAACATTATTTTAGGGGATATTAGTTCGAAAAGTTTAGTAAAGTTGCTTGATCAATAGAAGTCATGAGAAGCCACCATTTTTTTTAAAAGTTGTGACACAGGAAACACCTCTCTTAAAAGTTCTACCAAAACATGGAATTCAGGGTTCAGTGAGCATGGAGTGCCTTGTACTTCTTCACACTTAAGCTAGACAATCATAATTTACACTGGCATAAAAAAAGTTGAGAGGTCCTTGCTAGCTGTACCCTTCTGTTTCTCAGATCTAGTTGACCTTATATGTAGAGTGTTTTTTCTTTCTATCTACAATCTCTATTCAACAATCTCTCCCTGCTTGAACACCCTGAGTTTCCCTTCTGTAGGCATCTAACTGTTTGGTAATGAAAAAAGTCTCTGGAAGTGGAGGGGAGGAAAAAATTTTTGAGGAGGAGATAAATCATATTACACACACACATACACATACACACACACATACACACACACACACACACACAGAGAGAGAGAGAGAGAGAGAGAGAGAGAGAGAGAGAGAAACTCTGCCTTTCCAGATTTGTATTGGCCTGCCAGGGACTGTGAGAAACTTAACAGAAATGATTCTTAAAAGAAAAATGACATTCTCTCTTCCAGCAACATCAAAATGGCAACAGCACCTCAGCTAGGGGTGGTCCTTTATACCTACCTCTTTTATGCTGACTATCATAAGTTTCTGTGAACTCGCAAGTAGGTACCCCCTTTTTTTAATTTCTTTTTTTATTAGGTATTTATTTCATTTACATTTCCAATGCTATCCCAAAAGTCCCCACACCCTCCCCCACCCCCTCCCCCACCCACTCCCCCACCCACCCACTCTCACTTCTTGGCCCTGGCATTCTCCTGTACTGAGACAGATAAAGTTTGCACGACCAATGGGCCTCTCTTTCCACTGATGGCTGACTGGGCCATCTTCTGATACATATGCAGCTAGAGACAAGAGCTCCTGGGTACTGGTTAGTTCATATTGTTGTTCTACCTATAGGGTTGTGGATCCCTTTAGCTCCTTGGTTACTTTCTCTAGCTCCTCCATTGGGAGCCCTGTGATCTATCCAATAGCTGACTGTGAACATCCACTTTTGTGTTTGTTAGGCCCCGGCATAGTCTCACAATAGATAGCTATATCTGGGTCCTTTCAGCAAAATCTTGCTAGTGTATGCAATGGTGTCAGCGTTTGGATGCTGATTATGGGATGGATCCCCAGATATGACAGTCTCTAGATGGTCCTTCCTTTCGTCTCAGCTCCAAACTGTGTCTCTGTAACTCCTTCGATGGGTGTTTTGTTCCCAGTTCTAAGAAGGGGCAAAGTGTCCACAATTTGGTCTTCGTTCTTCTTGAGTTTCATGTGTTTAGCAAATTGTATCTTATATCTTGGGTATTCTAAGTTTCTGTGCTAATATCCACTTATCAGTGAGTACATATTATGTGAGTTCTTTTGTGATTGGGTTACCTCACTCAGGATGATGCCCTCCAGGTCCATCCATTTGCCTAGGAATTTTTTGTCTTGAAAATTCTGGTTTTTTTTGAAGTCTTCCCTACACCTCACTCTTTAAATCTTCCAACCTCCATTTTCATCTAGCTCCCTGAACCTTGACGAGAGAAACATGATGTAGACATCTCATTTGTGACTTAGTATTCAACTATCTCTTATTTTATGCATAATTATCAGTTTGAGTTTCTGTGTCAATTACCATCTACTGCAAGAAGCAGCTTCTCTGATGAGGGCTGAACAATGCAACAATCTGTGGGATTAGTAATACATTATTAGGGATTATTTATTGCTATGCCCATTTAATTAAAAATAGTAATAAGCTTAATAAGATTCTTGGTCTAATTGACAGTGTGAAGTAGGGATTACATTAAGGTGCAGGCCTTAAATCTAATCAAATAATCATTGCTTACTTCTATAAGTTTTATGGCACTGTTACACCAATGGGCATACTGTCATTGTTGTTGCTTGCAAGCTATATAGCTGTGTGAGATATTTTTCCCTCTGGTTGCACACATGGCAACTTCCAAGGTTATGAACACTAGCCAGCATAGATGAAGCTTCCAGTTGGAAACCAACTAGATCTCTCTATGTTCTATAACCTAATTATATGACATATTTAAAGCAACAAAGTCATACTCTAATGTTATAAAGGGTAACCAGTAGGATTTTCTTGTAACTATTACACATTCTTTTGACTCTTCTTCTTTAAGAAGACTCATGTCTCTTCCTGCGAGAAATTGCTGTTGCTGGAATATGGGAATTCTCTGCTGTTTTCTACCAACTTCTAACACATTGTTTCTTCCATAAGCTTTTCAGGCACTGCCTCTAAGTTTAGATTTGGTTGCTGTGTTTATTTCAACCCTCTAGTATCTGTTAAATGAACTTGTACATCGAGTTTAGAAAATTTAACTGTGTCATCTTTTTTACTTTTTGGGAATCTTGCAGGATACATATAGTGCCAATTTTACTCAAATGCCACATATTTTTATGAAAAAAAAAACATGAGCAACACAGGTATATAGCTTCATTTATGTTACTAACTATAATTCAGCCATCTAAGCAAATGCAAATTTAGCCTAAGGTGATGTCTTTAAAGACAGGCATCTTTAAACCCTATCTGACTTTATATTATAAATGGCACACAATATTTATGTGGTCTAATTGCATTATTTGTGTTTACCACCTCTTGCCAACATCTAATGAGTCTTCTCATGATCACACATGAATCAGTGGTGGAAGTAGTGTTTGGGTTTATGTGGTCAGGCCACAGAGAAGGCAAATTATTTATCAAGTAGGATATAGTAGGAGGCATTGATAGAGCTGATATTCCAAGGACACACACATACACACACACACACACACACACACACACACACACACACACACACACATCCCGATAGAGAAAAAAGAGTGCTCCAATGTGAAGATCTAGAAGAAAGTGACCATCCATTTAAAATGACAGTTATCACACAGAAGAAAGTACAGAGCAAGACCAGCAGAAAGCAGGCACTTAAATGAGATGTTTGGAATTCTGAGACAAGGATATAGCATTTTAATACTTAGATCACACAACAGAAATAATCACAGTGAGTTTTTTTTAAATATCTAAACATTTATGAAGAGAAAATGACACCTGCTCCCGGCAGATGGAGGTGAAATGGCCACTCTAGAGCCAAGCACTGTGCTCAGATTTGCAGCATCACACAGTGGATATTTACACACGTCCCATGAAGGTCAAAATTCAGGGCTTACAGTAAAGTGGCTCCGTGTAGTATACTCTAAGTGATCAATTAAGAGTTATTGGTCTGTGATCTTATAGGTTAAAGAAGAATGTTTTTACCATGAACAACTCTGGATAAAAATATTCCAATTACAAAAGATGATAAAAGGATCATCATCTTCACAAGAAGCAGGTAAATATCAATTAATGATTCATGGAAGTTTCTGAGCTACTTAAGAGTTTGGTTGCAGCCTTTATTTATGTCTTCTCACTGCCTCTGCTATTCTTAGAAATGTTTGCCTTGTTTTACGGCAATAGTACATTACCACTGACAAATCTACCCAAACTATTGGTTTTGCTAAAGCAGTACCCTCATATAAGCACTGCTGTCTCACTGCATTTAAGAGGATTTGTGATCTATACTTCCCTGTTTATGACTTGATCGCCTATCATTGGTGTAACTTCAAAACAGCAATTTCTAGAAAAAAGTTGCAAATTTCCAAATACTTAATGCAGTTCATAAATATCTGTGACCTTTTTAATCATACATATATATATTCACATATGTATATATGCATATATATACATATATACATATGTGAATTTAATAGTTTGTTGTTGTTTTTACTTTTTAATGTGAACAAAAAGAGTTGGTGATGACAGTGTTTGAACCTGTTGTCCCAATTATAATCTCGCCACTCTGAACTCCAAGCACAGCTGGAAGTATCATTTTATCTCCAGAACTCTCTCTTGGAGCTTTGCTCTTGGGGAAACAGAAAATAAAGCGCTCACTGCTTTTAATGTTTCTCCTTTTCAAGTTCATCACAGCATTCTGCTTTCAGCAAACACCCTCAAACATTAAAAGTCTGCTTCCTATTTAACCTCAGAAATTTCTTTGATAAGCCTGTCCTAAAAAGTTGTTCCAGAATTGTACAAGTTCCATTAAAACATCTATTTGTGCTTTCTTTCTTTTGCACTACTTCTACTAAAAGTAGGTTTCCTTCAAAGTGCACATTTGCAAAAAGAAACACAGCCTTGATAGTGGAAATAAATTTCAATGTAAATTCATATTGTTCTCCACAGTTAAATGACAGCCTTTTGGAAATCATGTGCATAAGTCTCTCCAGGGAATCTCACATCTATTATCAATTTCATGCATTGTAAAGCTTTTATGTTCATATGCCCCACCCCCATTATAGATGGGTTTTTAGTCTCTCAGTACTATGCATGAACTTTGGGCTCCCAGGAGTTTGTCTTAGTCTCCTCCTGAGTCCATGACATACTAATATGTGGCTATGTAATTGAATTTTTGACATATGCAAAAAAGTTGTAAAATAGATAAGAGAAGAAGCACATTAATAGATATTTAAAGAAAGGGTCCAGATGGCCTCTTTGAGAAGATGTTCAGATAAAGCCAAAAGATAACAGATGGTTTATACATATGTGATATGTTGATGAAGGCAACCAAAGCTGGAGGGACTGAGTGGACAGGGTTCCAGCTTTTCATAAAAATCTTGGAATTTGGACCAGAAACGGAAAGCATTTCAGAGTAAGTGTAAATACAGTCAAATATTAAAATTATGGCATCCTCACTTTATCTTTATATATAATATATATTTCATGTATATTCTACCATTCCATCAGCAAGTCCATTATTTAAAGTAAGTTGTTGAAATGGAAGGTTCCAACTCTGATGACAACAAAATACCACAGAGTACAAACATTTCAGCCAGCACTCAAGTAAATTAATGCAAACTAAGGTTAGGTTTTTCTGTAATATTTACTCAGTGTTGGTTTTTCTTGCTTAACAAATAAAATCCTAAAAACAGTGAGAATGTGCCAGCTCACTTCCTTCTTTAAATACATGATGCTAATTCTTCCAACTTGTGGAAATGGATGAATGCTTCTAAAACAGAGAACATTTCCCCACATGCATGCAATTTTTCCATGTTGAATAATTTTTGAGAGAACCCATAGTTTCATTTCAAACATAATCACCCAGGCAACTCTTGGGACATATACAATTCACTACACTACAGAGTTAAAAGTATCTCTGCTCCTCGCTCAGCCCTCTTATTTCCACATTCCATCTCCGTTCTGATGGCCATAGAGTCACATAACCATTTTAGTTTATACATAGTGCAAAATTTCTTCTGTCATTTTTTATAGATTTTTGGTGTCTATATATATCCAAATTCACCTATACGGATCTTGTTAAAGTCTAATTAAGTTATTTTGTTCATAAGCTTTTCTCCATGTCAATTGGATTTGTACCCGGAAATCAATTCCTTTCTGATAAACAATGGGATGTTTGATAACCGGAAAGTGCTATCACCTGTTTCTCGACGTCTTTCTGGCGCCTTTCACTTTTCAAAATAGATTACCAAGCATGTTTTCAATATGCACAGACATTGTAGTCATATTCAGAACAATTAACTGTGAACTTACTTTACAAAATAAAGGAATTACTAAAATAAACATAGAAAGATGTTTCTAGCTTGTGTTTAACATTGTGCAGCCAGGATTATGTGAGAGCACTATGGGATCGCTTGTATAAAGAGGCAGCGTGAAACCTGATTGCTTTGCAGTGTAAGGCAGCGGTTATTTGGGGGCTTTGCTAATAGTGGAGGGTGAGTGTGACTTGAACTCTTACTGCACTGCTTTTGTGCTGTCAAGCTGAAAGCTCACTGTCTTATTTGCTCTTGCTAATGCCAGAAAGCATCCTAAGCAATGTCCCTACTTTGCACACACAACCTTGTCACTTATCATTTTAATGCCTCTCTCTACTCGCCTTCTTCCTGTTATTTATTTGTTTGTTTTAGTAAAATGCAGAAACATCACAGTCACATATGTGGTCAAGTAAAAAAAAAATATATATATAAACAGTTTGCTGAATCCTTCCAAAAAATATCTTATATTATCTGCCTTTTATTGCTCTGCTTATCTGCCTCCAAAAGCTAGAATAACTCAGAACAATTTTTAAAAGAACATCTCTTTCCTAAACGCCCATGTATGTATTTATAATTGCTGTATTTACAATTCAAGGTTGTGTTTTACGTCATCTCCTCTGTCATCACATCTTGACAGAAATTCATGAATATTTTAATTGTATACAAACTACCAGTATTTTAATGTTTAATAATTTAAATATATAAATTTATAATAATGTAATTAATAACATAAGAATTATAAGCTTTAAGCAATAATAACTTAAATATATTAATATGCAATATGAGAGATAAGTTGATTAATTTTCTAAAAAAAAATCTACAAACTTTTTCTACTAGTATGGTTTATTCTAGAGCTATTAAGTCATTTATTTTAAAAGACTCCACAATTATTTCTCTAAAATAGAAATTTTCAGGATTTTCTTCTTCTTGTTGGCTTGCTTGGTTTTACAATTTCGGGTATTTGGGATTATTCTTACAGTAAAGGTCTCACTATGGAGCTCATGGTGACCTCAATCTCACCATGTTCCTTCCAGAGTTTCCAAAGTTCTGGGAATGCAGGCAAGAGCCACTCCATCTCACTCAGCTTCTGTACTCACTTTAGGGAGACACTTTTCTGGATAAAGCACGATGCCCATAACTTTTACAATGCATTGTCAGGCTGGAAAATCAGGATGCTTTTGAGAGAGCAACTCAAGCAGCCACACTACTCACTATTATGGGGAGACCAAACACCTTGTGTTTGAAATGTTAAACTGTGAAAATAGTACTCTAGGGTTGGAGAGGTGGCTTAAAAGAGCCATTAAAGGCTAGGTTCACAACAACAATAGCAGCAGTAGCATATATATTCCAATATATTCATTCCAATGTACTCATTCAAGTGATGAATATAGTGTGCTAAGGATACTTCTATCATTAAAGAGGAAAGTATTTGTGGTGTGTGGCTGCTACCTCTGTCCCTCTCTAACAGCTTCTTAGCTGTAGTGCTCTGGTGTTTCCCCTTCTCTATGTTTTACAAGAAACTGATGGATGAATTCTTTGCCTTAATTGTCATATCTCAAGTCTCAGGAATCAACAAGAGCAGAAACTGCTCGTTATTTGTTTCCAAGTTTTTTGTAACAAAATAAATGCTCTTTGCTGAGCTTGTTAAACAAACAAACAAACAAACAAACAAAAAACAAAAGGTATGGGTTTCTATAGCAAATCCAAGAAAGCTGGATAATGTTTACTGACAATTGTAAGCCTGTTTTGCATTAAATTAACTTATTTTCAATGCTCATTTGTTTATGTAACCTTCTATGTACATTTGTTAAATAATTGAATGTGGGTCTTCTTTATACAAAAATAATTTAACTTCTATATGTAAACTGACTTCCCTGTAAATTTTATCACCTTAAGCTTTGATATTTTATACCAGTATTCAATAAGTATTTGATGCATTAATTCTTTTATGTAACTTTGACACTTAGAGGAAATAAATATGCTTAAAACAATGTCATCTCTTGTCATTTTTATCTGGCCAATACAGCCTGAATCCTAGGACATTTCAATAGGCACATATTTGTTCCTTCCATTACATTCAATACATATTTTACCATTGCTGAACTTTATTGTTGGTTTTTAAAAACCAGGAACTATCCTACACTTTTCATTTTTATCACAACAGATAAAGCCTGCTTACCTTTTCCCTTTGTTTGCTTATTTACAGTTCTTTGCATATCAATTATTTTGTGTAATCTCAGAAAGCCCTGAATAATAGAAGTATGTGTGTGTGTGTTTGTGTTTACATGTAACTTTAAAACTGTGGTTATTGTCATTCAGAATCTTAGAGAACCAGTTTACATCCCTCATAATACACACACACACACACGCACACACACACAAACACACACTCGCATGTATATTTGTATGCATAAATGTATATACACACACATACAATATACATACAATCAAAGTTGTGAAAACATGGCCAATAGGCTGTTTTGCTGTTTGGGGCTATCTCTCCTGAGTATAATTGAGTGTAGAATTGAAGAACTGGTTGCCTCTTGACCAGGATGTATATCTTCACTCTGCTGTTTGATTTGTTAAAGAGTCACGTGTTTTACTTTCTGTGAATGAATGTGTTGTCTGCATGAATATATGCACACCTCATGCATTTTTACTGCCTGCAGAAGTAAGCAGATCTCTGCAACTGTATTGGCAGTTGGTTGTGAGCCACCATATAGTTGGGAATGAAACCCCCTATAAGCAGCAAGTATTTTTAACTAGTGATTCATGTCTCTAAGCCACTGTTATATTTGCTAAGCACAAGTTAAATCAGCCTATTTTTGGAGTTTCTTCTACTTAAATAAAAAAAAAATAAAGGTATTAGGCCAGTTTCCAAATTTAGCTTCATAAATATGCTTTTTCTCTTTTATCTTATTAATTAAATTATTTATTCACTTTACATCCTGATCACCCCCCCACACCTTGTGGTTCCCCCCCCCCCCCCACACACACACAGTCTCTTACTCCCCATGCCTCCTCCCCTTTTTCTTTGAGAGGATGGAGACCTTCCTCTGGGTATCTTCCCACCCTGACACATCAAGTCTCTCTGCAGGGCTAGGTGCATCTTCTTCCACTGAGGCAAGAAAAGGCAGCAAAGTTAGGTGAATGGAATCCACAGATAACGGTTTTAAGGACCGTCCTGCTCTAGTTGTTGGGGACCCACATGTAGACTGAGAGGCACATCTGCTACATGTGAGCCATGGGGCCTAGCCCCAGCCCTTGCATGTTCTTTCATTGGTAGTTTGTTCTCTGAGAGCACCCAAAGGTACAGATAAGTTGACTCTATTGGTCTTCATGTGGTGTTCCTATCCCTTCTGGGTCCCTCAATCTTTCTCCCAACTCTTCTATAAGACCTCAGAGATCAGATCACTGTTTGACACTGTGTCTGTGCATCAGTTTAAGTCAGTTACTGTGGAGCCTTTCAGAGGATAGTTATTCTAGGTTCCTCTCTGCATGAGTAATGGGGTATCATTAATAGTGTTAGAGATTGGTGCTTGCCCATGAGATGGATCTCAAGTTGGGCTGGCTATTGGTTGGTCATTCCCTCAGTCTCTTTCACTTTTGTCCATGAGTTTCTTGAAGACAGTACAAATTTTTTGGTAGAAAGATTTGTGGGTAGGTTGGTGTCCTTATCTTTCCAATGGGAGTCTTGACTGGCTACGGGAGGTAATCACTTCAGGTTCTATATCCCTGTTGCTATGAGCCTCAATTAAAGTCATCCCCATAGACTCCTGGGAGCCTCCCCTCTCCCAAGACTTATTCCTAGAGATTATCCCTAACCCCTACCAGTCACTAACTTCCATTCATACTCCCGACCTTCTGGTCCTCTTTCCCCATACCTCATCCTGATACCCCTAACCCTATAATCCCCTTTCCCACCCAGTTCTCTCTCTCTCCATCTACCTCCTTTGTATGAAAGCCTTTTCATTCCCAGCTACATCACTCTGTCTGTGTGGATCCTGATGTTAGTTTTCAGTGCAGCTTCTCAGTTTATTACAGGTTTTACTTGATCATATTCAGAGTTTTCAGAGTCAATATTTCTTCCTTTTACTTACCTTTTATCACAAGTTAATTTTTGCAAATAGTATACAGTGGTGCCTATACCTGTACTCCTAACCATGTAGGAAATCAGGCAGAAAGATCTGGAATTTGAGGGCAACCTAAGCTACATGACAAGATGACAAGATTGTATCAAAGCCAAAAACATCCCAAAAGAACCAACCAAGCAACAAAACAAACAAACACAAAAACAAAGGAGAGAAGAGAGAGAAAGAGGGGTTGGGTTGGATCAGGAGATAGTATGCAAGTGGTAGATGTACTGTTTGGATCTGATCTCTCCCAATTTTTATGTCATTAATAATTTCTGAACTCTCACTGATATTCATTACTTTCTTAGACATATAATTATTTCTATGTTTTTTTTTTTCTTTCTGACAGTCCCCATTTGAGTTCCATCTTACTTGAGTTTAGACAGTAGGGAACTCACTTGTTTGAGTGTGCCATAGCTTTCAAGCACAGCAGAATTTCTGCTTAGGAACAGTTTTCTTCTCCCCAGCCTTGGCAGAGGAATGCAATGAGACATCTGTTTCTTTGCTGGTATCAGCGCATTTAGGAATTGGCAGAACGGTTTGATTGAAAATTTTCTAAATATGATCACAGTGCTTTATAGATTTTCATCTTTTTTTCTGAGAAGCATAAATATGGATTACATTTGCCCTTTAATCATGTGTTTGTGGTTCAAGTAGATTTGCCAGGACTCAGAAGGGTCTGTGGCTAGATTAGGATGCTCAGTATATTTTTTGATGGAAGAAAGTTCAACTGTTGTCAGAAATAAAAATATTTTTCTATCCCTCTGTCATAATTTTTGCACCTTTTCTGGTTTTCACAAAAAAGAAAACTGTACTATTTTCTCCACCAAGCTACAAAGAATGCCATATAGAGTTAGCAGATAAAACAATGTATCTGACTTCATAGTTGTGGATGGGCCTGGTGCTGTTTGTATTTTGATGCTAATTCCACTCTCCTAGGAGGGACTGTGAACAAAGAGTGAGTCATACTCAGGTGACTTCTTGTGAACCAATACCCTAATGAATAAAGGAGCAAATAACTGGGAAACAAACACAAAAACAAACAAAAACCCCACAAAACTCAACAGTGCATTGTTAGTATTGTGCACATTTATTGTCATCAATCATGCATGTATGTATGCATCTATGTATGTATGTATGTATGTATGTATCTATCTATCTATCATCGATCATTTATCTATCAGCAATATATACGTATTTATATATGTATCACTATCTTATCTCTATATACATATCTATGTATATATTTGTCTCTTACTTCCAATGTAAGTCTTTTGCAAATCAGAGGTCAGTTGCTAGCAAATTTTGAAAAAAGACAAAATACTTACAAGCAAATTGTTCCATTTAATTCACAAGTTCTCTGTTCTTTATGAAGCAGGTGCTTATTTTAAGTGCTATTCTCTCCATATAATTAGCCTGAGTTAGACAGAGTTTATTGTTCCTTATATATTTCCAATGCCTTTTTCTGTCCAAGATCTCTACTGTATGTATTTTAATTCAAGTTTCTCACCTTTGGCTCACTGATTCTTCCCTTTGATTACTGATGTAATTAATTGTTTAGCACATGCATTTGACCCTACTTTCAATGCTTATCAAATCTGTCTCCTTTACCTTTTGTTGGTGTTATATTTTCAATAATCTCTATTTAAGACTTTGAAGGTATCTAACAGTTTATTTGCCATCAACTCAATTTTATCTTAGCCTTCTATCTCTATGCATTTCATTTTAACTTTTGCATAAGTCCCTTGGTACCTGCTCATTGTATCATGACACCATAATCATAGACAGAAAGATTTTCAGTGCAGGATCATTACCCATTTCAGAAATGAAATTAAAGTAAGAGTAGCATGCTGATACTGCAGCATTCAGTTACTACAGAGAGAAAATGAGAATTCTTTGACAATACCAAGTGATGGCAAGGGGGTGGGACAATCGCACCACTCTTATTTTGATAAATAGAATATAAATGAGGAATATGTTATTGAAAATAGTTTGCCATAGTTTTATAAATTTAGCCATCTGGTTATTGAATTGCATAACAATCAAGTTCCTGAGTATTTATCTCAGAGAACTATATCTTTTGTTTTTGTGAAAAACATGGACAAATATCTTTAAAGCTCTATTTGTAATAGCTCTAAGCCAGAACTACAGAACTGTCTTTCATTGAAAAGTGAACCATCACTACAATATAATACTATGTGGGCATCAAAGAGAATAAACTGCTAAAATATACAACATAGAAGAAGCCAAAATTTTATGTTAAATATACCTTACCTTTAATCTAACAAGTCTATTTAACATATGATTCCACTCTGTGACAGTCTCAGTATAGCAAACTTGTGGTGATAAGAATAGAAGGGTGGTTGCTGGGACTGTGGTTGGGGGGGGGCACTGATATATCAGTGCTGTATTGTCTATTTTCTATTTTGACATGGTTGTATTCAAGTCCTTTTTCTCTTTTTCTTCTTTTATTTTTCATACATTGCAGACCAACTGCAGTTTTCCCTCCCTCTACTCATCTGGGTCCCTGCTTCCACTGCCTCCCCTTTTCCCCAGATCTACTCTCCTTCTCTTTCCTTTAAAGAAGAAAAAAAAAATACCTTCCAATGATCCACTGAAATAGGATCACAGTAAGACTATGTCCAAATATGCATATCAAGGTTGGATTAAGCATTCCAGCAGAAGGAAAAGAATCCAAGACACATGCAAAAACCCAGAGACAGTCTTCACTCCCACTGTTGGGAGTCCCACAAGAATACCAATTTATACAGCCACAACACATATGCAGAGAACCTAGCTCAGACTCATACAGTGTTCATGTTTGTTGCTTTAATAGATCAAATGAAGCAGATTTGCTGATACAGTGGACTGTGTTTCCATGGTTCCCTCCATCCCTCTGGCTCTTATAATCCTTCCTCCTCCTCCTCTTCTGTGAGGTTCACCTTGCTTTGCCTTGTGTTTAGCTGTGATTCTCTGTATCTGCTCCTATTCGTTTCTGGATGACACCCCTCTCGTGACAGTTGAGCTAGGCATCAATCTGAGTATAGCACAATAACATAAAGAATCATTTCATTGATATTTTTTGCCATTAGTTTTTTGTTTTGTTTTTGTTTGTTTGTTTTGTTTTGTTTTGTTTTGTTTTGTTTTGTTTTGTTTTGTTTCTATTTGTGTTTCTGGGCTATACAGCCTCTGTTTCCTGTCAATCCAGGCAGTAGAAATCAATTTGGTAGTCCCTCAGAAAATGGAGATCTGATCAAGCTCAAGACCCAGCTATTGAGTATTTACACAAAGGATTGCTCTATCCTACCTCAAAGACACATGCTTGACTATATTTATTGCAACTTTATTCACAATAGCCAGAAATTGGGGAAAAAATAGATGCCCCTCAAGAGAGGAAAGGATAAAGAAATATGTTGCATTTACACAATGGGATACTACTCAGCTGGTAAAAACAGTGACATCATGAAATTTGCAAAGAAATGGATAGAACTAGAAAAGATAATCCCCAGTGAAGTAACCCAGATGCAGAAAGATAACCATTGTATGCATTCACCAATAAATAGACATAAACTGTTAAGTATGGGATAATAGTCTTATAATGTACAATCCTAGAGTGGCTATCAAATGAGGAGGGCTGAAGGAGGGAAGCATGAATGTTCTTGGGGAAGGGAAATGAAATAGATTTTACAGCGGACTGAGAGTCAGTCAAGATGGGAACAGGAAGGACCTTTGTTCTTTTGTTAATCTTTTAAGCTACTTCAAATTGTAATATGTATCTTTTAAGAGGCTTATAATGATTCCTCATGACCAATCATGGACAACATACAAAGTTTTATCAGTGCACAGAATGCAAGTCCAAAATAAATTTACTTTCTTAGATATCAATCCTTTTTATTTATACAAGTGGTTGTTATCTCAGCCATTCTTAGTCGCTTGCAGATATGGATGGGATGTCTGTTTCCTTTCCCCTCTTCCATTTTTTGTGTTCTAGTTATTACATCATGGTCTTGCTCTATCAATTAGGCTGATCTTTAAATCAGGATTCTCCCACCTTCTATTCCAAAGTATTAGGATAGTAAACATGCACTAAAATATTGAGCCTCTTCTTTCTTCTGTGGATGTCACATTTCCATTCATCTTTCAATCCATGAAACCCAACTTGTCTTTCTTTTACCAGTTTCTCCACAGCCAAATACAGCCAAGGTGTCCTCAGACCTGTGGTGCTCTAGCATATCTCTATTGAGAATGACCACAATGCATTGTACCTCTGTGCTTGTCTCTGTGTGCTGAGCTTTCCTCTACTAGACTAAAGAAGGGATTGTATCACATCCCTGTTATCCTAGGTTCACTCCAGTGGAGGCAATATTGCTTCAGATAATGCATAAACCCTGCGACAGATTTGTAACTTAGGAAGCATAGCATTATTGGGGCTGCATTTTTATTAAGATTCTACTTTGTTATTGGAAACATTCTTATTTCCTACCACCACAGTGACTATTTACTTTGTTGACACTGTGGGTTCCAACCTCTGTATTTTGACCATTCTGAGGCAGAACTTTAGTGCTTTTCAGATATATTTTTAAAAGTAACCTTCATGGAGCTAATAAACATTAATACCATCTGTGCTTTTCTGTAGCCCAGGGAAATTCTATCTAGAGTTCCAGGACATTTTTGAATGGAGTTAGAAATATCTACAGTTCCCTTGGAGTCCATAACATTTTATTTGCCAGATATTATGTGTGTTGCAACTACTCCTTGCTTTTATGTGCTATTATAACCACAATTTAAAAACCATTTGTTTTATATATAAGTGCTTAGGTCAAGATCTCCAGAAGTCATTTTAGATTATGTTGATTTTATATGATACAATCATTTCCTAAAGAGTACTGTAGTGACAACCTGACAGTGGTAATTGGCCATAGAGAACAAAAGGAGGAAAAGTGTTATGTGAATTAAGCAAATTATTGTTTGTTGGATGCTATAATTAGTAATAGTATGTTGACATGCTCTTCAACTCTGAGCTTTTATTCAATCCAGTTCCCGGGAGTTTTCTCCTATTATTCTTATGCTCTGTGAGCTTATGGCTGTGTTCCTTCAGTAATAACATGTTACTGCACAGGGGACAGCGTGGACTAAATGCAATAAATGTTAATCAAGGGAATTAATATGATTCATAATCTTTGCAGGAATATCTCAGGCAAATTTCACATCCTATATCACAATGTTCTGCATGAAAGTCGTTGGCTTCCTCTCTGGCCTACTTTATTTTTTTATTGTTATTTATTTATTTATTTATTTATTTATTTATTTATCTCTGTGTCCCAGTCTTTGTTAAGGACAAATATGAGTGGTGGACAGGCATCACTGAACTTCTTATTCCACCCCTACCCCCCAACCTTGTGCTTTTAATCCTTGTTCAGTAAAAGAATGTAACCCCAGAGCTCCAGGTTCTCTTTGTCTACCTCCCTCCCTTGCCTAGGCTCACATCACTCCCAGGGAGGGCTGGTGCCTAGGCTTGAATGCATGGGAGAGCCCCATAGCAGTGAGGAGGAACAAAAGGAAGGCCTCACCCTCAGGAAAAGGGACTGAGTAGAGTGTGGTGAAGAGGGAGCTCCCATAGCCTGGGGTATCAAAGTGTCAAAGTGGGGACCTGGGGGCAGAGGAAAGGATACAGCCCCCCCTCCCCCCCGCAAGGCGTCCCTGTGACCTCATACTCCTCTCGTTGGGAATACACAATGTTTGATCGTTGGCCCTTCTGGCACCGGGTACAGAACCATACTCGAGCCACATCCTTCTCCAGCCTAAGCTGCTTGGTGATGATGCTAGTGATCTCCTGCAGGGATGGCTTCCGGCACTTCTGAAACATGTTCTCCAGGCTCTACCTCAAGCAGTTCTCAGTGCTCGTCCACTTTCTCTTTCAGGTCTAGCCTACTTTAATATCTTCTAGTTGTTTCTTGTAGTCATGACTTCTTTCTGTTGCACAAACAATCCAGGCTGGCTGTGGCTTTTGTACTTTATGCTACCTGCTTTTGAAAGAACCTAGTGGGGAAACCCCCACTCAACTCCCGATTCGGCGTACACCCAAGAATCACGAATAGAACACAACACCTTGATGTAACAACACGAGGTATTTTAATGGCAGAGCTCCGGGTTGAAACGTATCTCACACAGGAGACAGTGGATTCGACCATGAGGCTTGGAAGCTAGGGGTTTTTATAGAAAAGGAGTGGGGCTGGGGGAGGAATTGGCGCGGTTTCACATGATTGGTCCATTTAAACATCAGCAGCCTGTAACATTTAACTTAGGTCAGAGGGGTGGGAGCTAGGGAGGCGATGGGCTTGCCTGGGCATGTCCTGGTCTGTTCTGCTATGTTCTCAGCCCCAGGTTTCAAAGCTCACAAACAACTCTTTGGGCTATTTGACATACATTACATGAATCACAGGTCTCAAGTTTTATTTCCTTTCACCTTCCCTGCTCTGCATGCAGCACCTCCGGCCCCATATAGGACTTTCCCTAGTTACTCAGATCTGAGAAAGACTGTTACTTTCCTGAAGAGGGTTTTCTGTGTAATCTCCTGAAAATAGTTCTTTAATTGTGTGAATGTAGAAGCATCCTTGGAATAACTCAAAGAGACTGATGGAGTGTGTCTCTTTCCCACTTCATGCTGTAGTCATATTGGAAGATCAAAATCTACCGTGGTCTGAACATTTAAATCAAAAGGGATGGCAAACATGACATGAGGAAGGGATTTGTTTGTGGGGACTGGTTACTAAAGGGTGATAGGCAAAGCCGTGACTAGAAACAATTCATGTGTACCACTCTCCAATCATTTGCTGCCACATGTCAAGCCTTTTCTTTCTACTGACAAAGTCTGTATCTTGGTCCTTCTCATTATTGTAACATACAAACACCATGCGTGTCATTTCATTAGATTCTTTCCATTATCTCAAGTAGTATATATACAGAAGGCTTTTTTATTTATCATTTTATTCGTTTACACTTCAAGTGATATCCCCCTTCCCAGTTCCCCTTCACAAACCCACCATCCAATTCCACCTTCCCCCTCCCCTTTGCCTCTATGAGGGTGCTCCTCCACCTACTCATCTACTCCCTGCCTAACTGCTCTAGCACCCCCCTACACTGGGCAACAAGCCTCCATAGAACCAAAGACCTCCCCTCCAATTGATGCCAGACAACGCCATCCTCTGCTACATATGTAGCTGAAGCCATGGCTCCCTCCATGTATACTCTTTGGTTGGTGATTTAGTCCCTGGAGGCTCTGAGTGGTCCAGTTAGTTGATATTGTTGTTCTTTCTATGGGGTTGCAATCCCCTTCTGACCTTTTAGTCCTTCCCATAGCTCTTTTACTGGGGTTGGTGGGCTCAGTCTCATCAGTGACTGTGAGTATCTGTATCTGTATTAGTCAGATGCTGGCAGAACCTCTCAGATAATAGCTATACCAGGCTCTTGTCAGCAAGTGCTTCTTGTCATCACCAATAGTGTCAGGGTTTGGTGTCTGCAGATGGGATGGATCCCTAAGTGGGGTGGTCTCTGGATGGCCTTTCCTTCACCCTCTATTCCATATTATTATTATTTTTTAAAGAATTACTAGGTGGTTAGAGAAATGTGTCAGTTAAAAGGTGCCTTCATAAAACTGGAAGGAGAAAATCCACTCTCAGAAGTTGTTCCCTGATGTCCACATGCATTATGGGACACACTTCCAAGTAAATAAATATAACTTCAAACTTATATAAAGAAATTGCTAGTTTGACCTAATTATTCTTTAGTAGTGACAGTCTCTGGGCATTTTAACATCTGTCAGCAGTTGCCTTTACTGTAAGACTTTCATTCTTCTGTGAATGATGTCTTCAAGCAACTTATTCATTATTATTACTTTATTTCAATTAAAGTAAAATGCTTTTTTTCAAGATAACTAGTTAGATCTGCTTTATCAGGCATATGAATTTCACTCAGAAGAGAGAACTTTTAAATCCTTAAATCATCCAAGAAATCTCTTCAATTCTTTCATGTCAAGGTTAATAATTAAATGTTTAATACCTCTTTAAGCTATTAAGCTAGCAATAAAAATGCAATATTTTAACCCAATTTACTCGATTAAGGAACAATCCCAGATGTTATTTAACATGAAGAATTGCACTGATCTGCATTTCATGAACATCTGAGTGCTAGAAAGAGACTTTCAAATATGCAAGAAGCCCATTTGACCCTTTTCAATAACCAAATAGTGTCTTCATTTCCCTTGGTGTACATTGCCTAGTGGGAAGCACTGTGTGCACCTGACATGGCTTCTACCATTTCCTGCACAAAACTCGCTGGCAGGCGTTACACAACCAACTTAAATTTAATTGAAGGTTTTCCTCACTGTTCTCAACAGCGTTTTCTCTGCTCCTTTTTCTTTCTTTTGTTAGTTTTCATGAATGGAACATGACTGTTACATGTTACTTTGGTTCGAAAGTCAATGATACAAATACTATTTATTTACCATCTGATTCTCAATTCTGAAAGGTTATGTTTAAAATCAAAGAAGAACAAATACATATAGACAAGGTGGTGTACCCGTTTCATATCAGCATTTTGGAGGCAGATTTCTATGGTGTATAGCCCAGGCTCATCTATATATTGAGACCTTCAAGACAACACATAGACCAAGAAATAGATAAACAAACAAAAAACAGCCTCTGTGAATAGAAAGGTTGCTTGGTGGTTAACAGCATGTATTGCTCTTACAGAGGGCCCTACCCCCGCCTCCATTTTACTTACTACCATCAATGTCAAGTGACTCACAACCACCTTTTAGTATCTGATCCCTTCAGTCCCTAGAGGTTCATGAACACATGTGTACATATTCACACATACTCTCACAGGCATACAATGTAAAAAAAAGAGAGAGATTATATATATACATATATATAATTTTCTCTCTGTATATATAATACATACTGATTTTTGCAATAAATCTCTTCTGTTTTTCTAAAACAATGAACATGGCTAGTAATACAGTAATGAACATTTAAGGATATTGGTAATAACTTCCTAGAATATCTTCCTTAATTCATGGAAAATTGAAAAATATAGCCATTTGCTAATGTTAAGATTTAAAGAGAAACATTAAATATCCTGAACTGATATTCTAATCTTGTAGGGGACTGATACATCTGAACATTAACCATCCCTATGAATGAGTCTGTTTCAGTAAAAAAATAATGTATTGCATCCTGACTAGCAATGTGCTCTGAACCCAAGCAGTGTTACAACTATAAAACTATATTTGGATTCTGGGGCCCAGTTAAACCAGGACCTCAGCTTAGCTGAACAAATAAGATCTCAATAAAAATGCCTTTCAGTTTTATTGTTCAGCTTCCCATGAAGTTGTTTGCTCTTTAGTTTTAGGTACACAGTTGCTAAAATCTAGCTCTTGCCTCATGCACTGGGAGCAGTGAATTTCCTTAGGAAATCATTGTTCTTTATGGTAGGTCAACCACAGCGCAAACCTGCAAATATTTATAGAGCCCTTACCTAGTACTGCTCTCTGGTTGATGCTGTGAAAAAAAAAAAAAAAAAAAAAAAAAAAAAAGAAAAAAAAAAAAAAGAAAAGAAAACTCAAGTAGGAATAAGAAGGCTTTTACCACCAGAAAGAATTGGCCTGTTCAGAAAGGTTAAAATTTACATGGTTAATAAATGAAGATGAGGAAGATGTACTATAAATGAGACTGGACCAGAAAATAATGTGAGGGGATTTATGAAGGAAAAAAACAAAACCTTTTTTTTTTTTTTTTGTGAGCTGGGGGATGAAAAAAACAACACAGAGCTAGAGGATAACAGTGTTTTGGAAATTCTCTATTCTCTGAGCGCTGCACCCCAATATTAAACAAATAAAAGTGAACAACTGAAAGTAGGCAAAATGTGAGATGCTTTTCTTTAGATGTGTTGAAGATTAAGTTGGTTAGGAGATACTGCCTAAAACTATCTGGTGGTCAATGAAGTCAGATGTTAAAGTCAGGTCTGTTTATTTGTATCTGAATAGAATTTTATTGTAAACAAATGACGGAGGGAAGGGGCTTCATGGACAGCTCAGTGATAAGGACACATATTTGTCTTGTCAAGGACTTTGGTCCCAAGTACCCAAGTCAGGTTGTTCAAATCTGTTTGTAATTCCAACTTCAAGGGAGTCCAACACCTTCCAGAATCTTTGAAAGCCTATATTTGTCTATATTTATGTATACACACACACACACACACACACACACACACACACACACAGAGAGAGAGAGAGAGAGAGAGAGAGAGAGAGAAAAAGCAAGAGTGAGAGCAAGAGCAAGAGAAGCAGAGACAGACAGAGACAGAGACAGAAGCAGGAAAATAAGACATAGTGACACAACATGAACACAAAATCTTTTAAAGGAGGGGATAATAAAAATTTATTTAAAGCTCATTTCATTTCTGCCAGTAGACAGATTATTAAAGTATACAAAACCTGCATAAGATCAAGGCAGACAAAATTGTTGCACAGATGGGGTAGATGATCTCTAGGCCCCACTTCATACTGAGTTGCTACTATCAGTGGGTAGTTACTGGGAGGGGAGAATTATTCTTTATTGAACATATGGCCAGTGATAGTTTTCCTATGCTCCAGTGGACGGTCCACAGACATACGCATACGGTCATCACTAAGTGAATGCAGTTGATAACAAAAAACACATGATGTTGGAGGGAGCATGACGGGGACTAATGAAGAATGAGTGTGGTATGATCATATTTCATCATAGACGTATAAAACTACATATGTACATAATTTAGATTATTCCTATGCTTAGAGTGTGTAGCCTATTTTAGTGGCTTCCTAACTTTTAGGTTATATGTTTCTATCAGTAACAAACTCTGAGCAAGTATAAGAAAGTAAGCTGAACAAGCCCTGGAGAGCAAGGCAATAAGCAACACTCCTCCAATGCCTCTGCATCAGCTTCTGCCTCCAGGTTCCTTCCCTGCTTTAGTTCCTGTCCTGACTTCTTTAGGGGATGGACTGTGATGTAAAAATGAAAGCCAGATAAACCCTCTACTGCCCAACTTGCTGTGGCCACGGTGTTTCATCACAACTATAGAAGCCTTAATTAGGACAGAAATTTCGGCCTGCTTACCTGCCTGCCTGCCTGTGGATCAGGATCAACAACCCTCAGCTCCTTTTCTCCTGCCATGCATGATATCATGCTCCCTAAACTGCTCAGACCAAACTTCTGACTAAACCTCCAAAAATATAAGTGAGTTCCCAATTAAGTATTCATTGCCTTTTAAGAGAGTTACTTAGTTTATAGTGTCTCATTACAGCAACAGGACAGTTTGCAAGACAGAACATAGCATCAGCATAGTAGGGTATTGCCTTGGCAGTCCTGGCTATGTTGTTTTGGGGAGGATTGAGGAAGTGCTTAGGAACTTTGAGCTTGAAAGCCATTGCATGTTCAAAGCCTGATGGCTTTTCTGTGGGAATTTGGAAGATAAAAACGTTGAGAGCAATCTCTATTGGATGTTGGAGGCCTGGCTTTTTTTTTATTACGTATTTTCCTCAATTACATTTCCAATGCTATCCCAAAAGTCCCCCATACCCTCCCCCCTACTTCCCTACCCACCCATTCCAACTTT
Source organism: Mus musculus (assembly GCF_000001635.26). Lineage (NCBI taxonomy): Eukaryota > Metazoa > Chordata > Mammalia > Rodentia > Muridae > Mus > Mus musculus. The sequence continues at coordinate 103,970,378 of NC_000072.6, forward strand.
TTGGCCGTGGCGTTCCCCTGTACTGGGGCATATAAAGTTTGTGTGTCCAATGGGCCTCTCTTTCCAGTGATGGCCAACTAGGCCATCTTTTGATACATATGTAGCTAGAGTCAAGAGCTCCTGGGTACTGGTTAGTTCATAATGTTGTTGCACCTACAGGGTTACAGATCTCTTTAGCTCCTTGGATACTTTCTCTAGCTCCTCCATTGGGGGCTCTGTGATCCATCCAATAGCTGACTGTGATCATCCACTTCTGTGTTTGCTAGGCCCCGGCCTAGTCTCACTAGAGACAGCTATATCTGGGTCCTTTCAGCAAAATCTTGCTATTGTATACAATGGTGTCAGCGTTTGGAAGCTGAATATGGGGTGGGTCCCTAGATATGGCAGTCTCTAGATGGTCCATCCTTTTGTCACAGCTCCAAATTTTGTCTCTCTAACTCCTTCCATGGGTGTTTTGTTCCCAATTCTAAGAAGGGGCACAGTGTCCACACTTTGGTCTTCATTCTTCTAGAGTTTCATGCATTTGGCAAATTGTATCTTATATCTTGGGTATCCTAAGTTTTGGGCTAATATCCACTTATCAATGAGTATATATTGTGTGAGTTCCTTTGTGATTGGGTTACCTCGCTCAGGATGATGCCCTCCAGGTCCATCCATTTGCCTAGGAATTTCATAAATTCATTCTTTTTAATAGCTGAGTTGTACTCCATTGTGTAAATGTACCACATTTTCTGTATCCATTCCTCTGTTGAGGGGCATCTGGGTTCTTTCCAGCTTCTGGCTATTATAAATAAGGTTGCTATGAACAGAGTGGAACATGTGCCCTTCATACTGGTTGGGACATCTTCTGGATATATGTCCAGGAGAGGTATTGAGGGATCCTCCGGTAGTACTATGTCAAATTTTCTAAGGAACCGCCAGACTGATTTCCAGAGTGGTTGTACAAGCTTGCAATCCCACCAACAATGGAGGAGTGTTCCCCTTTCTCCACATCCTCGCCAGCATCTGCTGTCACCTGAGTTTTTGTTCCTAGCCATTCTGACTGGTGTGAGGTGGAATCTCAGGGTTGTTTTGATTTGCATTTCCCTGATGATTAAGGATGTTGAACATTTTTTCAGGTGCTTCTCTGCCATTCTGTATTCCTCAGGTGAGAATTCTTTGTAGTTCCAGAGGGAGATTAGCCACTTTTGAAAAAGGTTGTTTACTAATTTGAGTTGAGATTCTGTGGTTCTGGTTAGCTGGGCTTGAAGAATCAGTGGAGATTACCCAGAGATTAGAGCCACTGAAGTAAAACCTTTGCTTTACTAGACAATTGACGATGGTCACCTGGAGCTAAAAAATTAGCAATGATCAAGAAACCAACATCAAACACTCATACATCTGTGCCTAGCTCTAGTGTCAGCAGAGAGACTTCCTCCAACAGCTCATGGGAGCAGATGCAGAGAGACCCAAAGCCAAACATTAGGCAGAAGGAGAGAAAGTCCAAATTAGATATCTCCATTGGGTCCCTCCCCTCAGAGCTAAGGAAATCCCATGGAAATGAGGTCAAGGACATCACAAAAGCCTAGTCCATAGAATCAACAAAGAAGGTTTCATAGGTCTCACAAAGACTGGAGCAGCAATAATGGAGACTGGATGGTTGTGATAGCACTTATTCTAGTATGATATGATTGTTAGCTTGGTGTTTTGTGGGAATTAGGGGTGTCTCTGACTCTTTTGACTGTTCTTGCCATCCTTGTACTCCTACTGGGCTGCCTTTTCTAGCCTTGATAGGAAGGTTTGTGCATAGTCTTGTATCTTTTATGACATTCTCATTTGCTATCCCTGGGAAGCCTGCTCTTTTCTGAAGAGAATTGGAGGAGGAGTGGATTTGTGGTTGAGGGAAGGTAGAAGGGTACTAGGAGGACTGGAGAGACAGGAAACTACAGTAAGGGTGTAAAGAAACCAACATCATGGAGGTGAAATCTTTTGGGAAGTAGTTGCTCAGAGTCAGTGCTCACAAGCCATTGGATAGTGTAAGAGTTATGCAGGTGATACAGGTTTGAAAGCATGCAGGGATCATGAAAAGCAGCTGAAGTCATTTTCACTTGTGAACTTGCACCTTCAGTAGCAGTTGGCAGCCTAAGACTGAGTGATGCATGCAGAGAGGTTTGGGCTTGGCACCATGTACAGAGTCTAGGAAAAGCTGTTGGTTCAAGTTCATCACAGTTGCAGTAGATCAGTCCCATGGAATGACCACAAAGAATAGTAGCAGTAGTAGAATGGAACAAGCCAGAACCTAGAAGACAAGGATACAGTCTTGGCATGGACTTCAATGCCTCAGGCTGGTGAAAATGCCAAAGCCTTCCCCGTTGTCCTATTTGTGACTCAGATGGTTGTCAAAGCCTTTCTCTGCTTCATGTGCAGATGTTGATAGGGTTTGTAGACTATGTCTATTTTAGCACCTTTCCTTACCCTCTCATGTTTGTGATCTAAAGACTGCTTGCCTAAAGCCAACAGGGATTGCTCCTATTGACATTAGCTAAATCAGCTTCCTTATTCTACTACTAGTAGTAGTAACCCTGCCTCATTGTTTATCTGTACACAGTAACCCAAACCCTTGTTTAGCTGTATGCAATTCCTTATCTCTCTGTTTAACTGTATCATGTTTAACCATGCTGAGCTTCCAGGAAACTGTGGTTTCTCAATCTGAGCGTCTGCCCCACCCAAGCTTTTCTGTGTTCATGTATCCTTATGGCTGTCCTTTTTTCATTCTCTACTGCCCCAGTCAAGACAATCACTAGAGCCATGCAAGAACACAGTACAAGTTTGTATAATTAATCTTAAAATACATACACCTGTATGTATTATTGTCTGCTCCTCCTCTTTGGAAAGATGGTGGAGGAGGTACTGTCTTTTTATGCATGCAAACCTATCCTATTATCCCATTGTTTGATAATTCTTGAAATAAATATTTAGTAAGGTTATTTTTGTGGTTGAACATAGAAGACATGTGTCTGCTTTGCATCACCAGAGGCCAATCAGAGACCCATTTCTGTTTCATGTCTTAATATTGACTCCTAGGTGTTTACTGTAGTCTTTTATATACAAAGCTTTCTCCATAAATTGGTGTTTAATTGTCTATAAGATTTTTTAAAGTGAGGATTTTGAAGCAAAAAGTAAACACATCGATTTTCACCTCAGAAAACAATTATAGGGATGGTTTGATTTTTTGATAGATTGTTTCTTATATGTATGGTAATGAAGGGCAGACACACAAATGAAAATGTAATTATCACTACTCCATGCTGAGTCGTGTCCTTTTCTTCTTTTGTCTGTGGTGTCAAAAACTACTCCTAACTATGAAAAACTCACCAGTGAGGAAACAGGAGTTGTTTGTGGCAAATGAGTGACAGTTGCAATTTTATTTTAAAATATTTCTTGATTTAGTTAGTTATAGGTTTGTGAGGTCAAAGCTCATTCTGTAATGCAGGCTGGCCCGGAGTGCCTTACATAGCCTTGGATAGTCTCGACTGCCTAAGTACCATGCCTCTTCCTCTAGAATGCTAAGTTTACAGAGGCAAGCCACTGCTAATGTTTAGTGCAGGACCATCTCTCTTCTCTCTTTATTACTGGTTGAAGTTTATTTTTCTCTTTTTAAACTAGGCATTGCTATGGAACTATAGTAAAATATAGAGGAACTGACACTATGTTCAGTTTTTAAAAAGCTATCATGTACCTTCCCACTTCCTTAAAATATATACAGAGCACCCCTGGTCAGTCTCTCTAACCTACTACATACCAACAATTATGTAAATGATATACTTTGTTGCTTCTGTGAGGAATAAGGACTTATGAATAACAATTCTAACAAATGTTTTCCTTTCAAATTGATCTTGTAAGGTCATATGGTACATAGATTAGTCTGTCAAGCTTTTAGAGGAAAGGGGAGAGGTAGATTATAAAAGAGGATTCTTCATCAAGTCTTATTATCTCTTTGACAGTAGTTCTCTATATAGCACATGGGAAGGTACAAATATTTAAGATTCATCACTGACATTGTGCTAGAAACATTCAAATGCATTAACATTGTTCTCTGAAAAAAACTGTATTATTCTTCGCGTTTATGGCAATCTATGCTGAAGGATCTGGTCTCATTAAGACAACTCTCTAATAATATATAAAAGCTACTAGAGAATGTCTTCAGTTGTTTGTCTCAACAACCCTTTCTGAACTAGATACTTTGTAATTTCTACTTAATTGTGTTAGGAAGATGAGAGTGTTGGGAATGGGACTTTTAAAATACTTGAAAATAACTTTAACCTTTTAGTTTTCATGTTTTCAGTTCAAACTCACTTGATTTATTTTTTCATCACTGATGGAAATCTTAATTGCTAACCTACATCTTTGAAAACTTATTTCTGAACTGGAATAGAGCCTAAGGATATGTCCTACTCCTTATGTCATTTTCAGACTTGAGTCTCAAGTTGAACATTTTATAGCTGTATGATTGATATATTTGAAGTCAGAAATGGCCATCAAAGAGGACACGAACCCACCAACAAATCTTCCACCCAAAACTTGTCCTGCCTACAAGGTGTACAGGGGTAAAGATGGCATAGAGATTGAGTTCATGGCCAACCAGTAACTGGTCCAATTTCAGACCTATCACATGGGAGAGAGCCAACCCCTGACACTATTAATTATACCTGCTATACTTGCAGACAGGAGCCTAGTGTAATGCCCACTGAGAGGCTTCATCCAGCAGCTGATGGAAACAGATGCAGAGACCCACAGCCAAACATTAGGCAGAGCTCACGAATAGAGGCAGAGCTTGTGGAATAGTGGGAGGAAGGATTGGGGGAGTCAGAAGGACACTACAAGAAGATAGACAAAATTGGACACATGTGGGCTCACAGAGACTGAACCTCCAAAGAGCATACAGGGGCTGGACCTAGGTCTCCTACACATATGTACTTGATGTGTAGCATAGTCTCCATGTGGATCCCCTAACCATTGGTGCAGCGACTTACTGTGACTCTGTTGCCTACCTTTGGATCCCTTTTCCCCTAGCTGGGTTCCTTTGTCAGGCCTCACTGGGAGGTGATGTGTCTGGTCCAGCTGCAACTTGATGTGCCAGGACAGAGAGGTAGCCACGGGAGGGGTTTTCCCTTCTCAGAGGAGAAGGGGTGGGGGAAACGAGGGGAGAAGGTATGTGAGTGTGGGACTTGGAATAGAGGAGGGATGTGCTTCATGAAATTAGGATGTAAAGGGAATAAATAATAAATTAAGGGGAATAAAGATTCACAGTTTTTAGTGTTGGTCCCTGGTCTATGATACAACTAGGAAGTAGGAGAACCAATTAGGCAGAGCACAGTGTGATATCTTTAGGTTTCTCAGGATACATATGAAGGAGGTAGAAGACTCTAGGCTCTTTTCCTTTCTTATATCTTGATCATGGTCTGAGTGTCATTGCTCTACTACACAACCCCCAGAATATGTGGTTTATAAACTGTGATCTTACAGAAACGTTGATCTTTCATAAATTGTTTATCTCAGATATTTTATACTGATAAAAAGTTACTAAAAATACAACCTCATTCCAGTCTATGTTTGTCTTCCATAGGTCTTATGAGGATCCAAGGATTTTATTATGTGGTTTTGTTATTCAAAATCCTTTTTATTCTGAGATTTTCAGTCTTTAAATCATTGCTTATTCATAAAGCACATCAAATAACCTCAGAATTACATCAAGAATTTCTTAACAGTATAATTTTATGCTTTCTATGTATAATATAGAAAAGTATATAACATATATTATATACCATATATAATATCATATATAACATACATGATATATAATACTCTACATATGTATATATACATGTAATATTGTATATGTAATTATATATATGTAACATATAACAGTATACCTACTCATAATATTAACTCCATCATTTTTCTATTGACCACCAAAGACCAAATATTTAGTTCATCTATGATTCTCACAATACTAGTAGATACCAATTCCCATATGGGATATGTACTTGTAATTCCACCACTGAACAGATTCCTCATTAAATATTGTGAAGTTGAGTTCATTATCACAGAAAAAAGAAATGAACTATACGCCTCCATGTTAGCAGTCTTGGTTGTAATTACTATACAAAGAGACTACTAACATGTTTGAGAGTGACTCTGGATGAGACAGTTATACACCTTTGTCACAGAGCTTACTAGACCATTGCATGCACTGATAGATACCCTTCCTCTGTTAAAGTTACCAAAAAACTGCTGAACATGATTAGAGTAGAAACTTACTTTATATATTGCTGTATATTCAGTGATTACCATATTTGATCTATAATTGGTGATCAATATAAAAGTTTACTTAATTAAAATGTCTGAGAATTGCATTCTGTGCTACTTTCTTCATATTCTGACATTTGGAGAAGACTTTCTTGCCCAAATGTGCAGTGGAATCTAACACAGAAAGACAGATATATTTAACTGTTCACTGCTTCACCCCATTTATAGTCTCTTGCTGTTCTTTGCAGGATATTGTTAACTGACACTTGCCTGTTTCTAAGAGACTTTTCTGTTTTTGTTTGTTTGTTTGTTTGTTTTAGATCTCTTATGCAATATATCCTGACTGCAGTTTCTCCTCTCTCCACACTCTCCCAATACCCCCTCCACTCTCACTTAGATCCACTCTTCCTCCATTTCCCCTCAGAAAAGAGCAGGCCTCCCAGGGTTAGCAAGAAAAATGGCATAACAAGATGCAATAACACTGGGCACAAACCCTCTTATGAGGTCTGGGCAAGGCAGCCCAGCAGGAAGAAAGGTGTCCCAAAAGCAAGGGAAAGAGTCAGATATACCCCCATTTCCACTGTTAGGAGTTCCACAAAACACCATGCTAATAAACAGCTTCTTTTCAGAGGACCTAGCACAGACCCAAGCAGACCCCATGATTAGCTGTGAGCTCCTAAGAGACCTGCTTAGTTGAGTTTGTGGTTCTGTTCTCCTAGTGTTCTCACTCCTATGGCTTCTACTTTTCCTTATCCTCCTCTTCTGAAAGTTTCCTGAACTCCAAGGAGAGGAACCTAATGCAGATCACCATTTTAGACTCTCTCTCTCTCTCTCTCTCTCTCTCTCTCTCTCTCTCTCTCTCAATATATATAAGAGCCTCTGGGAGAAGCTCCTCTGATGCTGTTTGGATCAGACACCAATCTATGAGTTTAGTGCATATTATTAAGTATCATTTTATGTTTTTTTTCTATCCTAGGACTCTGGGCCATCCAGTCTCTGGCTCCTAATCATCAGGCAGTGTTGGGCATGAGCTCCCCTTTGTGGCTTGTGCCTCAAATTAGACTAGCCATTGGTTGGCCATTCTCACAATTTCTGTGCCTCTATTGTCCTAGCACAACTTTCAGGCACAATAAATTATAGGAGTTGTCCTAGTCCCACAACTGGAAGTTGCCTAGTTACAGAAGATGGCTAGTTGAAGTTCTATATTCTCAATTAGTAGTTCTTGATAGAGTTATCCCTATGGAATCCTTGGAGTTTCTACTGCACTAGGTTTCTACACAGTCCTCTGTTCCCTTCCATTCCAGTTGTCTTTCACCATATTTCCCCCTCCCACTTCCCCACCATACCTGATTCCCCCGTTTTTATCTTTTTAATGCCATTTCTAGTAGATTAGAAATATCTACTATGACTATAGTTGTAGAAATGTAGAATGATTGTTTTAATGTTTTTTGTTTTATTTTAATGTTTTGTAATGTTAGCTTATATTCATTTTTGCCATTAGTGAGCAATAGAAACAGACAACAATTTAACTAGTATACATTTTCCATATAGTGTAGAATTTAATTACTCCAAGATTTCATGATGGAATTTGGTCTTTATTTCCTTAATGAGAAAAACAAATGAGGTTGCAAAACATTACAGACTTTTCCACTGTTAAACTCAGTTTTGCACTGACTCTAATAGTGGAAACTAGAAATACAAAAATCAACACTTTTCTCTATTCTGGTTCCATTAATTTACTTAAAGATATCAAACAACAGTCTTCTGTATTAAAACTTTTCAGTTTATAATAAGAATAGTATATATTAAGGCACATAGCATATGTGATCATACTTAGTACGAAAATAAATGAATATGACTATATTGCAATGACACCAGATATTTTCCTGCCCTTATACTTCGTGAATTTATTCCCAAGGTGATGGATGAGTTCAAAGAGGCAGACATTAGGGAATGGAATATTAATATCTGAGATCTCAAATGATTTTCTTCCTACTCTGACAATATTGAATGAGCTCAAACTAATGTTAGCATCAGAATCTTCAAAACATAATTCATCCTGAAGAAAGAGAATCAATATGAACATCAATATCTTCTTTCTTAGAACTTTAATTCACTTCTATATACAAGTAGTGTAATCCTGATCAACTAATAAATTTCCTTATGACTTCACCTATAATTTTTCTTTTTTAGATTTATCATATACTTCTCCATTGGGTCTTATGACCACACCTTTGTCCACTTTACAGTGTCTTTTCTGTTGGAGTTTCTAGGACATACCAGTGGACATAAGAGCCAAAAATCCATAACAATATGATTTGGTTGGTGAGACCTGCCAAAAATAAGATAAACTCATTTTATACCATGAGAGAATGATACAAATAATATAGGAGAAAATAACGTTGCAAGGGTAGTTGAAAGCTTAGAAAAAATAAACTGGATGTGGAGTTTAACTGAGTACTCCAATGAAGACTTATTTAAAAGAAAAACTTGAAAAATACCTGAGAGTGATGAGTGATCCAGTTATGCATCCAAGTAAGGATCATCCCCTGTAGAGTTAAAAGCAAGGAGACAGGCATCTGGAAACTGTGCCAGTCAGAAATAGAAGGCTGGGCAAATGGACTCTGAAAGAAAATAGATTGTGAAGAAACAGATGTCAGATATTGGAGGATTGAAGAGCATTACAGTTGTGTACCTAAGAGACATATTTTTAAAAAATTGAATTTTTAACAGCCATATTTTTTCCACTCCTGTATACTTAACTCTAGAGTCACAGGGTGCTACAGTTTGAAGTTTTTTGTTTGTTTGTTTGTTTTGTTTATTTTGTTTGTTTGTTAGTTAGTTAGTTTGTTTGTTTGTTTGTTTTGGTGGTGGTAGAGTGTTTATGATGTGGGGCCTTGGTGAAGGCAGTCTAGATCTCCAGAAGTGTGTGTGTGTGTGTGTGTGTGTGTGTGTGTGTGTGTGTGAAAAGTAGGCTGTGCTGCTGCACTGCTTCCTCTTTTCTTTCTTTCTTGTGAGTTGGGGGTTGACCAGTCACCATTACTGCAAGCGTTGACTCTCTCACTAGTGGTTCAAAACTAGAGAAAGTCATTATGGGACCATAGGTTCCAAAACAATGAGCCATAGTTTCTTTCTTTCTTTTTTTTTCTTTATAATTGTTTCAGGCATTTTATATCAGTATAATACAAACTAATGCAGAGAGTAAAAGTGATTTTGTATAATATGTAAATAAAAATGTAACTGTATCTTAATCCATGCAAACTTGATTGAAAAATACCATCCTGTGGGGGGAAAATCTGCTGATTCCATTGTAGACAGTGGATTATTAGTTTCATTATTTTGTACATTGGTGTTAGAAATCATTTGTCTACATTTTGAAAGATTATTACACTTTCTTCAGTATGTTTCTAACTAAGAAGTGGCTCAGGAAGCCCAGCGGTGGTGGCGCACGCCTTTAATCCCAGCATTTAGGAGGCAGACGCAGGCAGATTTCTGAGTTTGAGGCCAGCCTGGTCTACAAAGTGAGTGCCAGAACAGTCAAGGCTACACAGAGAAACCCTGTCTCCAAAATACCAAAAAAAAAAAAAAAAAAAAGGAAAAAAGTGGCTCTGGGTTTTGCTTTGAAGTTGACTGGGCTTCTGAGCTCTTTGGCTGATATAATATGGTATTTTTAAGACTGGGACATAAAATAAACATCCAATATCCACTATTTACTTCCCATTTCTCTTGTGCTTTGGCTTAGGATTTATCAATGTTGTTTTTTTTTTTTTTGTTTTTTTGTTTTTGTTTTTTTTTTTAAGTTATGAACAAGATCATTCTTTGCTATCAAGGCTGGCCTTGAACTTATATAGTGGAGGTTGGTCTTGAGTTCATTGTCTGTCTACATCAGCATCCAAAGTTCTAACATTACAGGCATATGCCATCATACTGGCCTGCTCTGCTCTCTTGATCCACCACTCTACAAAAGTCATGTTAAATATCCTGATTACTCTAGGTATGCCATATTAGAAAGAGCTCATGACAGTGTCCCTTAAATGAAATAGAGACTTGTCTGATGAAACCCAGCTTTTCACTGTCCGATATTTGTCCCATGACAGCACAAAGAAAAAAACCTCTCAGCTGTTTAGACTTAAAGGTGACATTGGCCTTGCCTCTATCTGATTTACAGTTCCTGAATATGCAAGTCATATCATCCCAACTGAAGCTAATAGATTGTCAGACCCTTGAGTCAGTAAGTACATATCATTTTTAAAGCTTTAATTTCAGGGCATTGTTTGTTATATAAAAACAAATAACAAAACTTAGTTATAGTTTGAACATTTAAATGCTGCGGCATTTATCCGCATTTTCTTGGCTTTGGGAGAGAAGATACAGGAGTTGGGGAAATAATCCTGATACTGGAAATAGCAGATATTAGAGTCTTACAATTGAACTGAATAGTGAGAGTCAAAGGCAGAAAAAGATTTTTATAAGAGCTACAAAGGTATAGGCTTCAATTATTTGGAGGAGATAAGACATGCAAGTTGAATATCCCTAAAACCCAGTTCAGAAATATGAAGTATTGCAAAACCAGAAATATCTGAGTACTGACAACATGACACAAATGTAAAATTCTGGACCTCAATGCACAGATCATGGCTCCTTCAAAATGCAGACACAGTAAAATTGTGAATGCACGTTCAGATTATGCATATATGAATCACCAGTGAATTTGATACTTAAAATTTCCAACTTATCTCATTATGTGTATATGCAAATATCCCAAAATTAAAATGCTCCTGAAATTGCAGACATTCCTTATCCCAAACACTTTTGGAAAGGGCATTTCACACTGCTATTAATAAAATATAAGGTGGAATTCACAATTTTGCCCAGAAGATTTGGTATCTGTCAAAATGAATGATGTTATCATGTATGAGGATGTAAGAGGTTAAAAATGTAAGAAGTTAAAAATATTATTTATTTATTGTTATTATTATCATTTTTATTATCATTATTATTATTATTATTATTATTATTATTATCATTATTAGTAATTTAATGCATTACCTGGATTTTGAGTTCATTAAGCTTGCATGCTACTTCACATCCAAACAGAAAACAAAAGTTAGGAAAATGTATGAATAATTTTCATATTTAGAATCGTATGTAGAGTCCTAAGTGGAAGTTGCTGGCCTAGACAAAAAGTAGATAAAAGCAGAATTGGAAAGCACACGGACCTAGTATTAGAGTGCCCACATTTGATGGGGTCCAAAAATGTGATGTATTCAGCAAAGATGTGCAAAGAGCTAGAGAGGTGAGAGAGCATCTAGGACTGATTTCTCTGGATGCCATGAGCCAGCAGGACTGACTCCAGAACCAAAACTGCCATTCATTAGCACACTGAGCACCAGGAAAACAGCATAAAAAGGTAATGTCTAGTAGTCTTCGTTCATAAAAATCGGTGGTACATTGAATCTGCTGTATAGGCAAATGCCAGGAAAACTTGAGCAAATGCTCTTAGATACAGATTTGCGCATTCAGTATAGGTTGGTGTTACTTGGAGACATTTTGGTGAAGGTAGTGTCAGAATCCTCTCAGAGGCAAAGAGTAGAGATGAGAGGTGAAGAACAAGTGGAGGTGGGAAACCAGGAAAGGGACAACATTTTGAATATAAATAAATAAAATCATGAATAAAAAACGAAGAAAGGTTGGAAGGGGGCTCTTCTGCCTTGTTCTTGTCAGGGTCATAGGTAATGTAAAGAAACAGCTATAATGTAAAGACAGTTTTACAGGATGCCAGATCTTCACCAAACTACATTGTATTGATATGCCAAATGATCATCACTGTATGAGTGATAGAATGTTTAGTTTTTTATACTGATTTGTTTTTGTATTTTGTGTGTGTGTGTGTGTGTGTGTGTGTGTGTGTATGCACATGTGTATGTGTGCACATGCATGCCTGTATGCATGCATGCATTCATCAGTGGCCTGCCAGGACACATATGCAGACGTCAGAGGAAAAATTGAAGATGTTTCTCCTTTCTAGCATATGGGTACCCAGGAGACAGTTCAGGTGTTCAGGCTTAGCAGCATGTGCCTGTATCTTCTGAGTGACTCCATCTGCCTGTGTAGTCTGTCTCTGTCTCCTTTGTATATTTTGTTACATGTGTTTATAGATTCTATTATGCAAGCTACAATAAGAATGTAGTCAAACACATTCACCTTCAGGAGAAGCAGTTACAAATTCACTTTGCTGATTTTTCTCTTCATTTCCTCATGTGTTTATTTCAAATTAAAATTCTGATATCAAAATCTTGTTATCTTAATTCCTTTAGCTTGTTGGGAACATACAATTAAATATAATGTTAAATAAAAATAACTTATGATAATATACAGGGTTTGAAAATAAAAATAAAAGTTAAAAAAGTGATTAAATCTGTCATTAACTGTTTCTCTTTCAAACAAGCAGCTAATATATCTCATGGTTAGACTCTAAAACCTTCCTTATTACTTGTTTAATGACTTGGGGGATTAAAACCACCCTTTATTCTACCAATGAATGAAAGATCAATTTAAAATTTAAATTTGGTGTCTGTTTCTCATTATTCAGGATTAGTATTTGGTCAGATGCATATAATAGTTAACTTTTAGCAAAATACAGGTGGAGGAGATCAAGATGGCATAGTCATGAATAATATGTAAACGGGATACTATGAAGCTTCAGGAAGAACAACAGGTTCAGTTTTCATCTGTGGTGACATTGCTGAAGTTTAGAAACAAAAGACAGCTTTAAAGGTGGGGTGGAACTTGCTTTATATAAGCCCCTTGGTACATGATGGGGGTCAAGTCCAAGTTAATCTAGAGCAACTAGAGATTGAGTATAATGCACACACCAGCTGATCACCCTGCCGTGGCAACACTATAAACTCTGGTCAGTAATACAGCTGGCCTTGAAGCATGCTCCCTCTGCCTAGCATTGTAGAATGTCTGTCAATATATGACTACATCAGAAATGGCCCAAATTCAAAGTATGTTTTTCTTAAAGTCTTTGGACATGTGCAGGTTTACTTGAGGGTAGGCATGATGGTGTGCCTGTGGAGGTCAGAAGACAATCTGTTACTCTTCAGTATCCATATTGTTTGAGATAATAGCCTCTTGGTGACTGCTGCTACACACTCTGTTCTCACTGGCCTGCAATCTTCCCAGGATTCCCCTGTCTCTCCAAACCCTCTCATCATAGGTAAAAAGGGACTAATGATAAATAGCACATCTGGCTGTTCCTGAAATAATATTTTCTGGATATTGTTGGGAACAGAAGAAACAACAGTTGGTGGTTTTTATTGTTGTTGGTTTGTTTGTTTGTGGGGTGTGTGTGTGTGTGTGTGTGTATGTACTTGTTTTCTGAAGTATTTTTCTTTCTGATTAAATAACCTAAGTAAATCCTGTCAATATTTATTACGCATAGGGATGTATTTAAGGCCCAGGCCTGGGTGTGAAGATATAAGTAAGCATGGTGGCCGATACCCCTTCCATCAAGCAGCTCCGATCAATGAGGACCAATCACAGATGCAGATCAACAGAGTGGGCGTCTCATGGAACTATGTATAAACCTAAGAGTCCTCCAGGGAAATGCCACTGGATGGAGAGAGATAACTTTTACTGACCCAGCAATGAGAAGATGCAATCATCAGAATTAGGGATAGCATCAAGAGTATACTAAACCAACCTGCCCCCCCCCACTCCTCCAAAAAAAAAAAAAAAGTGGTACAGATACACAACAACTCCATGTCCACTTTGTGTGGGTTCTAGAGATTCTAAAGTCAGAGTCTCCGGCTGGCTTGGCAAATGATTTACATATTCTTTATATATATATATATACATATATATATATATATATTAGGTATTTTCCTCATTTACATTTCCAATGCTATCCCAAAAGTCCCCCATACCCTCCCACCCACTCCCCTACCCACCCACTCCCACTTTTTGGCCCTGGCGTTCCCCTGTACTGGGAAATATAAAGTCTGCAAGTCCAATGGGCCTCTCTTTCCAGTGATGGCCGACTAGGCCATCTTTTGATACATATGCAGTTAAGAGTCAAGAGCTCAGGGGTACTGGTTAGTTCATAATGTTGTTCGACCTATAGGGCTGCAGATCCTTTTAGCTCCTTAGGTACTTTCTGTAGCTCCTCCATTGGGGGCCCTGTGATCCATCCAATAGCTGACTGTGAGCATCCACTTCTGTGTTTGCTAGGCCCCGGCATAATCTCACAAGAGAGAGCTCTATCTGGGTCCTTTCAGCAAAATCTTGCTAGTGTGTGTAATGGTGTCAGGGTTTGGAAGCTGATTATAGGATGGATCCCTGGATATGGCAGTCTCTAGATGGTCCATTCTTTCGTCACAGCTCCAAACATTACATATACATACTTAATCATCCCCTTAGCCCTACAAAGTATGTTTTTTGATAAACAGCTTTCACTTTTTACGACTTTAAAGTTGAAACGTCCAAAGTGGAACTATGATCAATGTGTTCCTATCTGAAGTTATTAGAAGGTATACTGAGAAGGCTCATACACAAGCATGAACTGATGAATATTTTAAATGCTGGGATTTTCTCCAGCTGTTATCATTGCACAATTCATTTGGGTTGTAAATATGACATTGTAGGGACTTTTATTTTTATGTTTGCTTTTGGTTAGTGACTAATATTAAGGTTTGACTTGTTAGCTAATATGGCTAGAGTATGTAAATTCCACAGACTATTTCAAAGAACCAGCTCTTGGTGGTGGTCTTTTATTCCATTGATTTCATGTTTTCAGTCACATTAAATTTTGGTCTGATTTTTATTTATTTTCTTCTGATTGCTTTAGACTTAATTCTGTAGTTTTCATGGAGTAGAAGCTTAGATAAATTTGTTTAATTCTCCTTGCATTCTGATACAGGAATTCAATGCTGTAAATTGCCCTCAAAGCATGCTTGCCATGCATTTAAAAATTGTAAATTATATGTAATTTTATTCCAAAACATTACTGACCTCTTTTCTCTGCAAGAAGTTCCTTTCTTACTTTCATGTCAAGAGCTTGTGTGTGACCTCTTTTCTCTGCAAGAAGTTCCTTTCTTACTTTCATGTCAAGAGCTTGTGTGTGTGTGTGTGTGTGTGTGTGTGTGTGTGTGTGTGTGTGTGTGTGTGCATATGTGTGTGTGTGTCTGTGTGTATGTATGTCCATTTAATTAGGGTTGCTTGCGTGAGCAGAGGTGAGAGGTGATTTCCCAGAACATAAGGTATTTTTCAGTGCCTATAACGCTGAAGAAAAGGATACCTCCATCCCCAGGAACCATTACTGCCAATTGTTCCTCAGTGAGGAGTGGGTGTCATGAGCCCCTTGTCTGTCCATGATAGAAAGTTGAGAGGCCAAGTCTTGTATAAACCACCACATCTTCAGTTAGTCCACAAGTGTAACTGCCATATCATAACCAGAAGTTATGTTTTTGTGGTACATTTTCTTTTCCTTGGGTTCTTACTCTTCTCTGTGTCATCCCCAATGATACTCCTGTATCTTGGAGGAGTGAAAAAATATTAGTGATCTTGTTTGGGCCAGGATTTCTACCACTGTTTATTTTTAGGACCTTGACCAGGTATGAGACGTTTTCATTAACCACCACTCATGGCGGTAAAGCTTCTCTGAAGAAGGCAAGGAACAGCACGAAATTACGGATACTAACACCAACATGATTTTTTTCACTTATTTTAATTTTTTAAAATTTATTTGTATTTGTAATTGTTTTAATCTTACTTTTACAGTCCAGATTTTATCCCCTTCCCTGTCTACTCTCAGATTTCCATAGCCAACACCTCCCCATCTCCATGAGGATGTCTACACCCCCCATCTCCCACCCTACCAGACCTCCCAACTCCCTGGGGCCTCGAGTCTCTTGCAGGTTAAGTGCATCTTCTCTGACTGAGTCCATACCCAGCAGTCCTCTGCTATATATGTGTTGGGGACCTCATATCAGCTGGTGTATGCTGCCTGGTTGGTGGCCCAGTGTCTGAGAAATCTTAGGGGTCCAGGTTAGTTGAGAGTTTCAGTCTGTGTCCATTTTTGTCCCTGCAGTTCTTTAAGACAGGAACAATTCTGGGTCAGAGTTTTTGAGTGTGGGGTGGCAACCCCATCCCCTCATTTGATGCCCTGTTTTTCTGCTGGAGGTGGGCTCTACAAGTTCCTTCTCCCATTGTAGGGCATTTCATCTAAGGTCCCTCACTTTTAGTCCTGAGAGTCTCTCACCTACCAGACAGATCTCTGGTATGTTTTAGAGGGTCCACCCACCTCCTACCTCCCAAGGTTGTCTGCTTCAATTCTTTCTGCTGACCCCCAGGTCTTTAGTCTTTTTTCCCAACCCAATACCTAATCACGTTTCCCTCTTTCCCTCCCTCTCCCCTTTCCCACCCAGGATCCTCCCTCCATCCCCTTTCCTCTGATTGCTTTCTTCTCCCTCCCAAGTGGGATTGAGACATCCTCACTTGAACCCTTCTGCCTGTTAAACATTTTAAGTTCTGTGGACTGTATCCTGGGTATTCTTACTGGTTTTTTGGAGGGCCAATATCCACTTATTAACGAGTACATACCATGCAGGTCTTTTGGGGACTGGGTTACCTCACTCAGGATGGTATTTTCTAGTTCCATCCTTTTGACCGCAAAACTCAGGATGTCCTCATTCTTAATAGCTGAATAGTATTTCATTGTGTTAATGAACCACATTTTCTGTATCTGTTCTTCTGTTGTGGGATGGTTGGGTTGTTTTCAGCGTCTGGCTATCACAAACAAGGCCCTATGAACATAGTGGAACATGTCCCTCTGTGGCATGGTGAGGCAGCTTTTGGGTATATTCCCAAGAGTAGTATAGATGGATCGTCAGGAAGATCTACTTCCAATTTTTTGAGGAATTTCCAGATTGATATTCAGAGTTGTTATACCGGTTTGGAATCTCACCAGCAATGGAGGAGTGTTATCTTTCTCCACATCTTTGCCAATATGTGCTGTTGGAATTTTGATCTCAGCCATTCTGATTGGAAACACAAACTTTTTGTTTTGTTTTGTTTTTATTTATTTACATTTCAAATGTTGTCCGGCTTCCCAGCTCCCCTTCTATGAGACCCTCCCCCCCCATCACTCCTCCCCTTTGCCTCTAAGAGTTTGATCCCTATCCACCTACTCACTCCCTCCTCACCCCTCTAGCATCCCCCTTCTCTGGGGCACCAAACCTCCATAGACCAAGTTCATCCCCTCCCACTAAGGCCACACAAGTCATTGTTCTGTTATATATGTAGAAGGAGCCACAGACAAGTCCATGCATGCTCTTTGGTTGGTAGCTTAGCTCCTTGGAGCTTCGAGGTGTCCAATTAGTTGATACTGTTTTTTTTCCCTATGGGGTTGCAATCTTCTTCAGCTCCTTCATGCCTTCCCTTAACTCTTCAATTGGGTTCCCCAGCCTTAGTCCAATTGTTGGCCCTAAGTGTCTGCATCTGTCTCAGTTAGGTACTGGCAGAGGCCAGTGTGCAAGGCTCCAGTCTACAAGCACATCTTAGCATCAGCAATAGTGATGGCTGGGCCTGAGATGGATTCCAAGTTGGGGCTGTATCTGGATGGTCTTTTCTTCAGTCTCTGTTCCATTTTTTGTCTTGCATTTTCTTTTGACAGGAACAATTCTGGGTTAAACATTTTGAGATCGGTGGCTGGCCCCATATTTCAACTGGAGGCCATGTCTTAACAATGTGCTGATTTGGGAAAACAATATGTACCTTTCTAGAGTCTGTAGCTTTCCTAACCATGGAATTTTGAGCATGTTTGAGATGCCAAAAGGTGGTCAGTTACTTTCATAATAGTTAAGCCATTACTGTACTATTGGGCCCATCTTGGCTGACATGCCAGTACTGTTGCTTGCAGAGTTTACAGCTAATCTCCCCAATTCCCTATAAGCCTAAATAGCACTCACTGGCACTACAGAAGCTACCTATCACTTTGGCACCAGGTTGATTTCTATGCTCTGTATCCAAAGTGAATGATGGTGTCTTCAGCGTTAGTGTCTCTTACCTTGGAGTTCTGGTGGACAAGCAAATGCAAAGGTGATTTTCTCTGTAACTCATTTTTCTTTTAAAGCTCTACTGTATTTTGATTGTATTGTGCACTAATTTTTAGACACATACACATTAATGACTTGGATAATTGAAATCCTTATTTTTTTCATCAAATTATGATATTTCCCAAATAATAAACTTCTTTATCTGATATTTGATATGTCAGAAGTTAATGTAGCTCTCTCTTGTTTTAAAACTAAGAGTACTATCCTGCTTATATTTTCAATCCTTTGTTTTTACATTTTTAAAAAATTACCATGCAGTCACATTATTCACCTTATTTTTTTCTTTCCTACCATCTCACCCAAACTTTCTTGCTCTATTTCTCAAACTCATGGCCTCTTGTTCATATATATGTAATATATAAAATACTTCATAAAGTTCACAACATTTCATATTATATAATAAACATAACAATAAGATAATAATATATAATAATATAAGATACTCCTGAGTATGTAATAATATTCTTTATATATAAGATACTCCTGAGTATATATAATCCTATTTGTATACAAATCATTTGATTTTAATCTTATCTTATCTAAATACTAAAGTATCTAATGTAAATACTAAATAGCGTATTTAATGTGAGTTTCTTGTAAGTAGTACATATTTGGAAACTTTATCAATTCTAAGAGGCTATGTCTTAAACTTAGTATAGTTAGACAACTGATATTTAAAATGATTCTCTATTTAGATTAATATTGACCATATTTCTTGTTTTTATATTTGTCATATTTGTTGGTTCATATCTTATCTTTGGATGTCTTATTGCCTTTTGTAATTTTAAGGATTTCACATGTTTCTGTTTCTCACCCTGCTTATCAGTTTAATGTTGACAATTCTTAGTGATTGCTATAGAGCTTTCAAGATACACTTAGAATCAATCTAAACTCAATTTCAGAGAGAGACATAACACATAACAAAGAGCAGACACTATGGTCTGCATCTAACTTGGCTGCAGGGCCCATGCAACAAAGTTTGATCCCAAACACATGGTATTATTTACAAGTGACTGGATCTTTGTGAGGTGAGAGCCTGGAGGGTTGAAGTTATGATGCTGTTAGAGTGATTATTTGCCTCATGATTTGTTCCATCACTTGTTAAAACTTCCTTTGTGGATTTCCATTAATTTTCATGACCATCTAGCCATCTCTCCTGTCTTTCCTCGCACTTGATCCTAAACCACTCCCATTTCCTTCCCAACCCCCCTCCCACTCAGTCTACTTTGTCCACCTATCTCTTATGACTGTTTAATTCCTGCTTCTAAGTGAGATTCAAGCTCCTCACTTGGGCTTTCCTTCTTGTTTAGCTTCTTTGTGTCTGTGGAGTGTAACATGGCACCTCTATTTTATGGTTAACATTCACTTATTAGTAAGTATGTATCATAAATACCTTTTCGGAACTAGGTAACCTCTCTCAGGATGATATTCTCAAGTTCCATCCATTTGTTTGCAAAATTCTTGATGTATTATTATTATTATTATTATTATTATTATTATTATTATTAAATTAGGTATTTTCTTCATTTACATTTCCAATGCTACCCCAAAAGTCCCCCATACCCTCCCCCCCACTCCCTACGCCCTACCCACCTACTCCCACTTCTTGGCCCTGACGTTCCCCTGTACTGAGGCATATAAAGTTTGCAAGGCCAATAGGCCTCTCTTTCCACTGATGACCAACTAGGCCATCTTCTGATACATATGCAGCTAGAGACACGAGATCTGGGGGATACTGGTTAGTTCATATTGTTGTTCCATGTATAGGGTTGCAGAACCCTTTAGCTCCTTGGGTACTTTGTCTAGCTCCTCCATTGGGGGCCCTGTGTTCCATCCAATAGCTGACTATGAGCGTCCACTTCTGTGTTTGCTAGGCCCCGGCATAGTCTCACAATAGACAGCTATATCAGGATCCTTTCAGCAAAATCTTGCTAGTGTATAAACTGGTGTTAGCGTTTGGAGGCTGATTATGGGATGGATCCCTGGATATGGCAGTATCTAGATGGTCCATCCTCATCTCAGCTCCAAACTTTGTCTTTGTTTTTCAATAGCTGAAAAGTATTGCACTGTGTCGATGTGCCACATTATTTCTATCCATAGTTGAGGAACATCTATGTTATTTCCAGTTTCTGCCTATTACAATACAACTGCTATGAACATAGTTGAGCAAGTGTCTTTGTGAGATGTTGGAGCATCTTTTGGGTGTATGCCAGGAGTGGTATACCTTGGTCTTGAGGTTCCTAGTTTTCTGAGAAACTACCAAATTGATTTCCAAAGTGGTTGTACAAGTTCATACTCCTATAAGCAATAAAGAGCTGTTCCCCTTGCTCCATATCCTCACCAGCTTGTGCTATCTGTGGAGGTTTTATATATATATATGCCATTCTGACAGATGTAAGATGGAACTGGAACCTTGGGCTTGTGTATTTTCATTTTCCTGATGACTAAAGACTTTGAATATTTCTTTAACTGCTTCTTGACCATTCCAGATTCCTCTTTTGAGAATTCTCTGTTTATCTCAGTACCCCATTTATTGATTGGGTTATTTGGGTTATTTGTGTGTATCTTCTTGAGTTCTTTGTAAATTTTGGATATTAGCCCTCTCTCAGATGTAGGGTTGGTGAAGCTCTTTTCTCAATCTGTGGCCTGCTGATTTGTCCCATTGACAGTGTCATTTGCCTTACATAAGCTTTGCAGTTTCATGAGATCCCATGTACCAATTGTTGATCTTAGAGCTTGAGGCTTTAGTGTTCTGTTCAGGAAATTATCTCCTGTACCAATGCATTCCAGGTTATTTCCCACTTTCTCTTCTATGAGATGTAGTGTATCTGGCTTTATGATGAGGTTCTTGATCCCCTTGGACTTGAGTTTTATGCAGAGTCATGAGTATGGATCTATTATCATTTTTTCTCCATGTAGATATCCAGTTAGACTGACATTCATTGAAGATGCTTTTATTTTCCCATTGTGGGGTTTAAGCTTCTTTATAAAAAATCTAATGTCCATAGGTGCATGGGCTTTTTTCTGGGTCTTCAGTTTGGTTTCACTGATCAACATGTCTGTTTCTGTACCATCACTATTGCTAGTAGCAGACTTTGAGGTCAGGGATGGTGAATATTCTCAAAGGTCTTTTATTGCTCAGAATTGTTTGGCTATCCTGTGATATTTGTTTTTCCATATGAAGTTGAGAATTGGTCTTCCAAGGTTTCTAAAATAGTGTGTTGGAGTTTTGAATCCATTGCAATGAATTTGTAGATTGCTTTTGGTAAAATGACCATTGTCACTATAATAATTCTACCTCTTCATGAGCATGGGAGATCTTTCCATCTTCTGATACCTTCTTCAATTTATCTCTTTTGGGACTTGAAGTTCTTGTTATACAGATCTTTAACTTCATTGGTTAAAGTTATACCAAGATATTTTACATTATTAAGTGGCTATTGTGAAAGGTGTTGTTTCACTAATTTCTTTCTCTGCCTGTATATCATTTGTGTAAGGGAGGGCTAATGGTTTCTTTGTGTTAGTTGTGTACCCAGCCACTTTGCTGAAGGTGTTTATCAGCTGTAAGAGTTCCGTGGTAGAATTTTTGGAGTCAGTTATGTATATTAGCATATCATCTACAAATAGAAATACTTCAAATTCTTTCTTTGCAATTTGTATCCACGTCATCTCCTTTAATTGTCTTACTACTCTGGATAGAACTTCAAATGCTGTAATGAATAAGGAGTAATGATAAGGAGTGTGGGCAGCCTTGTCTTGCCTCTGATTTTAATGGAAATGCTTTAAGTTTCTCTTCTTTTACTTTGATGTTGCTGTTGGCTTGCTGAATTTTGCTTAGATTATGTTTAGGTATATGCCTTGTATCTCTAGTTTCACTAATAACTTTAATTTGAAGCAGTGCTAGATTTTATCAAAGCCCTTTTCAGTGTCTTTTTAGATAATCATGCAATGTTTTTCTTTAGGTTTGTTTATATGCTTGATTACAATGATGGATTTTTGTGTAGAACCATCTTTGAATCCCTGGAATGAAGCCTAGTTGATCTTGATGGATGATGTCTTTCTGCATTCCTGGATTCAGTCTGTAAGTATTTTTGCATCAATGTTCATAAGAGAAACCACTCTGAAATTCTGAAATTCTCTCTCTCTCTCTCATCTTTGTATGGGTTAGATATCAGGGTGACTGTATTTTCATGAGCTTGGCAGTGTTTCTCTTCTGTTTCTATTTCGTGGAATAGCTCTTTTTTTGAAAGTCTTATAGAATTCTACACTAAAACTATCCTGCCACATTTTTCTAGGGGAGGACTTGGGAGATGTTTAACGACTGTGTCTATTTTTGGGGTGTTATTGGGCAATTTAAATAGTTTACCTGATCTTGATTTAACTTTGGTAAGTGGTATCTGTCTATAAAATTGCCCATTTTATTAAGATTTTCCAATTTTTTGAATATAGGTTTTTGAAATAGGACCTAATATGTTTCTCCTTGCATTCCTGATTTTCTTTATGTGGATACTGTCTCTCTGTCTCTTGTTTAGTTTAGTTAAGGGTTTATCTATCTTGTTGATTTTTTTTTAAAAGAAGCAGCTCTTGATTTTGTTGATTCTTTGATATTGTTTTCTTTGTTTCTAACTGATTAATTTCAGCCCTGATTTTGATAATTTCGTTCCTTCTACTTTTCGTTGGTGTGCCTGATTCCTTTTTTCTAGAGGTTTCAGGTATACTTTAAAAGTGCTGACATGGAAAATTTCTAATTTTTTTTATGAAGGCACTTAGTGCTATCAACTTGCCTTTTGGCACTGCTTTCCTTGTGTCCCATGAATTTGAGTATTTCATGTCTGCATTTTCATTGAATTGCATTTTTTGTTTCTTTCCTAACCCAGAGAGCATTGAGTAGAGAGTTGTTCAATATCCATTAATATGTGGGGTTGTGAGATGATAGTTATCCTTATCCCTAATTATAAAGATAAATATTTAAAATGCATCTAGAATTTGTAATGTAGCAATGATAGGTTATCTTTTTGCTTCTAGGCCTTCACCAGTAACAAGTATGTGACTCAATATCTGGTACCAGGCACTTTCACGGAGGAGTTTTTAAGCTCAGTTAGACAGCTGTTGTTTACTGCAAAAAACATAACTGCTTCTATCATACCTTTGAGGTGATATCTTGCGATGCTTTTCATGTTCCTGGTCTTGGTGTCACAGCTGGGTCGTACTTTTATTTTTCTCCTCTGGCAGTTTGCATATCACCTTCCCATACTGTGAAAGCTAGTTATCAGGAATGAGCCTTTCAGGTCAGATCCAGCTGAATTCCTCGAAGTCCCGAGTCTGAAATGTGTTGTGTCTTCATCTATCATAGCTTACCCTCAAATTCCTGCTGGCACTCAAGAACCTACATTGTTTGATTGAACTCCAAAGACCCCTACGTATAAAAGGGGAGTTTGCATATCCAATACTGCTGCTTTTGTTAGATATTATATGCTCTTGCTGGCCCTCTTTCTTTTTTTATACAAGCTAGAATACAGATGGACTTCCTTTCTTCATAGATTCCCATCAAGAACAGTGCTACCAATAGACCCAAACTGGTGGGCAAATGGACTCTGGGCTGAAATCCTAAAACTGTGACTTTAGATAAACTTACCTCACTATATTTTTACAATAATGGAAACCTATTCCAATTGTGTAGTTAATTTATAATAATGAGATAATTTACTTTCTTTCTCCTGTTTCTTGGAATCATTCCTTCATTCACTGGTCTTGTACCTAAGTATAACTAAACATATATGTTTGTGTGCTGTATGTGTGTGTGTGCATATATGTATGCACATAATAAACTTTATTATTACTATAATGAACTAATATCTGTCATATGTAATATGAAAATATTTTTATGTTGTCTTCACGTGTACTTTCTTTCTGCTCTTTCTTTTCAATGCAGGTTAGAAATGAAAACAGTCCGTTTTCCCTTTCTCTCTTAACATACCTTGTGTAGTATGACTGGCAACCAATCACTTTAATATTGTTTGTCTGAGAAAGTTTTCCTTTTCTCCCTTCCTTTTGAAGGGTAATTTCAGAAAGTCCAGACTGTGAATACTTCTTTTTCTTCTCTGCACATGTTAATATTCTGCTCTACATCTTTTAGATGTTGTGATATCTGAGGAGAAGCATGTCTTTGATCATTGAGAGGCAAATTTTTCTCTTCTTCCTAAGGATACCTATTTTCTTTTCTGCACTATTCTTTTCCCTTTCCTTTAATTTTTTTCCCTTTTATTTGTTTAACTGTGATATGTGAATGTTTATGTTTGGCATTTTCTAGATATTTGTTTTAATTTTAAATATGTGTATGAATATACACATACACATACATTACATATACACATACATTACACACACACACACACACACACACACACACATTCAAATGCCATGGAGTTCAGAAAAGCATGTTGGATCATAAGGAGCTGGGCTAACAAACTAGGAATATTGACAATCAGACAGAGCAGTAGGTGCTCTGATTCCCCGAGCCAGTTCTCCAGCCCTGGGGTGTAATTTTTTTGGCATTTATTGCATTTACTGTTTTCTCAGAACCTTGAATATGTGATTGGCATGTGATATTGTTGCTGGGAAATTCTCAGTCATTAGTACTGCGCTGTCTTTTCATTTCTTCTCTGGGGTTTCTACAGGATTTTCATTGCAAATACTCTGTACGTGTCCATGGCTTTCTATAGTTCTTGTGGTTGCTTCTTACTGACTGTCCCTCCACCTTTATTGTTTCTGTCCCACTTTCATTTTTTATTTTTAAACGTATCTATTCAAATGCTTGTAAGCTCAGAAATCTTCACAAACTTGTCTAACCAGTTGGTGGATGAACTTATAAACAAACAAACAAACAAACAAATAAACAAACACCTCTTTTCATTTGTGAATTTTACTTCTGGAGTTTAGTTTTGAAATTTCTTTAGTATTTCTATTTGTTCATGATGCCTATTAGTCAGTTTTTGCTGTTTACTTTATTATAATGATAATAGTTGCTTAAAATTTCATTATTGCTAAGAAATAGTGGCGTGCCTAACATGATAGTGTCTGGAAAGCATACATGGCCACCATTGTCCTTGGGTGTTGATCTTTCATTATTAGACTGCTGTCTGAGCAGGCCTCCTTGTTTTCTGACTTCACTGTTCCAGTTGTGTACAAAATTATGAGTTTTTATAAATAGCACATGTTCATAATGACCCTGAAGTTTTCCTTTTCCTTTTCTTTTTTTATTTATTGGAATACTGCAAAAAAAAAAACCCCAAAAACCAAAAACCAAAAAACAAACAAACAAACAAACAAAAACCCACATTATCTCAATCTTTACTGATTTCCTTAGTTCATATTCCATGATACCATCCAGGGATCTTTTTAAGCTTACATACTTGAGGGTTAATTTATTATGGAAAACAATGTAAGAAATATAGGTTATTTAAACATTGTAAAGAGGTCAGAAAGTACAGTTACTTAGTCCTAGAAAGTATAGCCAGCTCTAAGCCATATACACTATAGTCAGCCTTTCATTGACTGAATTCTTAAGTGGCACAAGACTATCTGCTTCTAAGGCACAAAAGGCATTATTTTCATTTCTTACAGAAATGAAATTGTTCCTTGATGCTGTTTCTTTGATCGCAATGTCTGACTTTTCATGTTAACATACTTCAATTTTACAATTTATATTTGTATGTTAAAAGAAACAACTTCTAAAATGACATCTTTGCATTTACATAAACTCTTCAGAAACTTTGGTGTTTTATAAAAAATATTGTCCAAGAGTCCTTTATTAGAATAATATTAAATAAATAATTTTAAGCTAGATCAACTTATTTTTCATGTTTTTACTTACTCACTTTACATCCTGGTCACTGCCTCTCTTCAGGTCAGCTCCTTTCACAATGCTTTTCCCATCTCCCAAACCGTTTCTCTTCTGAGCAGGTGAGGACCCTCTTGGTATCTCCCCACCCTAGCACTGCAAGCCTCTATGAGGGTAGGTGCTTGTTGCTCACTGAGTCCAGACAAGGCAGCCCATCTAGAAGATCATACTTCACATATAGACAACAGCTTTTGGGATAGCACCCCACTCTAGTTGTTCAGAACCCATATGAAGACCAAGCTGCATATCTGCTACATATGTGTGGTGAGGCCTAGGTCCAGCCCATGTATGTTCTTTTGTTAGTGGTCCATTCTCTGAGAGCCCCAAGGACCCAGGGTCATTGATTCTGTTTAGACCAAAAGCAATGTAATAATTAATTAAACATCTTATCTTTATAGCTCAGATTTTTGTTATTCTTCTAGATGCATTTGGTATATGTTGTCACATTTGGGATATATAATATTTCCACTAGATTCTTATGTTTGTAATTTCCTGCTGGTGGTACTGTGTTGGAACTGTGATGATTATTCTTGAATGTCAACTTGCCAGAAGTTAGAATATTCTAGTTCAGAAATCTCTGTAAAAGTTCTTTCAGAAAGGTTTAAATGAAGTGGTAAGATCACAGTGTGGATGGCCTCATTCCATATGCTGGAATGTCAACATAAGCAAAATACAGAAAGAGACACAAAACTGAGCGCAAGCAGGAACTGCTATTCCAGTCCATAGAAATGATGTTCTGAGCATCATCATATTCCTTCACGCCCTGAGAGTGTACAACCATCGAGCAAAAATTAATTTCTTACCCCTTAAATTGTTTCTGTTAAGTATTCTGTCTCAAAGGTGAGAGGAGTAACATATATGTGCATTCTAGAAAATTCCAAGTTCTTGGCATGTTACAAATGCATGTTGCATTTAGTTATGTGAAAGGATATGGGCTCATCTGAGAAGTGTTTAGATGAATGTTTAACATGCATAAAATCTAGTGATTATGTTGAATTTTATTTCATCATTAAAATGTTGGTATTTCTTTTTAATACACAGATGTGTGTGTGTGTGTGTGTGTGTGTGTGTGTGTGTGTGTGTGAACTTGGGACTGAGGGAATAGCTTAGTCAGTACAGTGCATAAAATTCATGTAAGGAGGACTACAGTTTGATTCTCAAAACACTGATGTCCTAGTCTCTTTCCTGTTGCTGTGATGAAACACTCTAATCAAGAGCAAATCAAGGAGGGAAGGGGCTATTTAATTTGTAGTTTCTGGTCACAATCATCATCAAAGAGGTCTGGTCAGGAATTTAAGGTAGAAACATGGAGTCAGAAACCAGGGTGGGGAGGATGCTACTTGCTGACTCATTTCCTGTCTCACCAAAAGACTGAGTACCAGTTAGCATCTTTCTAGAGCAGGCTAGTTTTCACCCTGATAAAATAGCCATAGACCAACCAGATAAAGGCAATCATTCATTTGGGAGTCATTTTTCTATTCAGGTGAGTTTACGCTATGTCAGTTCAACAGTTGGTGCTAAGGTAATGTATGCCTCTTTATTTATTTTGGTTTTGTGTGTGTGTGTGTGTGTGTGTGTGTGTGTGTGTGTGTGTGTGTGTGTCTGTGTGTCTGTGTGTGTCTGTGTGTCTGTGTTTTAATGTCCAGTGTAATGGGTTGTGCTTGAAATCCCAGGACTTAAAAGCAGAGATAGTGGATTCCTGGGGCTAACTTGCCAGTCAGCCAAGCCTGCATGGCAAGTTTTAGAATAAGGAGAGACACTGTCTCTAGAAAGAAGATGTACAGAGACTGAGAAGCAGCACTCGAGGCTGACCTTTGACATTCCCATGTTCATGCACACACATACACATGCATCCTCATAGATTTTTGCACATCACCACATGCATGAGATATATGTTGATTGAGAAATATTTGATATGCATTGTAGTGTTTTAATAGATCTTTAAAATATTATGAATATGCAATTATTTTAATGTTTCTGCACTTAATTTTCTACATCCGGTAGATTACATGGGCACATGCTGTTGTGCAGGAAGTGGAAACTGCTCAAGACATTTACTTAGTCAATATTTCTAGCCTCAAAGGTAGACATCCCTCTAACATATGTATTCAGCTCCTATATCTCATGGCAGAGAAAAATCAAAGGGGCATCAGCAGATAAGGGTTGGAAATCACAGGATTTTTGCAGTTAGTCCTCTTGGCAGTCTTTTGTTATCCTTGCTTCATTGCTTGGAAGTTCTTTTCTCTAGTTCCAGATTTTTCATTTAGCTTAAATCCAGAAAACAACAGGCACAGCCCTTTTGCCAACCACTTCACATTTGGAGATGCAAGCTCTGCAACTCAGCTTGGGGGAAGTGATACCTTTGGCAGGATTCATGTTTGAAGCCTGTTGTTGTGGATATTCAGTTGTAATTGGACTCGACTGCTTCTTGTGTAATATCTGTGGGAGAACATCACCTTCCAATACAAAAATCTCCCCTCACCCCCCCAAGAAAAAAAAAATCCTCAAAAAACAAAACAAAAATGAAACAAAATCCTGGATATCTCAGTTATCTGGCAAATGCAAAATTAACCAATTTAGCTGGGAGCTAAAGATATACAGTTAAGTGAATGTCACTATTATACAGAATCTTTGACATGCATGTGCATTTGCGTATGGGGGGTTGGAAATGGAATCCAAGAGGAAAAGATGGGAGAGTGGAAGGGAGCCAGGGAGAGAGTAAGGAGGGGTGGCTTTTTGCATCATTGATTTTAATTAAGCTAACCATAGACTGGCAAACACTGCAAATTCTTGACCCTGATGAGATAAAAGCCATTATAAAGTAGGGCCAGAAACCAATGTCTGGTATTTCATTACCTGAAATTGACAAGGCCTGTCAGGTTAATACAAATTATTTTTCCATAATGCTTCAATGCTATCAATTTAAAATTCTTTGAAAATGAAATCTGGTTTATAAATAAGTTACTCACCATTAAATATATAGATAGATATAGAATTTAAATGCACTAAATTATCTTTTATTTGGAAAAGTTTTTTCAATGTAGACTGCTCCTAAGATCATTTCTTATTTATTTTAATTCTTTTCTATTAGTCAAAAGTCATTTAATATGCTTTGCCAGGAAACGAAATCTAGTAACGTGTGTTCTGAACAGCGCAGTTTATTATTCTCTGGAGATCAATGTTATTGTTCCTTATTGAATGGCATTGCCTTAAGGTTAACGGTTTTAAAAAAAATGAATATTAGGAAAGGGATATCTGGCAAATTAAAACTCCTGCCAGAATGCTGTTTATAGGATCTCAGGTAGTCAGTTTATTTTAGGGCACTCCCCATTGCCCATCCTTCTATAACAGACACAGTTGGGGAGCCAATAAGGATGTTCACTGGAGGTCATGTGATCTTTATACTCAGCTTTCTTTCTTGATCAAGCCCAAGTCACTGTGCAATCCTAGATTGCATTAATATGTGTCCAAGTAGTATCTGATGGATGCCAGGGAGAAACTGGCACTTTAGTCTATTTTCTTCCTTGTCTCCAGTTAGAAAGAATTTTTCTCTCTTTTTTTTCATTAGATATTTTCTTCATTTACTTTTCAAATGTTATCCCCTTTTCTAGTTCCCCTCTGAAAATCCCTTATCCCCTTCCCCCTCCCACCCAACCCACCCACTCCCATTCCTGGTCCTGGCATTCCCCTATCCTGGGGCATAGAGCCTTCACAGGACTGCTTTTTGTTAATAACACAGTATTCTTTTGGTATATGTTCGTGGAAACCATCATAGGTTGTGAATATACAGATCAGAATTGTGTTTTGTCAATCAGAACTTTTGACTTGTTTATATCTTTAAAAGGCTAACTTCACCCAATTTAACATATAGACTTAAGGCAGTGGTTCGGGCATTATCTGGAATTCAAAATAAATAGAAAACAAAAAGGATCAATGTATTAATATGGCAGGATCATGAGGCTGTCACTCAGGCATGTCATTTTTTATTAGGTATTTATTTACATTTGAAATGTTGTTCTCATTTCTGGTTTCACCTCCTAAAACCACCTATCCCCTACCCCATTCCCCTGCTCACCAACCTACCCACACCTGCTTCCTGGCTCTATCATTCCCCTACCCTAGGGCATAGAGCCTTCACAGGAACAAGGGCCTCTCCTCCCATTGATGACTGACTAGGACACCCTCTGCTACATATACAGCTAGAAACACGAGCTCTGTGGTTACTGGTTAGTTCATATTGTTCCTCCTATAAGGCTGCTAACCTCTTCAGCTCCTTAGGTACTTTCTCTAGCTCCTTCATTGAAGACACTGTGCTCAGTTCAATGGGAAACTGCAAGGATCTACCTCTGTAATTGTCAGGCACTGGTGAAAGCTCTCTGGAGACAGCTATGCCAGGCTTCTGTCAATAAGCACTTGTTGGAATCCACAGAAGTGTCTGGGTTTGGTGATTGTATATGGAATGAATCACTGGGTAGGGCAGTCTCAGAATGGTCAATCCTTCAGTCTCTGCTCCACACTTTGTCTCTGTAATTCCTTCCATGGGTTTTTTTGTTCTTCCTTCTAAGAAGGATGGAAGGATCCAAACTTTGGTTTTCCTTCTTCTTGAGTTTCACATGGTTTGTGAATTGTATCTTGGGTATTCCGAGCTTCTGGGCAAATAACCGCTTATCAGTGAGTACATGCCATGTGTGTTCTTTTGTGATTGCATTACCTCACTCAGGATGATATTTTCTAGTTTCATGCATTTGCCTAAGAATTTCATGAATTCATTGTTTTTATTAGCAGAGTAGTACTCCATTGTGTGAATGTACCACATTTTCTATAACCATTCCTCTGTTTAGGGACCTCTGGATTCTTTCTAGCTTCTGGCTATTACAAATAATGCTGCTATGAACATAGTGGAACATGTGTCCTTATTGCAGGTAGGAGCATCTTCTGGCTATATGCCCAGTAGTGGTATTAGTGGGTCCTCTGGTAGTTTTATGTCCAATTTTCTGAGGAATCATCAAACTGATTTCCAGAGTAGTTGTCCCAACTTGCAATCCCACCACCAATGGAGGAGTGTTCCTCTTTCTCCACAACCTTGCCAGCATCTGCTTTCACCTGAGTTTTTGGTCTTAGCCATTCTTACTGGTGTGAGGTGGAATCTCAGGGTTGTTTTAATTTGCATTTCTGTGATGACTAAGGATGTTGAACATTTCTTTAGGTGCTTCTAAGCCATTCAGCATTCTTCAGTTGAGAATTCTTTGTTTAGCTCTGTGTTCTTTGGAGTCTAATTTCTTGAGCTTTTTGTATATGTTGGATATTAGCACTCTATCGGATGTAGAATTGGCAAAGGTCTTTCCCTAATTCTTTGGTTGCCTTTTTGTCTTATTGACAGCATTCTTTGCCTTACAAAACTTTGCAATTTTATAAGGTCCTTTTTGTGGATCCTTGATCTTAGAGCATAAGCTATCAGTATTCTGTTCAGGAAATTTCCCCCTGTGTCCATGTGCTAGAGGGTCTTCCCCACTTTCTCTTCTTTTAGTTTCAGTCTATTTGGTTTTATGTGGAGGTCCTTGATCCACTTGGTCTTGAGCTTTGTACAATTAGATAAAAATGGATCGATTTGCATCTTTTACTTGCTAACTTCCAGTTGAACCAGCACCATTTGTTGAAAATTCTGTCTTTTTTCCACTGGATGGTTTTAGCACCTTTGTCAAAGATGAAGTGACCATAAGTGTGTGAGTTCATTTCTGGGTCTTCAATTCCATTCCATTGATCTACCTTCCTGTCACTGTACCAGTACCATGAAGCTTTTGTCACACTTGCTCTGTAGTATAGCTTGAGGTCAGAGATGGTGATTCCACCAAAAATTCTTTAATTGTTGAGAATAGGTTTCACTATCCTATTTTTTTTATTCCAGATGAATTTGCAAATTGCTCTTTCTTTTTTTTATTAGATATTTTCTTCATTTACATTTCAAATGCTATCCTGAAAGTCCCCTATACCCTCCCCCCTGCCCTGCTCCCCTACTCACACTGAAGTTCCCTTGTACTGGGGCATATAAAGTTTGCCTTTTTATTGGGGAATTGAGTCCATTGGCATTAGACATATTAAGAAAAAAAAAGATTGTTAATTCCTGTTATTTTTGTTGTTAAAGGTGGAATTATGGGTTTTTTTGTGGTTCTCTTCTTTTTGGTTTGTTAAAGGGAGATTGTTTTCTCGAGTTTTCTAGAGTGTAGTTTTCTTCCTTGTGTCCTAGTTTTCCATTTACTATTCTTTGAAGGACTGAATTTGTGGAGAGATATTGTGTAAATTTGTTTTTGTCATGTAATATCTTGTTTTCTCCATCTATGGTTATTGAGAGTTTTGCTGGGTATAGTAGTCTGGGCTAGCATTTGTGTTCTCTTAGGATCTGTATGACATCTGGCCAGGATCTTCTGGCTTTCATAGTTTCTGGCGAGAAGTCTTGTGTAATTCTAACAGGTCTGTTTTTATATGTTACTTGACCTTTTTCCCTTTTAATATTTAACCTTTTAATATTCTTTCTTTGTTTTGTGCATTTGACGTTTTGATTATTATGTGTTGGGAGGAATTTCTTTTCTGATCCAATCTATTTGGTGTTCTGTAGGCTTCTTGTATGTTCATGGGCATCTCTTTCTTTATGTTAGGGAAGTTTTCTTCTATAATTTTGTTGAAGATATTTACTGGCCCTTAAACTTGGGAATCTTCAGTCTCTTCTATACCTATTATCATTAGGTTTGGTCTTCTCATTAAGTTCTAGATTTTTTAGATGTTTTGAGTTAGGATCTTTTTGCATTTTGCATTTTCTTTGATTGTTTTGTCAATGTTTTCTATAGTATCTTCTGTGTCTGGGATTCTCTCTTCTATTTCTTGTATTTGTTGGTGATGCTGGCATCTATGGCTCCTGATCTCTATCCTAGGTTTTCTATCTCCAGAGTTGTCTCCCTTTGTGATTTCTTTATTGTTTCTACTTCTATTTTTCGATCCTGGATGGTTTTGTTCAATTTCTTCACCTGTGTACCTATGTTCTGTAATTCTTTAAGGGATTTTTGTGTTTCCTCTTTAAGGATTTCTATCTGTTTAGCTGTTTTCTCTTGTATTTTTTTAAGGAAGTTATTTATGTTCTTCTTAAAATCTTCTATCAGCATCATGAGATATGATTTTAATCCATATCTTGCTTTCCTGGTATGTTGGGGAATCCAGAACTTGCTGTGTTGGGAGAACTGGGTTGTTGGTAATGGTGCCAGGTAATCTTGGTTTCTGTTGGTAAGATTCTTGTGTTTGCCTTTAGCTGTCTAGTTATCTCTGGTGTTAGATGTTCTTAGTGTCTCTGGCTGGAGCTTGTTCCTCCTGTGGGTCTGTAAGCCTCCATCAGCACTCCTGGGAGACCAGCTCTCTCCTGGCAGGACCCATGCACAGTGGGATGTGGAACAACCTCAGCTTGCATGTGCAGATGGTGGACCAGAAGTATCTTGTCCCAGATGCTCCACTGATCTTGTGTGCCGTGTGCTCCTGGTCAGCACCACTCCACATAGTTATTGGAGAGAAAGTGGCTGTCTCACCTCCAACCTAGGAGTTAAAACATTCTCGAGAGAACAGGTCTCTCCTGGCAGGACCCATGCATAGTGGGCTCTGGAAAAGCCTCAGCTTGTGGGTACAGATGGTGGACCGGAAGGATCACTCAGGTAATCTTTGTCTTTTACTGCAGTATCTATATTTCCAGGGTAGAGATCTAGCAATTTTTCTATCTTTGTGGTTTAGTTTGGGTTTTTTTTTTTTTTTTTGTTGTTGTTGTTGTTCAAAACAGTGAGCATTCTGGGCAGTGATATAAAGGAGATGAAAGAATAACTGATAATAATTAACAGCAGTATTAACCTCCCAAGAAGATTCTCATGAGGATGTAACATTTGCGTACTTACCAGGCATGTGCAGAGTGGCTTATTTTTCACTCTGACTTGATAATGCGGGCAGCAAATTAAACCACATTTTCTTAAATATATCATGGGGAACAATCTTTATTTTTAGACCTAGCCTCCTGGCTAAAAATGATAAAATGGGACTTTGCCAGTAAAGAACACAAACAAATAGCACAAAGTGCAAATGAAAGCCCTTTGGACCATGTAGGCAGGAGATATCCTGAAGTTTATCTTTCTGCCTTAAAAACTCACTTAAATTATGTGTGATAAATACAAACTTTTCTGCATTGTTATTCAAAATGTGGTTGGAAATGAGTTTTCCTCGTTTTATTTTGTCCAATATTCCTATCTTTTTATACTTTCCTTATCTTTGGGAAGTGTCTGTCCAACTACAGCTCTGCGGAAAGATATTTGACAAGGACATCTTCTGCCCCTAGGTGTAAAAGAAAGTCAAAGGCCATTTTTATTCTTACCCTCCAGGAAAAACCTTCTGTGAGAATCTCAATTGATTTTCCATTTTATAAAATTCCCTCTTATATTTATTAATGGAAAAGTTTGGGTCAAATCAGCAACATGCATTCTCTGTAGTTAATCAGCAAACAGGATTCTCTAAAAGATTAAACTGCATAGGACTAACTTCTAAAGTGCAATGGGAAAAAAACTACTACAAATGCTAGAACTTTTGCTTTCTTGAGGAATGCAGAATCTTAGCAATTTAAACACAGTATATTTAAGCCTGTTCAGACTCCAGAGTGGCCTGCTAATGATGACTTAAAGGAGCCATCTTTCATGTATAGAGATAAGCATGAAAAATAACCTTAATTAAGGTTATTTTTAAGTTATGCATAACTATGTCTTACTGTTACTGAAATTTTCATTAAAAGCATAAGTAAAATAAATATGAATTAAATATTTTATTAATGGTGCCATATTGGAAATTAAAATTTCTAAAAGTCTACATAAACCATTTCTAGTCAACATAATCCTACAAGCATGTATTTGCTATACTTTAAAATTTACACTCATTTTCTCTTCATTTCCACATCTTATTTTTTTTTCTTTTCTGTATCTGATTGGCTACAATGTAGAAATCAAAATATATCTTTCTTCTTTTTAAAGGATTTATTTATATTTTACATGTATAAATAGTTTTACTATATATGTATATAAGTACACCGTATTTGTGCCTGGTTCTCCTGGAGGCCAAAGGTATGTCAGATTGCCCTGGAACTGGAATTATCGACAGTTGAGAACCATCTGATGTAGAAAATGGAAATAAGGAGCCTCTGCAAGGCTATCACATGTATGCATTCACACACACACACACACACACACACACACACACACACACTCCTGTGATTCAGTAAGATGACTTTAGGAAACATATGTATTGCTCATTTCAAAACAGCTCTAAGGAAGAAATTTTAATGTTCCCACCACAAAGAAGAAATAAACATCTGAGAACGCAGATGCTTGATTACATTTGAAACCTTTCACAGTATAGACAGATATTAAAAAAGAAACAGGAACTATTGTTGTGGGTCAGTTAAAAATTATAAAAAGAAAGTAAGAAGTCCTAGATCCTATCCTCTTAAGGTTCTCCTGGGTCCATTACCATTTCAGTCTCTGTTTTTTGTCAGTCTTAAGGCTACAGTCAGGACTGCCATATTCGTTTTTCTCTTAGCCTGAGTGTCTCTTGTTTCATCCTCTATAAACCACAAGAGCAGTACGTGCCTCCCATTTGCATGCATTATGAAGCAAGCTCTGCTCTAAGCCCTCCCACTATTGCACCAGTGCCTTACTTGCAGGCAGCCCTGCACATGCATACTGCTATTTGATGCTTGCCCATGAGATAACAGAAGGCTGTGTAGGGCTTAGATCCTGTTTGCTTTTTAAAAACACGAACATTAGACATAACTCTCTGCATAACCCTTTTCTAAAACCATGGTGTTGAACATATTCTACTGCTCTGGCATGTAACTCCTTGGGGATCATAACATGTGTAGACTTAAGTAAAAACTCCAGAGCGTGACACCAAGGCTTTTAATTACCTTACTGAGTTTCTGCTCTCAATTTCAAAGACTTTCCTGGTTGTTCCTGACAATTTAGGTCAACCAGGAATATCACCTGGAAGTTTGAGCTTTAGCCTAAATGTGTCTTTGCCTATCCGGATCAGTATAACTAAAACATTTTAACTTAACTTTTACCTCAAACCCTTAGCTCTCCAGAGATTATAACTTTTAGTCTGAGAAGATCCTTCCCTGTTCTGTGCCTTCTCACAGTTTATACTCTCCCGTGTATTTCTGGTTGGGAGAGCTTACAGCAAGTATTTTGTCTGTGAGATCTATCATCTGCTTTTGTTCACAATAGGCCTGAAAAAATATTTTTATTATTATTTAATTTTTAATTAATTTATTTTTTATACTCCATATCCTATTTCCTGACACCCCATCCACCCTCCATCTGCTCCACATCCCACATCTCCTCCCCACTCCCCTGCCTCCATGTGGATGCCCTTCTCCTTGGCTTCTTTCAGCCTTCCCCAATTCAACAACAGGCGTCAGATGCCTCTGTCCATTGTTGGGTGCAAATATCTGCATCTGACTCTTTCAGCTGCTTGTTGGTTATTTTGGAGGGCAGTCATGACAGATCCCTTTTTGTGAGCATTCCATAGCCTCAGTAATAGTGTCTGGCCTTGGGACCTCCCCTTGAGCTGGATCCCACTTTGGGCCTGTTGCTGGACCTTCTTTTCCTCAGGCTCCTCTCCATTTCCTTCCTGTAATTCTTTCAGACAGGAACAGTTATGTGTCAGAGATGTGACTATGGGACGGCAACCCCATCCCTCACCCAATGCTCTGCCTTCCTGCTGGAGGTGGGCTCTATAAGTCCCCTCTCCCTACTGTTGGGCATTTCATCTAAGACTCCTCCTTTTGATTCCTGAGAGTCTCTTACCTCCCAGGTCTCTGGTAGTCTTATTTTCTTTTTTTAAGATTTATTTATTTATTTATTTATTTATTTATTTATTTAATCTATGAGTACACTGCAGCTGTCTTCAGACATACCAGAAGTGGGCATCATATCCTATTACTGTTCCTGAGTAGCCATGTGATGGCTGGAAATTGAACTTATGACCTCTGGAAGAGAAATCAGTCCTCTCACGGCTGAGCCATTGCTCCAGATTCAGTCGCCCTACTTTCTTATTTTTTGTATTTGGATATTTTATATATTTGCACTTCAAATGTTATCCTCTTTTTCTGTTTCACCTCTGGAACCACCCCTCCCATTCCCCTTCTCCCTGCTTCTATGAGGATGCTCCCCCACCAGCCCACCCACTCCCACCTCACTGCCCTGGCATTCTCCTACACTGGGGAGTCAGGCCTTCACAGGACCAAGGGCCTCTTTTCCTATTGATCTGGCCATCTGCTGCTACATATGCAGCTGGAGCCATGAATACCTCCATGTGTACTCTGGTCATTGGTTTAGCTCCCGGGGAGCTCTTGGGGGTCTGGTTGGTTGATATTGTTGTTCTTCCTATGTGGTTGCAAACCCCTCAGCTATATTCTATGGGAATTTTAAGTTATTGATCCCTTTATAGCCCTATTCACGTTTCTTGTTCTAGAAGAGTAGACAGATTTTTTTCCCACTATGATCTTCTTTGACCAATGTAACTCCCTTATTCTGTATCTGTCTCTCTGTCCCTCTCTCTCTCTTTGTGCTCCCCATCTTTCTATGCACATTCCTGGGAACAGTACAGATGGATGACAACTTTAGATGTTTTCCCACAGGTGCTTTTCCTCTATGGGCTGCCCACTAAGTCCCAAGTGATCCAACTTCCCCACCAGTCCAGGGATAGGACTGAAATCTTAGGCTTCACGCCCAGCCTAGGGACTATTTTTTTTTTTCTTTTTCCTTTTTAGGTTTGTACTTTGGCCAAAACCTCTAGACTGCTGAATTCTTGCTTTCATATCTACACTGGATTCTCCATGTGTATTCTGCCATGGGCTGTGTTTAAAATTGAATGCCTCGGGCCTCTTCCATGACTTCTCTTTTAAAGCTATTATATATATATTTTTTTTTTCTTAGACTTGTTTTGAAAATTTCTGCTGATGACACTTCCTCATCATTTTATTTGTATCCTGGTTTCTGCTTCAGCACAGCGCTTCATTAATATGGGCTGGGCAAAGTTTCAAGCTTTTAAGCTTACATTTTTAATTATTCCTCACACTTTACAGTCGTGACACATTTACTATAATAAAGGGAAATCATTAATTCACATAGAAATATGTGTGTGAAAACTACAGTTTTTGTTTGATTAATTTCCATATTCATCTTTATTGCTGTATTAATTTACTATGCATTCAAGAGAATAAGAGTTCAGAATGTGATTTTTCCCTAATTTGTTCAAAATTAACTTTCTTGGTAACCAAATGGAGCTGAAAATTATTTAAGTTATGGTTGCTTAAAGGGAAGAGATTTGGTAGAGCAAGATTTGCAAACAAAGGCACCTGTGTTTGATCCCCAGACACATATTACAACGCTGGCACAGTGAAGCACACACACAATCCCAGTGCTGGAGAGAGAGAGAGAGAGAGAGAGAGAGAGAGAGAGAGAGAGAGAGAGAGAGAGAGAGGGAGAGAGAGAGACTAGCTTGTATGGCAAGGTTCATGCTGCTAAGGGACTGTCTCAAATGCTCCTAATTAAGGACACCTGAGCTTGTCCTCTGGCCTTCAACATGCATACATCTCACACACACACACACACACACAAAAACAAGCACATGCACACGCACACGCACACACACACACTCACACACCACACACTCACTCATATAATTACACACACACACATTCAAACACATAAATACATACATACTTATGGTAGAGTGTGTCTTCCTCTTGTGCTTTATATTCTCACTTTCATTCTCCATCTCTCTTACACTATACTGGATCTTCTTTTCCATAGACTCTGTTATATTGCCTCAACAGATATATGTCTAACCTTTATGACTATAAGAAATCTTGATTTTTCTTTTGACTTTTGGGAAAAAAATCATTTTAAAAATAGGGCATTTCTAGCTTCAACATTTATAAATGAAAACTTTGTCATAAGACAATATTTGCCATAAGCCAACCAAGACACACTTGGTATGAGTAATAACACAAATGAAAATTGTTCTATGTTTGTTACAAGACCCATCTTAGGAAGGAGCCAGAATTGAAGCTGTGAGCTGTAGTCGGTATTTAGAATAATGTTTAGCTTTATAGATGTTTAGGTTTAAAATGTTGTATTTTCATACCATCCTGATTTTATACACATTTTTAAGCCTCCTTCCACAAAAACTGACGCTACTGTCAATGACTCAAACTAGGTTGCTTTAGAGATCACAGAGGAAAAGGCTGACACTTCTTAATCTTTAAATAA
The DNA here is from genome assembly GCF_000001635.26 of Mus musculus. NCBI lineage: Eukaryota > Metazoa > Chordata > Mammalia > Rodentia > Muridae > Mus > Mus musculus. The sequence continues at coordinate 104,010,028 of NC_000072.6, forward strand.
ATTATCCAATATTTTTTAGCAATTATACTGCCCTGTCATCTTAATCCACTGGAAGTGGTATTTAAATTACTAATCTTAGCACAAGCATGCTAGTTACTAAATAACCCTGGTTGCTTCTGATAGTTCACTGGGATACCTTTTTGTCTTATGTTACCTAAGGGTTGATTGAAGGTATTTTTATGATCATAAAAGATGACGTTGACCTTGAACTTTTCCTAAATCTGCATTCACTTTGCATTTATAAATAGAGGAGCTCAATCAATTCTAAACGGAGATTAGAATACTAATCTCAAGTCTGGGAGAGATATATAAGGTTAACAAGAACTTACAACTAATAGCTTAGTGTAGAAACTGGAATTTACTATGTTCTCATGGAATGACTGCTCATTCTTTAAAGTACCCTTGGGAGAGGAAAATAAACATTTTATTTTTATGGTTCCAGAAGCTATATCCTAAAAACCAGATCCCAAACAAAACATTACTTGTTTTATTTTATAAATGCATAAGAAATTTACACACTATTCTTTAATATACATTTTTACATTAAAGTGGTGTATGCAATTGCTTGTCCAAATTGGAAAGTTGTCTTGCAGAATAAAGTAGCTTACAGTAAGTAGTGTGATACAAAATGTCGTATCAGCAAAATCTTTGGCTATAGTTATTTTACATCTGTGTAGTAAGCTCAGGTGGTGTGAACATAAATGTCCTTATCTTCCTTATGAGAAGGATGATAACTCACTAGTTTAGTTTGTAGAGTTTAAATTAATGACTAGAATTTTAAGAAAGTGAGTCCCTTGTTTCCAGTTTTTAAAAAGTCTATCTTCAAAAATTCAAGAATTTGTTTTTGGAATTCTAAGTGAAATGGTTTGGGGGGGTGGTGGAAATGTTTCTTGGTTTGGTGTGCATGTAAGTAGTTCAAACCATGGTGGCATCCAGGAGATGAGTGCTGCAGCTACAAAGAGATAGTTCTTTCTTCCAGAAGGTTGGGTCATATCACATGACCTCCAAAATGCTTTTGGCTAGAGTCTGTTTTCAAGCCATTTATGATGTCAGCTGTCACCAAAGAACCAAGAAAGTGAGATGATTTGTCCTCAGGACGAATCATCAGACCTGGCTTATACAGCTGGAATCTGGCATCCTTACAATTGAGGCACATATTCTTGTTTTAGATCCGTTATGAATCTTCCCATAAAATGTCTATATGTGAAAGTCAGAAAGAATTCTGAGTTGGTGAATGGCTGATGCCAATAATATTGATGCTGGAGTCTTTGGTTTTAGACATGTTTCTTGTTTATTAAGGCATCAGATTCCAGAACTATTCTATTATACTGTATATAAAACATTACTGCAATATTTGTAGGTATGATTTTTTAAAACCATGGGATTAGAATTGTACATGGTTTTTATAAGAGGGTCAAGGAAAAGAGTAGAAATCTTGTAAATGTCAAGTGTTACAAGGTTGATAAAGCCTTGGTGACCTGCTTCTGTCAAGAGTACTTACTGTGTTATTTGGGATGAATTATTGCACAGTCTACCCTCCCCAGTATTAAAGGTTATATTTTTTCATCTGCCCTTTTTACATATAATTTATTGGAGGAAAAAATGCTCACATCACACTTAAAGGACTAAGGTACAATTTGCAATCATAGCTGCACTTAGAAAAGCCTTATGTCATCTTTGAATGCCGTGTGCTTTTGAATGCATTTGTATGTAGACTCAGGAGAAGTGTTAGGCTAGGGCCTTGACAAGACTGTTAGAGCTGATGGCTATTCTGATCCACAAAAGGATAAGAACACCTTGAAAATATCATTGGCAAGTTTGAAGAAATAGGATATCGAGAGATTGGGAGGAACTTTGTTTCTTACAGTATATCCATTAATGTAATAAAAGTGGATTTCATGTTACTAGTGATATTTTTATTAAAGTTTGGAACTTTGTTTTCATTTCTTGATAAATTCTCAAAGCTAAAGCCATTGCCATAAGAACACAGTAGTGTTTTATTAATTTGAATTAACAGAGAACATAATAGCTTTCATTATGACATTTCCCACTTTACTCCTCTATTCTCCTTCCCATCTCTCCTTACTCTTTCTATTACCTCATCTCTCCATTAGCTCACGTCTCTCGTGTCCTGTGTATTGTATTAATGGCTTTTTCTTTTTTTCCCTTTGTGACCTTCTTTCTGGTTTTTATGACCAACAGACACACATGTCCATATCCATAGTAAACAACTATGATTTGCATCCCGAGAAAACACACAGGTTTGTTTTTCTGCATTTGATTTATTTTACTTAACTTATTTTTTTCAATTCCACTAATTTATTTTAAAATGCTATGATTTTTATTCCCTATGGAGGAACTGAAGAATATTTGAATCATAGAATTTACCATTTGAATTACTTTTAACTTAAGGAGTTCAGACATACACAGTTACATATCATTGTTATCCATATTCAGAATTTGTAAACTGTATTTTATCTCATGAATATAGATAATTTGCCTATATGTACATCTATATACTACAGAAGACAGAAGCATCATATCCCCTGGAACTGGAGTTACAAAAATATGTGAGCCATCATGTGAGTGCTGGGACTCAAACCCGGATCCTCAGAAAGATAGTCCTCTTAACTGCTGAGCAATCTCTCCAGCCCCATCTCCAGAATTTTTTCAATTATTCTGATTAAAAGTCAACACTCACTAGATAATAATTCTCTTTCTATTTTGTCCCTAAACACTCTTTTTGCTTGTGAATACTAAGCTTCCAGATACTTCATGAAAGCAGAATCTATAACTTTTTTTGTATGTGTATGGCTAAGCCATAGTTGTTTTAGTTATTCTCAGTAGGGTCCATGATTAGAGAAATTTTTTTCTGTGTTATCTGGCTTTGGGATTTAAATCACTGCCAAATGCATAGTGGTTTCCGATGTAAGTACAGCAGACACTACTCATGTAATATAGTTCAAAAGTTCTTTCATTACATTGTATTTATTTATTGATATTTTGTGTGTGTGTGTGTGTGTGTGTGTGTGTGTGCTCACACATGATATAGCCACAGTGCATAATAGTTTTAAGAGGGCAATTTGCTGGAGTTAGTTTCTCTTTCTATCACATAGGTCCTATAAATTCTACTCAGGTTATCAAGCCTAAATAGCAAGCACCTTTACTCACTAAGCCATTTTATTTTCCCATTCATAAGTCATTAACACACTCTCACTGTCTCGTACATTTTGGAGAATTTAAAGGCAGTATGGCACAAATTTTAATAACAGAATCCAGATATACAGGCATTCCAAGCCCATGAATGCTAATAATGAGTTTTGTGACTGTGGACTTATGTCATATCTTCCTTAAGATTCATTTATTTCATATTAAAAACAATATAATGCTTAACACAAAATTGCTATTTTGATCAAGTAAGTTAATGCTTCCATAGCGAATAAATGTTTCATAGTATTGTTATAATCAAGGCAGTGTTTAGGCAATGAGTGGGCTGTATGACTGGCTCAGAGAAAGCAATGTTTTCATCAAGCTTGCAGTGTCTGGCACAGGGTAAATGCTAGATTAATGCTAATTATCATAGTCACTGGTTTATTCGTTATTTGTCTTATTTCCATGACAAAATACCAGACTAATACAACTTAAGGAAGAAGAGTTTATAGAAATTCTAAAGAAAAAAATAAAAATGTCATTGTAGGCTGGATAAAAGGCTTAGTGGGTAAAAGCACTTGATGTCTTTCCAGAGGATCTGGGTTAGATACCTTGCATGTTCTTTGGGGCCTGGGTTAACTCAGTTAAGATGGTATTTTCTAGTTACATCAATTTGCTTGCCAAATTTATGATGTCCTTATTTTTAATAGATAAATAGTTTTCCATTGTATAAATGAACCACATTTTTCTTCAGTTGATGGACATCTGGGTTGCTTCTAGTTTCTGGCTATTAGGAATGAAGCTGCTATGAATATAGTGGAACAAGTGTCCTTATGGTATAGTAGAGCCTTTTTAAAGTATATGCCCAGGAGTGGTATAACTGGGACTTTGGGTAGAACTATTTCTAATTTACTGAGAAACCACAAGATTGATTTCCATAATGGTTGTTAGCAGTTTGCACTCCCAGCAACAACAGAGTAGTGTTCCTCTTTCTCCCACATTCTTATCACTATGTGCTGTCCCATGAATTGTTGATCTTTGACATCCTGATTGGTGTAAGATAAAACTTCAGTGTCCTTTTGATTTGCATTTCCTGATGACTACAGATATGGAACATTTCTTTAAGTGCTTCTAGGCCATTTGAGATTTCTCTATTGAGAATTCTCTGTTTAGCTCTGCATCTCATTTTTAATTGGGTTATTTGGTTTTCTGGAGGCTAACTTCTTGAGTTCCTTATATATTTTGGTCCTCTGTCAGTGTAGGGTTCAGATCATTTCCAAATCTGAGGCCTTCCTATTTATTCTTTTGCCTTTTAGAAATTTTTTTGGTGATCAGAGCCTGATCCATTGGTGTTCTGTCCAGGAAATACCCTTATGAGTGAGGAAATACAGACCCCAAAGGACATGCATGTTATACACTCACTTATACTTGGCTATTAGCCAAAAAATTCAGAATACCCATGATACACCCCACAGACCTTGAGAAGTTCAACAAAAGGAAGTCCCAAGTGAGGATGCTTGAATCACACCTAGAAGGGAGAACAAAATTGTAAAGGAAGGGAGAGAGAAGGAGGGATCTCAGTGGGTTAGAGGATTGGGCAGGGAATAGAGGAGCAGATTCAGGTATGGGAAAAGAAAAAAAAAAAAGTGGCCCAGAGGTCCACAAGAAAGAATAGAAATATGTAGCTGCCAGGGTAGGGGTTGAGGAAAATCTCTAGGAAGTCCCTGAGACCTGGGATGGGAGAGGCTCCCAGAAATAAATGTTAGCTAAAATGCCCAACAGTAAGGATATGGAACCTAAGAGACTACCCCCAGTAACTAGATAGGACCCCTAGTAGGGGGATGGGGACAACAAACCACCATCTTTATCTCTGCATTTCTTTTAGACACTACCAATTTTGTATTGAAAGCTGAGGAAGATGGGGGAGGAACTCTGTGAGGAGGTGAGGCCAGCATTTGGGATATAAATTAATTAATTAATTAATTAATTAGGATTCTGGCCTGTGTAGCCTGCTATCCCAGGGAGACCTCCATTCTCCCAATGCCTCTCCCTATACCTTCATCAGACATGAGACTTATGTAACATACAGGCAAGTTTCCCTTCCACCACCCATCTTCCCTGCTTGCTAAGCCCTCTGAGCCAAGCCAAGCTGCCCCAAGAAGCCTGCTATCCCATAGGGACCTCCATTCTTCCACCACCTTTCCTCTACCTTTATCAGACTCCTGAACCCTACAGAGAAGCTTTCCTTTCCCCACCCACCTTCTTGGTCTCTGAACAGTCTGGTCCAAGACAAGCTGCCTTGAGCAGCCTGCTATCCCAGGGCAGGGGCCACCTCCAGCCTTCTGCCACCTCCCTGCCCACTTTCATGAGACCTGAGGCTCCTGAGCCATAACTATCTGCAAGCATGGAGCCATACCCCTCAGAGGCCTTATATACCACACCATCAAGGTTTACTCCCCTCCCAAAACGTACTACAAAAACATCAAGGTACCAAAACCATCCAAGTGGTTAAAGGCCCTCAAAAGAGCACAGTAGACAAAAGCTATGGAAATGTGACACCTTCAAAGCACATCTATACAATTTCAGCAAGGCCTGGATATCCTAATACAACCAAAACACAAGACAATGACCTTAAATCTTATAAATATGATAGAGGCCTTTAAAGAGGAAGTGACTAAATTCCTTATAGAAATACTGGAAAATACAATAAAACAGGTGAAGAAAATAAATAAAACTGTGCAAGACCTGAAAGTGGAATACTAAAAATAAAATCCTCACAAACTGGGGAAAAACTAGGAAAGAGGACAGGAACAACAGATGCAAGCATCACCAACAGAAAAGAGATGGAAGAGAGAATCTCAGGCATAGAAGATACAAGAGAAGTTGATACATCAGTCAAAGAATTTGTTAAAGCTAAATTTTTTGACACAAAGCATCCAGGAAATCTTGGAAACAATGAAAAGACCTATCTTAAGAATAATAGGAATAGAAAAAGTTGAAGAATCCCAGCTCCAAGGTTCAGAAAATAGTCTCAACAAAATCATAGAAGAAAACATTCCAAATCTAAAAGAGAGAGAGAGAGAGAGAGAGAGAGAGAGAGGGAGAGAGAGAGAGAGAGAGAGAGAGAGAGAGAGAGAGAGAGAGAGCGAGAGAAAGAGAGAGAGAGAGAGAGATGCCTACTGCAAACACAAAAGCTTATAGAGCACCAATTAGACTGGACCAGAAAAGACAATCCTCCTACCGCATAATAAACAAAACATAAAATCTACAGAACAAAGAAAGAATATAAAAAGCAGCAAGGGAAAAAGGCAAGATAACAAACATACAAAGGCAGACATATCAGAATTATACACTTCTCAAAAGAGAATCTAAAAGGTAGAAGGGCCAGGGAAGATATATTGAAACCTCCAAAAACCCACAGGCACCAACCTAGATTACTTTATCCAACAAAATTCTCAATCACCACAGATGGAGAAAACAAGATATTTCAAGGCAAATCCAAATTCAAACAATATATATCTACAAATCCAGCCCCACTGAAAATACTAGAACCTAATAGAAAAACTCCAGACCAATATGCATAACTACATCCAAAAAGCTATTTTTCTCCTTCACTCTCTTATTGAGTCCAAGACTCTAGCCACATCAGTGAATCTCATCTAGATAATTTCTCACTGCACACCTAGAGTGCCATCTTGTCTCCTGTGTGATTACTAATCCCATTACTGACAACACCAATTGTCCATGATTCTTGATTTAAACAGATGCCATCATTTCCACTCCCATTTGTAAAACCAAAGTATTTTCATCCTGCATTCCAACCTTATAAACAAGCCTGAATATTGAAAACTATACTAAAGTGTAGATACTTTCAATACAAATTAGTCAAGACCCCATGGAGAATGATAAAAATATGTCAGAGAGCACTTTTTAATTGAGAAGTTCTGGGAAAAAAAGAATTCTGAAGTGTTTGAGTAACCCACAGATGCTACTTTCTACTAAAATAATTGGAATTTCATTGATAAATTGTTTCATATTTGAGAACCTGAATAAGTCTAAGACGACACTCGTTGTGGAGAAAGAAGCCAGTGTGAAATACGACCTCTATTATTTTCTATGTCTCACTGAGATTTCTTTTTCAGGAGAGAATGTGTGCTTTCTATAATAACATTCTGACTTGTGCTGGATCACTAGGTAGTTAGGTGCTAATCTAGGACTGAGGGAAAGATTTTTTGCGACAAGTTTTATCATGGACATTCAGTGCTTCTCAGGAAAAAAAATGCAATCCAGGATAAAGAGTTTATATTTTTCCTGTGACTGTAACACATCACAATAAGGATGATTTTTTTTTCTTGATAGTTGAGATTCATGTTTTGTATGGTAAGACTTAAAGCGTTTTGTTCTTGATAACAGTGACATTATGTCTAGAAATGCAAAGGCAGGGGAAATTGGCACTCAGACAACATTTACACAAAGAATAAAGGAAATTGAAACTTAGGATCTAGAAAGAAATGTTAATTATCACCAGTGTTTGTTGTTTTTATTTTAAACCTAAGTATCCTCAGTTTTACAAGATGTTACCACTCTTTGTGGAAATGATTCTGCCTTTTTTGCCTTCTCTTCTGATTTGAACCAAGAATAAGTTCATATTTGCTGTGAGTTACCGAAAGTCCACAAACATCTTTACTTGGTAAATATTCTTTGTTATTTTCTATCCATGATATATCTTTCTGTGCTGGTGACTTTCACTTATCAACTTAACATGTAGTGCTTGTTTGATTTAGGATCTTTTGAGACATAGTCCCACTGTGCAAACCTATGTTAACCTGCACCTAACTCATTTTAATACTTCAAGCTGGTGTCTAAGATTCACCTGTCTGCGGTTGGCAAACACAGAGATTGCAGGCACGTGGCACCATGCCCTGCCACCACACTTTTTGTGTATGAGTAGACTTACCCTCTGTTACTAAGATGGGCTTGATCTAACAAGATGAACACATGTGTTCAAAGAAGAAAAAGAGACTGTTCTCCTTGAGGAAGATAGAATTCCCATGATATAAGCCTTGATCTCAAACTGTGATGTGAACTCCTTTTGTGTCTCTAGGGGGCATCCTTTTTATCACTATTGTGTGTGTCTTTCTGAGCTCCTATTTTGTATGTGCTAGTTCATAGAAATCTAGGAGATAGCTACATGTGTCAAACAGACAAAATACATACACATACATACATGCACAGGCATGTACACACACTCAGAGCTCTGTCCCTTACAGGAACATCATTTATCAGCACAATGATTGATTTTAATATCCTGGGCTTGCTTAGTATCTTTCCTGATCCATGATGTATTTCTGTGAGTGTCTTTTTTTGTTTTTTAAGATTTATTTATTTATTTTATGTATTCACCATTGCTCTCTTCAGATACACCAGAAGAGGGCGTCAAACCCCATTGCAGATTGTTTTAAGTCACCATGTGGTTGCTGGGAATTGAACTTAGGACCTCTGGAAGAGCAGTCAGTGCTCTTAACCGCTGAGCCATCTCTCCATCCCCACTGTATTTTTGATTGTCATTTGTATGTCTCAATTCCTAAAAGACAGCTTGGCCACAGAGATAGGGGTTGAAGAAAATGGCACCAACCATAAACAAATTGGAATCTGGTAGTGAGTTACTTCAACATAACTTGGAGGAGATGGGATGGGTGGTCATAGTGTTTCTAAGCCACAGGACAAGTATATCTTCCCATTGATAAAGGAACTATATGAAATATTAAATGAGTCTTATCACAAGCATAGTTAAAGGCACCCAAAGTACATGTGTATGCTTTTGAACTAGATTATTTTATAGTCCCTTCAGTAACAACCAAGAACAGAAGACATAACTGCGAGCACATTTGGTTTGGAAGTTCAAGGTCCAGAGTTCAGTCCTCTACTCTGAAAAGTCATGGTACCAACAGCTCATATCTGGGACCTTATTTATTATGGGAATGTTAGTATTTAGAAACTTAAAGTATGCCCAATCCAAGAGCAACTGAGGGTCTTCAGATGAAAATGGAAAACAGTACACAATGGAAGGTGTACTGTGAAAGGTCGAACATCCTTTATAGGAATGCTGTTCTCAGAGTTCTGTAAAGTGATCCAGTTGTGCTCATGTCCCTCCTAGAACAAGAGAGGATTCTTTTTTTTGAAATAGGATGAATTCAAGGCAAAAATCTCTTTTCATGGCCCTTTGTGGAACATGCTATAGAAAATTTACACTTAACCTAATAGTTCAACTTTCTGTTCAATAATCTATACTATACATCTGGCAAGAATAATAAGTTTAACTTAAGAAATCCAAAGCATATAAATGATGCCTCTTTACAACAAAATTTGACCTGAAAATAGCTTTTGATTCCTCATAAAGAAATAAGATTTCTTTCTTTGTAACACAGACATAACTTTAATGCATTAAAATTTTTCACTAAGTATTTTCAAGTATATATGTATTTAGATATTCAAATGACCTAGTCAGTATAGACAGAAAATTTGTATCCTTGTTTGTCGAACAGAAATAAAAGCTTAAAGCAACAAAAAGAACTTATTCTGTGCAGTCATAAGGATATATTTTGCAGTAAACTGAAGGCATATTCACATTGGCTTAGAAAATAAATGTTTTTATTTAGTCATGCTTAGAGATAGTTAGGGACAATCCTTGATTTATTAAGAGCACAGCTTTTCTGCTATTCCTCTAGTTATTTATCCATAGGCTGTATTTGGGTGTTGACCACATCTTTAAGACAGCTTGCAGAATTGAGGCTCTGTGTACATGTTTGTGATGTAGGTCTTCTGACAGTTTTGGACTTGTGTAATTAGGAAGAGACCAGAGCCAGTCTCTAAATGTACCTAACTCTCCATGCTGTCTAGCTTGCATCTCTTCTGCATTAAGATATCAACTAGTGTTAGGGTTAGTTAAGGTTTAATCAGTAGCTAGGGAAGATGATCCTGTCCCCATATTGAATAGATAGTATATACAAAAAGATGGAAACTCAAAAAAAGTACAACTTTTGAAGGAAGTGGTTCAACATTCATAGTAGTCCAGTGAATTTCATGCTATTTAGCTGCAAAGTAATTTATTTCATTGATTAGCATAGGTTTTAATGGGGTGTCACAAATCTTTACTGCCTTAACCAATTATGTGGCTAGTAAGCTGGAATACATTTTTATCCTGATAAGGTGATAATGCAAGTAATTAATACGCCTATGTCTTGAACCTTTATACATATTGTTGTATCAAACACCATTTGAGTTGGAACTTGACTTCTTTTAAGATACTATGCTTTCGCATTATATATCCTGATGTTTTTGGATTATAATTTTTGATAAAATTCCTACACCAGAATAAATGAATAATTTATTTCATTTCTGTAGATATATTCTTAGCTGTTTAATGGCAACTCTTGGTTTGAAAGATATATCATCATATATTAGAGCAAATTTTTAAGATTGCTTCCATGTCAGCAAATGCACATTTCATTGGGAGTGAATCACCACAATGTCTGTGGCTATGTGTAGATAATATATGAAAACTTCTTAATGGCTGTCATCTTTGCATCAACATGTTTTTTTTATACTGGACAACTTAAGGGCAATGTCTAGCCCAAAGCTTTTGGTCATTTTTTAGAGGCTCCATTAAATTTTCCAGACTACTTAGAATACCATTTAGTAAATTGCTGCTTCAGGGCACTAGACTACAATTTTAAGGTTTAAAGAGTTAATATGCTTAAATTTCCTGACAACTAAAATGCCTAATTTCTTGTACACACACACACACACACACACACACACACACACACATACACACACACACATGTGCGCGCGCACATGTGCGAACTAACAATTGCCTAAGCGATCTTTTTCTGTAAGACTGAGAAAAATGTGAGGATTCCCAGAACCAAATAGAATGATAATAATTCAATTTTAACATGATAGGAACACTAGAGACCATAATTTCACACTTCCTCATTTTAAAGATTAACATAAAAAAAAATGGAAGCAAAGAACTTAGAGAACCATTAGCTACTCCAGTACTCTGCAAGTTTGCAACTTCAGAGCTCTGGAAAGCACATATCCTTTGATGAATCGTTAAATTTCTTTTTTTATACAAAGCAAAATATTCCCAAATTATGTTGGAGGATATGAGACTGATGAATCACAGACCAGGGAAAGGTGTGCATAATTTACCAGTGCAGGGATATAGGGAAAAGAAGAATTTATAGACCTCTTTGTCCTTTTCTCCATCTTCGCCTGTCTGTCGTTGTCTCTGTCTGTCTCTTTCTCTCTAACTCTCAGGCTATTTCTGATCTTATAATTTCTATAGCAGAAAAGAATCTAAATTGTTTAAAATCTCCATAGGGAACTTGTGCGTTGGGTTTTCATTGTGCTGGTTCAATTCTGGTCTAGTAGTAACTCTTCGCCATGCACATCTACATTCACTACATTCTGTGGCATGTTTGACATTTCTTTTGACCTTCACTACTTAATGTTGCCTCAGTTTTCCTAAGTGCTACATTTCTTCTTTATACTTTCAAAATAGATTACTTTAACTAATACACCTGTCACACACACTGTCAGTTATAGTTATCGCTAAGCAGGAAGTCTTGTTATAGTGATTATAAAATCAAATAAGTTATAAAATAGTCACTATAACCAAGACTTCCTGCTTAGAGATATTATATATAATAAGATTTAAAAAGTAATGTTATTGCAATTTTAGGGGGTACACACACACACACACACACACACACACACACAGATACACACAGTCTGTATCATGTATTCTCTCATCACTATAAAATTACATAAAAGAAGTTTCTCCTCAAGTCCCTATGTGGCTGCTTCCCTCCTATCCTACATTATTTGAAAAGTAATAAGTGCCATTTCTTGCCTAGCCATATCTTATCCCAACCACCAGCACGAGCTCCATTGAGTTGTACATCAACTTTAATTCCTCAGATCAAAACAGTTTTTTTTTTTTTTTCACTTCTAAGCTCTTGTGCCTGCTTTCTGGAAAGCTTTCAATGTTTGGAAGAATGTTTTTCTCCATTTCCCTCCTCTGATGTCTGTGACATCAGAGCTTCTTTAACCACCTTACGCTATACGGTTATTGCCCTGAATGTGCCTTTGAATGTTTTAGTTCAGTTCTTTATCTGCTTAACATATTCTTTGGTTTCAGAGTTTTCAGCCACGACCAGCTCGTCCATAGGACCATGTGGAGGTATGCTTCATTGTCAGAGCAGGGCATTTTTTTTTTAATCATCACTAAATTACAGATTCAATGAAAAACACAGAACCTACCAAACCCTCATGGGAGGAATTGTTTATTTCCTCTCATGGTTTCAGAAGTTTTGGTCTGTGTCCCAGTCAGTGTTCTACTGTCCTAGTCAGTGTTCTATTGTTGTGAAAAGTCACCATGACCATGAAAAGCTCTTGTGAAAGGAAACTTTCACTTACAGTTTACAGTGCACAGACTTCTGAGTAGGGAACATGGGAGCATAGCAGCACACAGGCAGATACTGTGCTGCAGAAGAAGCTGAGAGCTACATCCTGCTCTGAAGGCCCAAGGAAGAAAGAGCTACTGGGCTCGGCTTAGGTTTATAAAAGCTAAAAGCCTACCCCATGTGACACATTTCCACCAACAAAACCATTACCCCTCAAAAGTTCACCTCTGCTAATCCTTCTCAAGTGGTGCCCCTGCCTGATCGCTAGACATTCCAATACATGAGCATCTGGAGGCCATTCTGATTCAAACCACCACAATCTGTAATGCTTGGGTTCACTGTTTCTGGGCCTTTAGTGAGACAGATGCTTGTTACCTCATGGTGGTAGCAAGAAGGGAGAGAGAAAGAGGTGGAGGAGAGGGAGACATTTGAGAACAAGATACAAACCTCAAAGACTCCTTTAGTGACTGTACTGTCATGAGCGCCCACATCTTCCAGTTTCTAGGCTCTCATATGGTAGCACCATGCATTTTCCGAGCCTTTACTTCTGACCCTGTGAAATTTGTGTTTAGAACACAGCAGCATCTTGCAGACATGTAGTATGCAGAAACTGTGAAGGCCATGGGGCAACATCCCATGGAGCAACCAGCTAGAATGTCAGTGGTACCCAAATTGAGTAATGTTCTTATAATGCATAGCATACTTTCCATTAATTCCAGTGACCACTCACGGGCTTAGTTGATGCCATGCTTGTTTTTAGGGCTGACTTATTCCTTTTTTAACCCCTTCAGTAATATTGTACTTTTGGAATATTATTATATTTTAATGGTGCTACTTTTTATGGATATAGCTATGATCATTACTATACAGGCCTACATAACATTTGGTTGCTCTTTTGGGCAAGGGTGAAGTCTTGTCTTTGTGGGACAGAGGACACTTGCATATACACCACTGAAATACAGGAATGAACATTGGGGAAAACAGTGTCTTCACCATCTCTTTTATGTTTGATAATTACGTATGCCATGACTTCCAGTAATCAAACTATAAATTTTGTACATACAAAGACTTTGAAAACTTTATTAGTGAGGCTAAGGCCACCATTCATCTCTGTTTTGGACTTTGTGCATGTGGAGTGTCTCAATCGTTTAGTCAGAATTTCCTCAGTGTGACAAACAGATGAGCGACAGTGTTAAAAGCAAAACAACTTCTTTTGGCTCAGAGGTTCAGGTTGTCAGCAGAGAATTGTGAGGCAGAACAATGCCATTCAGTTTCTGACTTCAGGGAGAAGAATGAGAGATAGCATGAACATATATACTAGTGCAAGCCTCTTAGTTGCCTTCTGTTCCTTGGGAGGGGGGGCCCTAGTTTTTGGATAGTGCCATTTTCATATTTGGTGGGCCCACACCCTAAAATAGCTGTTCTTCATTTCAGTGGCCTCTGAGAATTCTTTCAGGAACACACTCAGCAGGTTTCCTAATGTCCTAGTGGAATACTAGAGTACAACAAGTTGACTTAATTAACAGCAATAGTGTAGTTCAAATTTATAAAGTTGGTGTTAATTTCGTGAGTTTCAAAATTCACAGTGCCCAGCTACTTCTATTTTCTGCATTTCTTTTCTTGTCATTGTTTATATTAATTCTCTCTTTTCACTTATAGAAACAGACAATTAGACAGATAAATGGATACACATAACATGTATATGTATGTTCACGGATATACATTTATGTGTATGTAAAGATCTCTCTACATGTGTGATTGAAACCAACTCCTTTCTGTTATTTCTGAAATTGGCTATCAAATACATTACAAATAAACACCTCTCAGATCGGGAAAAAAAAAACAAAAAACAAAAAGAATCCTTAGCTCTCCAGTACAGAGGCTTACTTTTGGTACCAGTAGAATACACATTTGCACATTAGCTTTAATACTACCACCTACTGATGCCAACTCTACTATGCCGATGGAAGAATTTGGGCCCCTTAATGAATGCCAAAATAGGGGCCAATATAAGTAGATTGACATGCACAATGTCTATGGATTTCAGTTTTTAGCACATACACCATAAGCCAGGTGTGGAGCGAGGTGCATGCATGTAATCTCATGGTAAAGACATGAAGAAGGGAAGTTAGCTAGCTCAAGGTCATCCTGAGCCCAGTTTGAGCTCCATGTCTAAAAAAGCGATAACCAGTTTATAGCCTCTTTGCTGATGGGCTTGCTCCCTGGTAAGGAAGAGGTTATTAAAATGTGTTTTCATGAAATCACCTTCCAACTTCTGTTTCTGCAGGCTTTTTGGACGTCACACAGACTCAGATATTCTACCTGCTTGTCATAGAGTGGATGCTTTTTGCTATCACAGTTTCAGCCATCATCTCAAAGAGAAGGTAAGAGCCTGCTATATACAGGGGCATTGTGTTAGTTTGGTTTCCATTACAGTAGCACAGTCTCTGAAATTACCCACTTAAAAAAATGAGAAAAATCTATTTTCAGTTACAATTTTGACCATTTAAGTTCATGCTCAGCTAGGCCTGCTTGTTTGTACCTATGACAGGACAGTCTATCACAGCAGGAATATCTGAGGACAAAAGCTACTCACTTTATGGATACTGAAAACAGATAGAGAAAGACAATTCAGGCAGGGTCTTGATATACCTTCAAGTGCCTACCTATAGTGACCTAACTTGTCCTTCCTATCAGGCCCTGGCATAGCACATTAAGATCCCACCACCAACTGCCAATATCACCATACACAGGAGCCCACACCTTTATACTAAAGTTTGTGTTATTCTGAAACCACAGCACACACTTCTTAATTTGTTCAGTCCATTACACCCTAAAGGATATGCTAAATACATTGCTTTCTTTCCTACTGGACACAGGTCTCTGTTGGATTTTTTTTCTAATAGATGTATTTCGCTAAAATTGAATGCCTTATTTCATTTCCCGTGCTTCTGGAATCAGGTAAATAGTGTTGCAGCTGTGCACTGGGTGACGTGGTAGCTACCCAAGGTTGTGAGGCTAACTCTTACTCAGTTCACCTCTGCTTCTGACTCCAAGTAGCTATCCTGAGTTCATATCTATGTTTCATCCTCCTTTGGTACTGTGAAACTCAATCTGCCTAGAATGTATAATCCTCCTGCCCCAGCTTCCTACGTACTGCAGATACAGTCCTATGAAACAATACCTCGACTGTCTATTTAATTATTATTATTATTAATAAGTCGAGTTTTCTCGAAAACACAAAGTTATGGGCATTTTAAATTGTGTTTGGAAGTTCCATTGACTCTTGGGGAAGGATGAAAGCTTCGGCCATAGGCAGAGGACACAGCATTGTGTCCGTGAACTCTTCACTATATGATCTGACACTCAGAAATGAATAAGCCTTTCTGTTTGATAGAAACTGTACACTCCTGTACAAATCTGTGGATTACGGTGCTATTACATATGGATAAAATATGAAGACCAAGGATTCTCATGGGTGTCAATCCAATCCCATTCTACACTTGTATCCTGGTCCTCAGGACCAATAGTGGCAAGCAAACAGTTCTTACTTAGGAGAAGAATGTTAAGAAACAGTGAATTAGTTGCTCAAAATAATTTATTATGATTTTTTAAGACATTGATTAAATCCATATCAATCTGATTCAAAGACTAGACATTATCTATAAATTTGTTAAGCTTGTGAATATAAATAATTTAACTGAGAACTTAGAGTTATAAAAGACAATGTGATTATAATAGCAAGGGTAAAAAGATAAGATACATAGATAAAACTAAGTCACAGAAGAGTACCAGAATGGAAACTTGGCATTTTTCGTAATAATATATGCATGCATCCACATAGAGCCACATTCTTTTAAGAAAAATTGCCTTAGGAGCTAGGAGAGATGTCTCAGCACTTAAAAGCACTTGTTGCTTTCACAGATAATGCATGTTTCAGTCCCCAAAGGACAGCCGGCAACCATTTATAACTTCAGGTTCTGAGTATCCAATGTTCTTCATTATTGTCATACCATAATGGCCTGTTCAGGCCCTATAAGCATGTATTCATAGGCAAAAACATCTAAATACATAAAATAAAAATAAATATTTTTTAAAGTTGCTTTTAGGACTTTTGGGCAAGGCCAATTCCACGCGCGCGCGTGTGTGTGCGTGTGTGTGTCCTTATGAGAAACAGAAAGTTTTAATAAGAAAAGGAAAAAATTGGTTTGATCCTTCATTTGTTAGTATGCTTAATTAAATAGCCCATAGCTTACTCATCATGACACTTCCTTCTTTGTAAAGAATTATATAATGCATTTGATCATAGTCACTGTCATTTTTGTGCATTGGAGGCCTCTGGATCCCTTTCTCTTGCCAAGTGGTCTTTGTATGTTCATGTTCTTTCATTCTCTTATTAAATTTAGATTCCACATATGAGAGAAAAATATGATATCTGAGTAAGACTGACTTGGATTGCTTACCAAATGAACTATAGTTCCATCCTTCTCCCTGAAAGCAATGTACTTTGTTCTTACTTATGGATGAATAGTAAGCCAGTATGGAAATATGCCTTCTTTATTCATTTGTTGATAGGAAGCCAGGATAATTCCATTACTAGGCTAATGTGAATAACATTGTAATAAATATGGGCACTCGTGTGTTAATTGTGTGATGATTTTAGGTGTCAACCCACGAGTGCTACAGCTGAAAATCAACTACCAATAATATCCGGATATCTAGTTTTCTGCTAAAATACTTAATTTTATTTTGAAAATATTTGAAATAAATTCCAGGAAGCATATTTCTATATACGTACATACATGTTTATATGTGTCTATGCTTATCCATATATCAGACATTTTTTATGGGATTGTGACACATTTAGATGTGTGTTCCTTAAAAATTGTCCTGCCACATCATGTAAAAGACTTGAGAGAAATAATGATTTGGAACTTAGAAACCTGGAAACTTCTTAAGAAATGGTTAGAATAACCAAGACAGGAAATATTGAGACTCTATACCATGGTAGTGATTTAGGGTTCTCGAGAAGAACCGGATGAAAGCAGTTATGGGCCATAATGGTAGTTCACATAATCAGCTCCTTGGGCGGTCTCCAAATCAGCCTTATCTTAGTGAAACTGTAGAATACTGTTCTTAAGCACCCCTACACGTTCGGAGAATAAGAACAAACCAGGCTATTTTGTGGGTGTTGTGGTAAATTAGTGACAATCAACCCACTTCTCCAAACTTAAAAGTTAAGAAAGTAGCTTAATTGAGCCATAAGAGAGCTATCTTTGAAATATGACTCTTTGAAGAACGATATTCTATTTCTACTAATTGACTGCACTACCATCATTGCTGTATATGGTCTGTTTCACTACAAGCTGCAAACATAACCATGGTGTTCAAGGAACCAAATTTGCCCTCTGCTCAGTGAAACCTCCAGCCAAATAGTAGCTGGATTATTACTGATCACTGGATAGATATTTTCACTGTGACACAGTTAATTGGCAGGACTCATAAAAGATCTATACTGCATGCATACCCTGAATGCTAGGAGTAAAAGAAAAGTAGCCTTGTCAGACATGTTCTGAAGCCCTGCTGTGCTTTGGGCTTAGGGCAGATGCTGTTGGAAGGGAAAATTCAGAGTTTGGCAGAAAAAGAATATTGGAGTTAAAGTAAAAAAAATTATTTAAATTTTAATGAACAGTGGGTAAGTGTTTGAGATGATATGAACATTCAATTTATAAGTTAATTTTGGATTGCCTAGCTCAGAAATCCCACAATCTGAAATCCTTCTAATAAGAGTTTGGCTGTGAGTCAATTCACAGTGAAACGAGGGATGTTATTCTAAATTTAGTTTCAATTTGGATCATGAAAATTTGTATATTGGGTCATATGCACTATAGTGCCCAAAAGTACTTAATTAACTTAATGGTCCAAGACTTCATTTTGAACGAGCCTTGTGGGATTTGGGATATCATTGGTGCGTGTTTGAAGCAAAAGCCCAGGACTTACCACCAGGTGGCGCTTCAGGACTTCCTTTCTTCTACGTCACTCAGCCAACTCGGGATTTATTGATGTGTGAAAGAAGTAACACGTTAAGGTATTCATCTCCAGATGATGGCGTTGAACTTCTTAGCAACAATATACTCATACTAATTTGGTGAATGCAATGCACCAGATTTCTCAAACACTCAAACTAAGATTCTTACTATACAATAGTAATGATAATGTCAGGGTCTTGAATACTTACACAGTGTATTCACTGAGCTCAGTAACTCCCAATCCCAGGAATCACACCTTGCTTTTTGTACTCATTAACTCAGCCTCCCAATGGTCCTATCGAATAGGTATAATTATTATTTGCATAATTTCTTTCCAAAAAAAAAAGAGGATATAAATAAGAACCCAGAGAGATTATAGACTCATTTATTTACAAGGCTGTCACTGAAACTCAAAAGCTTTCTGCTCTGGATGGTCAAATCTTGCCCAGCATCCATCTAGCTATGAGGTCAATGCCAAGGCTGGCATCCAGAGAACTGTTCCAGTCCCAACAAGTGTTTGGGACTGAGGGGGAAATTCTAAAATTTCATCTGACATCAAATTTCCTGAAATTGTTTTCTTATTAAGAAAGACAAAAAAGGTAGGGAACAACTCCATTCATTAGCAGACACATAAAGACTGTCACCGTGAGGAAAATACACTGGGGTTGCCTTTGTGAATGATTTCAAATCGTCCCTCGCTTAATTGCTTAATATGAACATCCCCATAGAAGAAGCCTGCGTTTCCCTTCCTTGTTAATAGGATTGTCATTTTGTTTTCTCTTTCTAACTCTGAACAGCAGATAACATTCTGTAACAGCTGTCCCCAAAGAGGCTTCAACTCAGCAGAGAGCAGACGAATATACATGTCTGATCACAGGCTTGTTTTCTGGGGGAAAAAAAAAAAACCTGTTGGGAAAAAGCTTAATCGCAAACAGAGATGTAACTCAGCATGGAGAGTAGTTCCTTCCCCATTTTGACAATAGCCTTAATCTTAATTACTGGATTCACTCCAAGGAAGAGTCAGATTAATATACCTGCTAGAACACCACCCAGGTCCTCTAATTAATGTAAAATGTTTCGGGAGGTGCTCCAAAGCAGGATTTGGCTTGTTCCTACCATTTTAAAATGTCCTAATTAGGATGTGTTCTTGAATAAAGGTTTTCTTATATGTGAACTCTTGGAAAACCAGAAAGCTTTACAAGAAGCAAACCACAATATCTAAAGCAATAGTTATGGTATAAATAGATTAAAGTATGAATCTAATATCTTCAATTCAGAGTGTAGGCTTAGATGGTGGTAGTGTCACTGGGATTCCGGCCCTTGCTCTCACATCAGGGCAACCCTCGCAGTTATCAGACTCTTGAGGATGTAGGCCAGTTAGGGTATCTGAAAATATTACAAAGAGCTCTTGATCATTAGGAAATAATGAGTTATATGTATTTATTTAATGGGCTAAAGATATGACTGAGATTATTTGTGCATGCTGTTCTGCAGCTGTCTCAACATTCACTCCCAGCTTTCAAGTCAGGAAACTTACAATTGCTTATAACTCAAGCTTCAGGAACTCGGTGTCTGCTTCTGGCCTCTGCTGGCATCTACATTCACATGCACATACCCATACCCAGACATAATATTCAAAAGAAAATGAATTGTTAAAAACAAAACAGAACAACAAACCTTGCAGTTTTTTTTTAAACAATATAAAATGGAATTTAGGGTTCGGGAACCGTCTCAGCCATTAAGAGCAAGTCTTGCTCTCACAGAGGAACTGAGTTCAGTTCCCAGCTGCCACATCAGGTGGCTCATAACTGTCTGTCACTCATCTGTATGAAATTCAACACCTTATTTTAGGCTCTTCGGGCACACGTAGCTATACATAACTAAAACAGAAGAAATATTTTTTTAAAAAACAGAAATTAAATAAACACTGCCACTCACCTGAGTTGATACTTAGGTATAGAAGGTAGTAGTCTTGATTTATTGTACATATTAGACACACGAGTTTTGTTAGTGTTAAGCATCACACTGGGTAAGATACCAAATATGGAATTTGCTATTGAAGAAGCAAATCTTTCCTATATATTTTACTCATTTACTTTCTTAATTAATAATATAGTTCATCATATGAATATATTTTTATTAAATTATTTATGTATAATATCTAGTAAATTAAATTTTTAAATGTATTTACATTTGTGTGTATGCAGTATATGTATTATGAATGCTGTATGCATACATGAGGGTGTCTGTATACAAGCCCTTGTGCATATTTGAAGACCAAGGGAGGAGGCCTGGAATCGTGTTCTATCAGTCTCTGCCTTATTACTCCCAAGTCAGAGTCTCACGGAGCTTGGAACTAGGCTGTCACTTCCCTCAATTGGGGATTACAAGTAAGTACCACTACTACTAAACACAGTGTTTTACATGGGTGCCACTCAAGTCTTTCTGTTTGCACTGTAAATAATATTATCACTACTCCATTGATCCAACCCTCTATTAAAATTTGAAACATGTCACAAGGAAGAAAGATCATCATATAAATAAGCCACAGGACTTTTGTAATCATTTTGTCTACAAAATAACAACAGAAAGTAGTCATGCTGGCAGAATTTTCTATACAATAGTCAACATTGATAATCCTGGGACCATACAAGAGCTCTTTACCCTGTTTATAGAGAGGAGAGTCTAGAAAGTTGAGTTTTAAGTCAGAGTAAGGAAGAAAAATGAAAGAGGTAGGGAGAGTTTGGTAAATGAGAGCATCACATATGCAGATTCTCAAAAATAACAAAGTAGAAACTTTACCCATGAATTAGGGATATTCTGTAGTGTTGGAGGTAAAACAATCACAGCTTACTGGTAAGAAACAGGGGTCTGGATCCTAGAGAGCTTCCTTTTGTTATAATGAGAGGAAGTTTCAACAGAGCAGTTAGGTTTTATCTTACCATCATTAACAAGATATGCAAGCTTTCAAACCAAATCCTTCTGTACTGTAGAAAGATGGCTCCAGATACTGTCTGAAGGAAGAATGGATAAGAAAAGAAGGGATCAAGGTGGCAGGTGGTACCTACAATTGATTGCTGAGAGAACAGTCTGCTGACTCGGGTTGCATTATTAGTGATTTTTCTGTTGCTGTGGTGACCCACCCTGACCGAGACAACCGATAAGAGAGAGAACTTGTTTGGAGCTACAGCTCCAGAGGGATAAGCATTTGTCATGGTTGGAAGGCATAGACACAATCAGTAGGCATGGTAGCTGCAACAGGAAGCTGCATGTTCACATCTTGAACCTCAAGCCCAGAGCAGAAAGAGTAGACTGGGTATAAGCTGTGAGTTATACTTCAAAGCCAGTCCCCAGTAACTCCCTCCAGCATGGACATACCTCTTACACATCCCCAGAGTATAACCAACTGGGGATCAAACGTTCAAGTGCTCAAGACCCTGGGAGACATTTATTATTCACATCGCCATGGTGGTAACCACACAGATGGGCAAAGCTGGGTAACATCACTCTCTACTAGAAAAATCACATTACCTGGATTACTGATAAAAACCTAGAGTAGTGAAGCAGAGAATAAGAATTTCTCTATTAAAACAAGGTGAGTGTAGCTCCTGATCCTGACCCTAACTTCTAATGCTGTAACTACAGGTATATGCCAACATACCTGGCTAGGAAAATACATTTGATTTTTAATATTTTATAATGAATAAGACAGAATGCAATGTTGGCAAGAACAACTTTGAAAAACACTTAACAGTGCTTCACAAAGCATCTGGTAGGAAAACTGAATTTTTAACAGTGCTGTGTGTCCCCGATATTGGACTGACATATTGCTTTCACCTGAGGACCACTATTTTAGTAATTTCAAAAACTCAGAATGTAGGATTGGCAAGATGGATCAGTAGGTAAAGGCGTTTGCTGCCGTGCCTGAATATTTGAGTTCAATCCCTATGACACCCAGTCTAGAAGAGATAATATGTTCATGAAATATGAATGTGCACACCCACACACATAAGTGCACATACATGAATCACATACACACATATAAATGCACTAAAAAGAACTTCTTAAAATATGTGAATATAAATTGTTCACTGATAAGCATTTTTACTAGCCAGATGAAATTTCTTTGGGGACAGTTTTATATTCACTTTCTAAATTCTTAGTCATAATCATAGCGTTTATTATTGTATTGATTTTCTAGATCCAAAAAAACCCAGAAGTAGCCAAAGGAAGACAGTAGGGGGCTTACTAGCAGGTGTAAGAACAAATGATGGGTAAAGTTTATTCTTTTGGGAAGTTTTTGTCCTACTGTTTCTAAGTGCCTGATGCCAAGAACAGACTATTTGTAGAAAGTGTTTGGGAACTAGAAAGAAGTTCTTAAGAGAACCAACATCACAAAGTAAATAATTAGTTCCCCTTAGACAGTTTTAGAAGCAAAATAATACTGGAACTGAAAGACCCACAACGTGAGGCCTCCCCCATGTTCTGACTCAGGAGGGGTGACACCCCAAAATCACCCACGAGAAACGGTCTTGCTGCAAATTGCAAGAGGATTTTTATTCAAGAGCGCTCTCGGGCCCACGGTTATACACCATGCAGGGGTAGAGGACTGTGGCGCCCCAAGTAGCTGAGTAAGGGGGTATTTAAAGGAAAAAAAAAAAAAAAACACAACTCAAGGAGGTGGGAAGGGCGTTGTTGGAAAATACCAAAAATACCAGATAAGAGTCACAAGGAAGTACAAAGTCACGGGTGTCACAAGGAATACCTGGTAATTGTTAACTCTCAAGACAGTTTCTAAGAGCCCCTAACAATAGCACATTTGCATTGCAGCTTCCGGTTATGGTCAGGGTGACTTTCTTTGAATGAATACTCCTTGAACTCAGGAAGTGGGTGGGTGGAGGAATGTCACTATCTGTTTTATGATTAGCATACCTTGGAGCACTGAGTTTACTACTCTTTCAGAACAAAATTTTTTTTTCTACAATCCCAAATTTAAATCCAACTTCTCTATGCTAATGTAGTTGTATTAATGTGATTATGCAGTAAAAATGTCCAACACTAAGTTTAATATATTTTCTGTTTTCTTGTTCATTATCTTGTTACTAGGCCTGGCATTTCTCAAACTGACTGAGCTCTGGGTCTTAATACTCAGAACATTAAAGTCTTAAAATCCTGAGAAGTTGAACCTTGGGAAAAGTCGACACAATGATTCATTTTGTTAATTATAATGTGACAAAGTTAAAGACATGTAGCAGTAGGTATGATATGGAAGCTAATGGATATGGACAGGAATTGGCTATAAACAGGACGACTTTCCTGGTAAGATCTGATGAATCTCAGTTTGCTGTGGACTAATTATACCCTGCCTCATGCATATCTCACAGCTCTTTAAAATCTTCACTGTGACTGAAGATTGAAATTTTATATGTGAATCAAGTTCATTAATGTTACCCTGATATATTGTGGCTTGTAGCATTATAAGAACAGGACAATAGCCAACCACTACTATACACATGTATCCTCAGGGAAGAAAACATGTGCAATGAGACAGTCCAGAAGTCAGTGAGAACGTCCTCACAAAAGGTTGAATCCCATCAGACATTGATCTTTGGATTTCCTAGCTTTGGGCTCTGAAAAAACACATTTCATTTTTTTTCTTTTTATGTATACTCAGGATGTTTTATTTTGAAAGCTATTGTCCCTCAAGGTCCCACATATGAAAGACTTAATCCTTACTCTAACATCCTTTGGAGGCCAGACTCTTTAAAAGATAGGTTTGGACCTACTAGGATGTGTTCAGTTTATTGAGGAAATATCCTTAAATGAGCTTTTGAGAACCCCATCATATCCTCTGTCTCTCTTTTTCCCTCTTTATTTTTCTCCTTGTTTTCTCTTCCTGGCTATGAAATGAATATATTTATATCTCCACACTATTATGGCATGTTCTAATGCCTGGCTACAAAGCCCAAGCCAAACAAAGGCAGTCTACCACAGACTTTAGTGTCAAAGTTGAGAGCCAAGACAAAGATTTCCACTCTATAAGTCAGTCATCTTGCACATAAGAAAAGCTGGGTGATACATGGGATATAACATTTTATGATGAATACATTTTCTAATTTATATCCAAAAAAAGATTTTTATTGACAGCTAGATGCTCATGCCATAGACAGAGTGACACTAAGCTTATCTTAAGGGACACATAAGAAAAAATTGTGAATAGATTCTACGTATTTTGTATACTTATTTAAAGCTTTAAACTCCTTTGGCAGGAATTTAAATTCTTTTGGATGTTGCATACTAGCTCTCACAATGGGAATGAATTACTTTTTTTAGTATGCAGATCCTGGACAAACCTATGTGGTTAATTTTATTACATGAAGTGAAGCATACTTTTCTTCAGACATTTTCTATTTCAGGAAATGGTACAGCGCGTCAGGCACCACAGTATGGAGCTTAGAATAGGATAATACTGAAAAATGACACCAAAAGGTGATTGAAATGAAAAAATAAATCAGATTAAGCTACTATGAATGTGGTGCCTTTTAAACTAAGTAGGTTTATTTTATCTCTAGATGAAGAACTCTTTAGCAACTAGTACATTATTAGATAAAATAATCAATAGCATTCACTGTGTCTCTTGGGATAAATATAACATGGAGCCTGTTCCAAGTTTAGCAGAGAAGGGAATCCTTATTTAACATTTGTTGATAATTTTTTGTTGACTGAACACAAACTAGAGTCAGGTAGAATGACTCATGTAGTCGTGTAGAAATGGTCTCTATTAAACTGGTCTATTGGGAATTTTTTTGATTAGTGATTGGTGTGACTGATACTCATCCTGGAAAAGCGGCCCTTGGTTACATAAAAAAAGGTACATGAGCAATCAATGGGGAAGAAAGGCAGTAAAGAGCATTTCTTTATTGTTCCTGCTGCCATTCCTGCATTGAGTTCTTGATAAGATGCCCCTCAATGATGGGCTGTTTTTCTGAAAGCCAAATAAATTCATCTCCAGCTGATTTTAGTTAGTATTTGTTCACAGCAATCAAAAGCAAAGAAGTAAGACACATACTAAAAGCTAATGTTTCTACAAAACAAACAGCTTTCTCAGTAATGTGTTTTCTACATGAAGTGTCTCCCATGGATCATGTATTCGAATATTTCAAACTCTGTAAAAGATGTTTGTTTGGGAAGACTGTGGAACCCTTTGGAGGTGGAGTCTCATTAGACAATGATCACTGGGCTTGGGCCTTGCCAGTTTAAATTATGGCCCTGCTTCGTGTTCATTCTCTAATTTCTGACTTCAGATTCAATGTATGTTTCCTAATCCTGGAACTATGCCTTCCCTGTCATGATGAGTTGTAGAACCTCAAACTGTGAGTCAGATGAAGCCCATGAACCTTCCCTCCCTTAACGTGCTTGTCAGTTCTTTTGTGATAGTAATGAGAAAGGTAAATGATACTTTCTATAGTAATAATAATAAACACTTTAGCAAGAGGAATAGTGCTATATCAGTATCCCAGACCAGAGAAACCAAGAGATATTTTTATCACAAAGAAATTCAAAGCTTAAATTTAGGTGTTATCGAAAGGTTTTGAAAAGTTGGCAAAAATTAGAGGCTTGGGGATTATTGCTAACAGGTTTTTATATCATCTAAACCATAGTCATATGTTTGCACAGGTTCCAATACTTATAACACCAAAAAACAAACAAACAAACAAACAAAAAACCCAACCAATCAGCCAAAAGTACAAGAAATGGCAAGGTTACCCATGACTCTTGGTTTCCAAAGATAGGAACAGTCTTGGTGAGATATAACTTATACACACAACACAACTCCACACACACACACACAAACACACACACAGAGAGACACAAACACACACACATATACACATACAAACACACATAAACACGTAAACACATACACAGAGAAACACACACAAAACACTCATACATAAATACACACATATACATACATACAAACACATAAACACACAAATACACATATACACACACAGAAACAGAGACACATACATACAAGAATTACTCAAAATTTTAGAATCTGCTTGTTTTAGAAAATCAGATTTATTGTGTTGGAAAATGACAGGGGACACCAATTTTTAATTAAAAATTCCATAAAACACCTGAATTCTATTTTACCTTTTCATCATAAATCCTGGATGAGACACACAGAAATCTAGTTTAAGAAATATCCTTGCACATCTTAAAAATTCTGCCATCTTCCCATATATACAGGCCTGCAGCTCTCTTCTCCCTGGGGAAAAACAGAGGTACTATGTTTCTAAGTCCTAAAAATCAAAAGAAAATCAAGGACTATAGTTTAAAAGGTTGACTTTACTATAGGGAGTTTTGAGCTTCTGTGGAAGTTGCGAATCCTGTGGGCTGTCTTCAAAATGCAAGCATCCTGTTTAAATAGGAACTCTACTCTTAGGGCTCTTGCCTGCCTAAGAAGGCAGGCTGTGCTCTGGGGATGTGGTTTGCAAGAAGCAGGCATGTGGCAGGTGATGGGAGCTCCGATGATAAGGATGACTAGTTTAGAGCCAAGGGGCCTGTTCAATAATAAAACACAAAGGGATTAAAAGCAAAGAGGAAAGAGCAGTTGAGCAGTTCATCTTTGTGCTTGGAAGTCTTTTGTTTCCTTCTAATCTCCTTAAACGTGATTGCTGTGATGGTGAAGGCTCTTATATTTAATAGACTCTCAGGTTTCTTTGGAGATGAAACATATTTTACACTTACATGAAACACTTTATAGTGAACGCAGGTTCTACAATTGGTACTTTCGCCTTCCAAGAGAACATTTCAAAAAGACTCCCCAAAGACCTCAGGACTGCATTTACCTATATAAAGAATGATTACAGTAATATTAACTCCAGGATTAATGTGACGGATATATATATAAGTGCGTAGATGGCTCTCTTTATTACTTTACTTACTGGAGAGTATCAGAAAAAAATTTCAAGAAACGTTCTCTTCCCCAGCAAGGATAACTGCACCAGCTATATAGATTTTCAGAAACTGTTTAAATGAGCAATACACTATCTTCCAGCTTGGTTTTTGTTAATGAAGAATTACCAAGAAATATTGGCATCCTTCTGAAAGCAATATAGTTCTCAGTAGCCTTAGTGTTACTTCAGGAAATCCACAGAGCATACATAACTTAAGAGTTCAGAGGGAAAGGCATCCTATTATTATTGCCCAAATCTTTGCTGGTATCTCCCAAAGCAAAAAGATTAAATTATAAGGTTTGGATTTCTCTATTGTTTCCAAGTACCAATCAATAAAGCAGTAACATGGATGTTCTTTTGGAAGGGCATAAATATCACCTTGAACTCCAGATGAAATCCTTTATGTTGGTTAGGTTCCTCCTCAGACTTCAAGTATTTGGTTGCATATTACATTGACTATTATTTTAAACGCAAGAAATGTCAAAAGCAGTATGTTTTATTGTTTGCTTTCTTCTTTTTTAAAATTGAAAATAGGTCCCTCTTTCATACAATACATCCAGACCACAGTTTCCCCTGTTTCTTTTCCTTGCTTAAATCATTTAAGAATTTGGAGAAGGCACAGCAAGCCTCTGTGACTAAGTAATTCTTCATGGAAGCCATTTTTTCTTTGTTTACAGAATAAATAGGAATGATCTCTTTGTGTAGAGGTGGAAAGGATGTAGAGATAGAATTGGATATGATTTTCAAAAAGAGGATGAATGTTCCCCTTTATATGAAACCTAGGCCAAAATAGTACCTAAAATCTAGGTTTCAAAAATGGCTATAACTTGCCTTGCCTTTAGATAATTATTCAGTTTTTATGCAGTTGTCAAACATGGAAGCTATTGCCAAAAATATTCGCCATATATTCACCAGCTACTGTCCTTGCTTGTAAATAATAAAAAAAAAGTTACTATTTCATATCCTTTGCTGAAAGTCCAATAAAAAGGAAAACTCATGGAGATCTTATTTGACACAGCTCGGTAACTGATAGAGGCTTAGCAGGTCTAAGAGTACTAATTGCCTAATTGCTCTCAGTAACCTATTGGTATGTAGCTGACATCCTGGTAACCTAGTCACATTGAAAAGCTAGAGTCCATGCCCCAGCATATAAACATAGACATCTCCGTGCTTCTCCTTTGGAACCTTCATCCCTCTATTTAACCCTGTCTTTTCTCCTTGCTTTCTTATATTTGCTAATTCATCAAATGTTAATATTGAAACCCCCATTAAAGATACATGAGTGTAATAAAGACCATCTTAGGCATGGCCTCCATCTCTTCTCTCCTAGACTTCATTTACATTTAAGGAGTAAAGACAGATACTGAGTTACAGCTTCCAGGAGTAATTATGCCCAGTATGACTCATGCTATAAACAGTTAGCTAGCATGACTGAGAACTGATGATGCTTAATATAGACTTTTCAAGCAAAGCAGGTTTGACTCATATATTTATTTATTTCACAGGTCTGCATGAAGCATTTAGTTGGCTCTTTTCAATGTTTTCTTCTGAGCAATAGGCAAGTTCTGACCAGCTCATTATATGTCATTCCATTACAATTGTAGTTTACAAGTTATGCTTTGAGAAGACTTAAGGGTCTCCTAGATGCTGCCAGGAGTCATGGAGAATTTTGGAACCTGTCTAAGGAACTGAGTGTCAGTGTACCTTCTCTGGGACAGGATGTTTAACTCCCTCACATTTCTTTCAGTGGACAGGCAGTGAACAGATAATTTCCAGTTTGCACAAACTAGTTTTAATACACACATACACACATGTATGCACAGCAACTGAGTTGTTCCCTGGCCTAGTTATTGTGTGTATTTCTGATGTGTGTCAGCTGCAGAGAACATGGATTCATCATAGTGAGCATTAGTGTCCTCTTATATGTGTTTTGAGGATGCACAGGGGACAGCAGCTGCATTATCAATAAACAGTGATTAAACTTAGATTCAAGATGTGAATTTTTTCAGGTCCAGAGCCAGCAAAGGACCACTGCATCCTGCCTGTACTTCCTGGGCTGACTGGATCCCATTCTCTGTTATTAAGAAATGACTCACTTACCTCCACTATCATGGTTATTCCTTTACATGGAATTAACTCTTCAGTTAAAAGAAGGAACTTTCTTAAAAGTCTTATAATCTTATTAAAAGTTTCCTACTCAAAATTAGGAACTCCAAACTAATTGGTTTTTTTTTTTAGTCTTAAAATGATTTTTTTTTCTGTATGTTTTGTTATCTTAGGGACAAATCTATTTGTTTACCATTATAAACTGAGTCTCCTAGGTTAGTACCTGGTGAACACGTAGTACTCAGTTGTAGCTTCCTGAAAAATATCCAAACGAGGTGTGATTCTTTGTAACACAGATATCTACTTGTACAACCATGCTATTATCACTTTAGGTTTGCTATTAGCCACAGAACACAGTTGAATGCTTTTGAGTTTCTTATCATTTTACCATATTAGTTACATCTCATTTATGTGGGACCTTAGGGAGATGGCATAAAACAAGTCAATGTGGTTGTGTGGAGACTCTGAGAACAAAAGATGTGAATTGGAAAAATTAGACCCGAATGGGATTCTAAAGTGGGAAGAAAGCTGTGGGAACAACTTAACCTCTCTCATATAAATTCACAGTATTTGGAAACGGGAAAGAATAAGGAAATCAGAAATAAAACTTTCACTGCATTCTGGAAATGCCAAGCTGTAATGCAGAAATCTTTATGGGTTTATATTTTAAAAGGTTCTGTGTTGCAGGATAGATTTGAAATTCATGCAAAGTTTCATTACCTTTTTAACTCGATGAAATTTGTCCCAGAAAGAAATGTTTAAAAAAAATCAACTATGCTGTAATGACCTCTGTATACATATGAGAGTCTCAGTGCTGACAATTGAGGCTTCCACAGTACTGTAGAAAGTACCCTTGGATACTATGTCTGCACAGAACAACTTGGCAATCATCGGAGCTAGCTTAACACCCTTACATTCAAATTAGAAGCTGCAATGCTGGAGATTTTTTTTTTTCTTCCTGCCAAAATAATGAGAGGACAGTTAAACATTTCTGTTAAAAAAAATACTTCATCTCAGTATATTCTACAGCAAGAAAAGAGGCTTACTGACTGTGGAAATGGAACCACTAAACAACTAGAGTTGAATCCATTTGACTGCCAAACAAGCACTCATGCTTTCATCATGCTGTAGAGAACTAGGCAAGCCTAGCTATCTTTCAGGATAAAACAATGCACAGAGAGGTGATCAAAATACTAACAAAATTAACATGGGAGGACGGAAGAAAGTATAGCAGACTGACTCGTTTTTCATCTGAATCTAGACACAAGTTTTATATGTTTGTGCCAGATTTAAACCAAACAAAACCAAACCAAAACCAAGCAGCTTTCAGATGCAAGAAGATAATCAAAAAGACAAACTAGTTAATGTGTAAGTTAGTCCCTTGGCAATTTTTTCTTAAAATCACCACCTATATATTTTCAGAAAGAGCAAACAAGTGTGTTATATGCCATCATGAAAAGGTCTTATTTTTAGATAAGTATAAAGTCAAAGACAAATTGAAACTCTGTAATCCTAGATTTAAATGCACTTGGTCAAACCTAACTCAGGACACACTGTATCTGAATACAACATTTTAGGGGATTGCCATTGAAAATTTCTAAAAGCAAATAAATGACACCCCCCCTGCGCCAGCCTAGGCAATCATCTATGCACTGGGATATCGACAAGAGATGACAGGTTTGGGGGCAAATGAAACAAAAATAATGGGACTATAGGAGGATTTTGGTGCATCTTGAAAGCAAAACTGAGGTTGCTTAAAGGAAATTGTAGGGACTTCTAAGAATGGAGTCCTGTTAAAAGGCAGGTGCAAAATGTGATCATGAAGAAGAGCAGAGCTGAAGGGAAACTTGAGACACACAAGACATGCTTAATATTGTTAAATAAGGGGGAAAACTGACAGGTACTTTTTTGTCTTTCTGGAAATAGCATGCCTTAAAGGAATTAACAAATTCTTTTACATGGGGCTATTTCAGACAATGAATGAGGACTGGGTGACAAAAATGAGAATATTGCCATTTTATATTCCGTAATGGCAATGTACAGTTAGAGTATTTATTTATTCATAATTTTTATGATTTTATTTACTTACATTCTAGTCACTGCCCCCTTTCTCAGATCCTCATTGCATTCTTCCTCCTCCTTGCCTCTGAAAGGATGCTCCTATCGACCTGGCCTCCCCCTTCCCTGGTGCCAAAGTCTCCTGAGGATTAAGTACATCTTCTCCCAGTGAAGCTGTACGAGGCAGACCTCTACTGTATTTGTGCCAGGGGCTTTGGACAGGACCATGTACACTCCTGGTTGGTGGCTGAGTCTATGAGAGTTACCTGAGATCTGGGGAAGTTGAGACTGCTGGCCTTCCTATTGGGTTACTCTCCCCTTCAGCTTCTTCCCCTTCAGCTTCCCCAATCCTTCAACCGTATGGTTCAATGGTTGAGTGTAAGTATCTGCTTCTGTCTTAGTCAGCTGCTGGTAGGGATTCCCAGAGGGCTGTCGTGTCAGGTTCCCATCTATCTGCAAGCCCATCATAGATAGCATCAATAATAGCATCAGGCCTGGTGCCTTCCCATGAGATAGATCTCAGGTTGGGCCGGTCACTGGATCACTTTTCCTTCAGGCTCTTCTCCATTTTTGTTTCTGCAGTTCTTTTAGGCAGGAACATTTCTGGGTCAGTAAATTTGACTGTGGGTTAGTAACCCTGCCCCTTTGCTTCAGGCCTTGTCTATCTACTAGAGGTGGACTCTTTGAGTTCCCTCTCCCCAGTGTTGGGTGTTTTGGCTAAGGTCACCCCCATTGAGTCCTTAGAGTCTCTCACCTCCCAGGGTCTCTGACACTTTCAGACCCTTCCAACTGCTCTTCAAATCACTAAAGGTTCTCTTTGCTTTTAGCTTGCATACTTTTTATTTGTGAGAAATTATATATAGCTTAGGCTGGATTTGAATTCCTGATTCTCAGCCTCTGAAACCAAGTAAGGGCTGGGATTATAGAAGAAACAACTCACAGCTAAACTGGGCTTTAAGTGGGTTGGTAAGTCTGTATTTACTACTTAAGCACAGTAGCACAGTAGTTACAATAGCTGGGAGCACTTGTCTACTCATGAGGGCATCCCTTGCTCCTATAAATTATCCTTGCTAATGGAAGAATGAAGCTTGGTAGGAGTATCATCTTCTTAAGCCAACCACCTATTTGCTGGGGCTTGAATTCACTTGAGATCAGACCAACAGCTCAGATGTATCCTATATGTTCCTTTCCTTTCCTTTCCTTTCCTTTCCTTTCCTTTCCTTTCCTTTCCTTTCCTTTCCTTTCCTTTCCTTTCCTCTCCTCTCCTCTCCTCTCCTCTCCTCTCCTCTCCTTTCCTCTCCTTTCCTTTCCTTTCCTTTCCTTTCCTTTCCTTTCCTCTTTTCTTTGTTTTTCATTCTTTCCATGTTACAATTGCAAAAATCATGGCTTATTTCTGATTCACTGTTCCCTAAAACCTATTATTAAGAAGCTAAGCTGCTATTGTTTCCTCCTGTTTAATCTTAGGTGATCCAGCTTTGGGGATTTGATTGTGTGATACGATTTTAAACGCATCCCGCCCCCCCCCCCCCCCCCGGCTGGTTTAAAACCTGCTCACACAGAAGAGTCCAAGTCATAGTAACAGATATCTAGAACTGTACTGTGTCTTTATCAGGTCAGTTTGCTGTTAAATAAAAGTGCTCTGGTTAAGAAAACTCGGTGTGTTCCGGGTGTTTTATTTTTGCCAGACCCACAACACTAACTTACTCGACCTAAATCTGATAAAAGTGGAACATCTGTTTTTCAGTTTTCGGGATGCACACAAAGAACAGAACAGCTTGTTAAAAGCAAGCACAAAAAGAAAGTATCCTAACAAAGCAATCTACAAGATGCAGAATATGATATCTCCTCAGGATTAGCAGTGATTTCTTCAACAAACTAAACTACCCAACAAATAAAAATAATAATTAGAGAGAATAAAATTATATGTTTTAATTAATTAATGAAGAGTCAGGTTCTACTATGTTCATAGCAGCCTTATTTATAATAGCCAGAAGCTGGAAAGAACCCAGATGCCCCTCAACAGAGGAATGGATACAGAAAATGTGGTACATTTACACAATGGAGTACTACTCAGCTATTAAAAAAATGAATTTATGAAATTCCTAGCCAAATGGATGGACCTGGAGGGCATCATCCTGAGTAACGTAACCCAATCACAAAATAACTCACATGATATGTATTTACTGATAAGTGGATATTAGCCCAGAAACTTAGAATATCCAAGATATAAGATACAATTTGCAAAACACATGAAACTCAAGAAGAAAGAAGACCAAAAGTTGGACACTTTGCCCCTTCTTAGAATTGGGAACAAAACACCCATGGAAGGAGTTACAGAGACAAAGTTTGGAGCAAGACGAAAGGATGGACCATCTAAAGACTGCCATACCTGGGGATCCATCACATAATCAGCCTCCAAACGCTGACACCATTGCATACACTAGCAAGATTTTGCTGAAAGGACCCTCATATAGCTGTGTCTTGTGAGACTAGGCCGGGGCCTAGCAAACACAGAAGTGGATGTTCACAGTCAGCTATTGGATGGATCACAGGACCCCCAATGAAGGAGCTAGAGAAAGTACCCAAGGAGCTAAAGGGATCTGCAACCCTATAGGTAGAACAACATTATGAACTAACCAGTACCCCGGAGCTCTTGTCTCTAGCTGCATATGTATCAAAAGATGGCCTAGTTGGCCATCATTGGAAAGAGAGGCCCATTGGTCTTGCAAACTTTATATGCCTCAGTACAGGTGAATGCCAGGGCCAAGAAGTGGGAGTCGGTGGGAGGGTATGGGGGACTTTTTGGGATAGCACTGGAAATGTAAATGAAGAAAATACCTAATTAAAAAAAAAAGAGTCAGGTTCCTTCAACATTACTCTGACTGTTTAGGAACTTTTTATGTAGACCAGGCTGGCCTTGTACTCACATAGATATTCCTGCTTCTGCCTCTTGAGTGCTGGAATTAAAGGTGTGTACCACCATACGTGGCCTATCTGTCTTGTCTGTCTTGCCTTCCTTCCTTCCTTCCTTCCTTCCTTCCTTCCTTCCTTCCTTCCTTCCTTCCTTCCTTCCTTCCTAAAGCAATAATGTGAATTTGAGCCAGCAAAATATTACAAACAGAAAAATATTTAGGGGAATTTGAACATTGACTATAAGATGCTGAATACATTTCAAAAACGTATTTGGTGTGGCCTTGGCACAAAACAGATCCATGGAGTAACACTGTTACCATGTCGGCTACAGTTTTGCAGGAAGTCTAAGTCAGTTGCTTAGTGCTTAAGAACAGCTTCCAGAAACAGTGTATGGAATCTCACTCTACAGGGAGTTGAAATGTTTCCTTCCCAAATAAACAGTAATCAGCAATAAACAGCCTGAGAAAACAAGGTTGGACTTCATTTATATACTGTGATGTGAACTCCTCATGGGGTTCATGGACACTCAGAGAGTAGCTACTTATCAGCCAGCTTCTTTTCACCACCCTTTCTTATCCATCCTGTTTAGCCCTAGGAGGGCTTAATTATCTAGCTTCCTCACCTGCCTTTCTGGGTTTTGTTACCTAGGCTCTCCAGGTAAGTTGGGAAAGCCAGCAGGAGCCACTCATAAACAAGACAGGTTTTTTTTTTTTTTTTAATCTGAATTCCAATTACAGATCATTGACTATGCCTCAAGAGGGTAGAGTTGTCCCCATGCAAGCTGCATCCGAAGCCCACATTTGCTCTGCAAGCAGATAGTTTAAAGAACCTGTGACATGGAAGTCTGTAACTGTGTCTTGAGATTCCTGTTGGGTAACAGCTGAAGTACAGGAACAGGCAAAGGGAAATCCAGAGGCCAACCTAGTTAGATTCACAAGCTCTTCCTTCTTCACAGATCAGATGTGAGGAGTTCACATCACAGTATATAAACGAAGTCCACCCTTGCTTTCTCAGGCTGTTTATTGCTGATTTCTGTTTATTTGGGAAAGAAACATTTCAACTCCTGAAAGTGTCCAAGAAAAATAATTAATGTTTATTTTAGAAGAGAATAACTATGCATACCTGAAAACGTCTTATTTAAAACTACTATTTAAATGCAGCCACTGAGTTACCTGCAATGGAACAACAGCTGGACCTACAAATTAACATGCAAACAGAAGTGGGTTTTCAATATAAGCAACCAAAGTTTGTACCTAAATTATCATAAACAAGAATCAGAACCACAGGCTGATACACTTTGATTTTTTTTCTCTATTGAAATGCTTGACATGAAGCAAGATTCTCCCCCACCCCCGCCCTACACTGTCTTTCATCTGCCTCCTTCTACTTTTCTTAATACCTGTTGTAGTTAAAAGTCTTGGAGTTGGGGAAAAAGAGACTTAAGAATTCAAATCCCAGCTTTGAAACTTTAAAGCTAAATGCAAATCTTGTAACTTCTTAAGCTTTAGCTTCCTCAGTTATAACTAACAAGTTGCTGGGATTAAAGGAAATAACATACATAAAATGTTTCTCTCTCCCTGCCTTCTGTCAGTGTTCCATGTTCTTGCTGCAGTCAAAGCCTTTTATGCCCTCCACTTCTCTATTCGGGACCACCCAAGTTGTGTAGCTGCCCTCAATGCCACCCATTCCGTTATTTTAAATTTAGGGAAAATATTCTCTCCAGTATGGATTCACATGCTCATTGATTTTTATTCTATGCCTTCAGTTCTTCAGTGGCCTCTCAATGACAGGAAACAAACATTAATTCTGGTATGCAGCTCCATTTTTCTTTCCAAATTCACTCTTCACCATCCTCAACCACCTATCCACACAAGATTCTCCATATGCTATTGGAAGGTTATCAAAGACCTTGGTACCTATAATGATTTTTCGCCTACAGAAAAATAGCTAAGTACCTATCACTCAGTTTCTGTGGGGGAGTTGCTGTTTTGAGGGTTTTAAAGACCTGAGTACACAGTTCTCACAGCATTTAGCACCTAAGTAGGTACTTTGCTCAGCCTGGCCTTCCATCTTTGTTGGGCATTCTTTAGCTCATGAACTTCCTTAAACCCACATGAAGATATGCAGGAGGTAACCAATAAAGGCTATTAATTAGATGAATAAATGAAAGATCTACACAAGTTTTTCTCTTTATTTCTAGATAATAGAAGACAGAGCACCCTTTCTTGTTTCTGATGAGAAGTCATGTGTATAGCATTGACTGTTATAAAAAAGAAAGTTATTGTCTGTTACATTTATTTTGGGGAGATTTTAATAATTTTATATTTATTTGTGTGTGTGTGTGTGTGTGTGTGTGTGTGTGTACATTTATATGAATACCACAGCTGCTTGAGCACCTTGTCCTAGTCTGTCCTCCCCCCATGCTATTTCCAGGGATTGATCACACACATGTTGTCAGACTTGCAACCGATTCCTTTATCCATCAAACCATTACACTGAAATGTAATGCAAAGAAAGTTGTTTCAAAATATATTTTCAAGAATCTTAAAGCATGCTAAGAAGAAAGTAGCTTTGATATAATACAACTTTTTATACAATAGACAGGACTACCTCAGTGGAAATGCACAGTGACATAAATGGTGGTAGAATTACTAATCGGGCGGCTGTATAAATGTCATTGGAGGTAGGTCTTGCCTCTCTATGCTTTGTGGTAAATGGAATGTATAAAAAAATAATCTTTTATATTATTGTCTTGGTCCCATGGCATGGAAAGTCTCTCTACCTTTAACCATGAACACAGTTGAAGATTAGATCTTCTTAGTCTGTGTTTCCTAAAAAATTTAAAATCTTGGATACTAATATTATTCACCCAGTCATAGACAAGTAAAAATCTGATTATCTGTTAAATATCCCCAATCACAGAAACTAGTCAGTGACTATATAATAAATTTTATTTAGAAAAATAATATCATCCTGAGTGAGGTAACTAAATCACAAGACTCTTGATATGCACTCTCTGATAAGTGGATATTAGCCCTGAAACCTAGAATACCCAAGATACAACTTCTAAAACACATGAAAATCAAGAAGGAAGACCAACTCGTGGATACTTCATTCCTCCTTAGAAAAGGGAATAAAATATCCATGGAAGGAGTTGCAGAGGCAAAGTTTGGAGCTAAGACGAAAGGATGGAGCATCCAGAGACTGCCCCACCTGGGGGTCCATCCCATAATCAGTCACCAAATGCAGACACTATTGTATACACCAGCAAGATTTTGCTGAAAGGACCCTGAAATACCTGTCTCCTGTGAGGCTTTACCAGTGCCTGGCAAATACAGAAATGGATGCTCACAGTCATCTACAGGATGGAACACAGGGCCCCTAATGTAGGAGTTAGAGAAAGTACCTAAGAGCTGAAGGGGTCTGCAACCCTATAGGTGGAACAACAATATGAACTAGTCAGTACCCCCAGAACTCGTGTCTCTAGCTGCATATGTAGCAGAAGATGGCCTTGTTGGCCATCATTGGGAAGAGAGGCCCCTTGGTCTAGCAAACTTTATATGCCCCAGTACAGGGGAAAGCCAGGGCCAAGAAGTAGGAGTGAGTGGGTAGGGGAGCAGGGTTGGGGGAGGGTATAGGGGACTTTTGGGATAGGATTTGAAATGTAAATGAAGAAAATATCTAATAAAAAATTAAAATAAAAAAAGAAAAATGAAAAATAAAACATTACCTGATCTTCCTACTATGTCATTAAAGCCTGTTCATGTTGATGCCTATTTAGCTATGCATGCATATAATAGAGTTTAGAAAAACTCATCCTGGTTTGCCTATGGTGCCTCTTTACAAAAGCATAACGAGTGTTCTTTCCTTTAATCTGCTGCCTTCAATTCATTTCTGACATATTCCCAGTATTTAAATTTAGGTACTGGGGACTTAGTTTTCTTATCCTTAC
The DNA here is from genome assembly GCF_000001635.26 of Mus musculus. NCBI lineage: Eukaryota > Metazoa > Chordata > Mammalia > Rodentia > Muridae > Mus > Mus musculus. Next base: position 104,048,675 of record NC_000072.6, read on the forward strand.
ACTGATCCCTCCATTCTTCCTGGGGTCCCTGTGTTGATAGTGCTTACAGTATGGTGAAGGAAGGAAGGAATGATTGAAGCAGAGGAGTTGGCAGTATGTTGTAAAACAGACAGTGTATCTAGAGGTAATCTGTTCTGTGAATGCATTTTTTAAAAACCTTTACATCATCGCATTCCCTGACTTAAAACCCATCTTTTAAAAATGTGGTAAAATATCTCATAGTTCTTAGCATTGGCATGGATTTGTATATATTGATTTTGCCCCTTCACTTAGGACAAGGACAGCTGAGAGGAAAATGTCATTTCTTCTTTTCAGCTTTCCTTCTTTTGGGCCTGAAATAGTACTCTCAGAAATGAGGTATTAATTAGTATAATCCGTCACCTACAGGGTAGGTGTAAGACTTTGTAAAATAGTTTGGAATTTAACTTCCATTTATAATTCAGACTCTCTACCTTCCTCCATTCTTTTTGAAACTCAGGTTTCATAAGACAGGGTCTGATTGTGAAAAAGAGCTCTGTACCTGAAATCCATCTCTAAGGCATTCATGCAGGCTTTTGAATTTCACTCAGCTAATTTTCTGCATTAGAATAGTCACCACGGTCTTCTCCCAGCTTTCCCTGAAGTGTCAGTTCTAAATGATAATCTCAAAATTCACATTTTTAATGTCTCTCTCCTCCGTTCATTTTGCATAAGCAATGACCACAAAACTCAGATTTGTTGCTTTCTTGACATTTCTATTTTGCAAAACTCCAAGAACACAGTCTTTCCTTGAGGTTATCATAGTTCTGGTGTTTAAACCATTTCTTACCAGTAAGGGCTCAGGGTTTTACCCCATTCTAGGAATGAAAAATGTTCCCACCTATCATTTCAACGTGCCTTTAATGAAGTGCTATTATAATTACATTGTAAGTAGCTAATTAAGAAGGAGCTCAATGTACTGCTGAAGAGAATGCTCTGTATCCAGGGACTTAGTTTTATTCTTTATTAGGAGTTACAAATAAAGCAATTAATTCAATAACCCCAACTCACTCCAATCAAAACTCTGACCGGATATTTTTATTGGCACAAGATTTAAGATATCAAAACTGAACACTGGACATCCCATTTCCTTCATACTCATAAGGTTTTTGGTATTATCCAGTTCATGAGTAAGAGACAAACAGCACAGAGCCTGCCTTGTTTAGAATAAGGAGCACTTTACATTCAGTTGGAATGACACAAACTGTTGCTTTCATTATTTATAACACCATCAGAGCAGGTATTTGTTTCTTTTTTAAACAAACAAACAAACAAACAAATAAAAATTTTCTCGGCATGAATCAGTTCAGCCACGGATCAATGAGATGTTCCCAATGTGTTTCCTGTTTTTCACTTGTTTGAAGCTCCTTTGTCTGCCAGCAGTAGCAAAGATAAGTCAACCAATGTGTTACACACACACATACACACACACACACACCCCACACACTACATACCACGTTCCCTATGCATATCTACTAGTTGTTTATACACTATGCTACTGACAAGTTTTTTTTTTTTCCTTAAAATATAATGGGATGATATACAATGGGGAATAAAACAGGTCTTAATTAATTTAACACATTTTTTCCCACCAGATTTTTAAGATCAAAATTTATGAAGCTATAAGCTTCTAACTTTATTGATGGAGAAAGCAATGTATGGATTCTAAGATTCAAATGACTAAGTTATATTATCAAGGTTAGTATAAAATTATACTTTGGGAAACACAAAACCCAAGAATGTGGAATTGAGTGGAGTACTTGGGGCCTTATGATTCAAGTATAGACATCTGAATTATTCCCCAGTACCTTGAACACTGGATATATATGCTTAAAACAGAATATGGCTGAAGTTGATTCATGATTCAATGAAGAGGCTAGCTACCTATTGTGACTCAGATCCAACTATATGTTAAACTCTTCGTACTCTCAGAATGTGACCTGATTTAGAAAGAAGGACATGGGGAATGTAGTCAATTTAAAGCTGTGCCATACTGATAGAGCCTAGGTCTTAATTCACTATGACTAGTATCCTATTATACAAAAAGTAACAGCAGAGATTGAGAGCCAGAGCCAAGGGAGACAGCAACCTGAAGACTCAGCATAATAACTTTATTTATAATGTTGGACTACAGGGATTGGCTGGGGCTACCAGAATCTAGAAGAGGTAAGAGTAATCTGCAAGGTTTTGAAGGAAGCATGGCTCTTGCCAACTCTCTTTTCAGATGCCTAAACTCTTAAACTATGCAAAACACCTGCCTTTCCTATTAAACTTCCCTCTTTGTGGAATTGCGTTGCACTGGTTTAAAGAAACTGTTATACCTTCTGATTGAGTTCTCTGCCTTCATGTTGGCTCTGGTTCCTTTATCAGTCTTATTTTTTAGGTTCTCTAATGTTGATAGAGAAATATATTTCTTATATTACCTGCATCAATTTGTTCAGGTGTTACTGGTAATTAATTTATTACTCCTGATTTTGTTTGTTTTGTTTTTCTTACAGTTACTTGGGATTGGTAGATGATCAGGATCAATTTCTTCAGACAAAGAAATATTCCTATCTTGAATATCAGTCAAAAGAAAAGTCACGAGGAGTGTATTAGTTCGGAATATTTTTAATACTCAAGTGTAGGTAGTTTAAAGAACGTATCCTTGTTTAACTTGATATTTAGAAAAAACTCATTTTAGCACTTTTAAAAATACATGTTAAGTTGTGGGTTTTAAATGAGCATAAATATTAGTCATTTTGTTATCTGAAAACCAGGAAATCCTTTTGGATCTTTGGTGAAATGGGCTAAGGTCATAGGGATCAGAAAGGCTTTATCTAGGGCACTTACCCAGACAAAGGAGGAAAAACAAGTCCAGAGGAAAGGTTAAGGCAACATGGTAGGAAATCAGAAATCTAGGGCCAAGAAGTGGGAGTGGGTGGGTAGGGAGTGGGGGGGGGGAAGGTATGGGGGATGTTTGGGATAGCATTGGAAATGTAAATGAGGAAAATACCTAATAAAATAAATTTAAAAAAAAAAGAAGGCAGCACAGGTAAACTGTGTGGGAGAACAAAGAAATCTGTCCCATCAAGTCTTTGTCCATTGAGGCTTTTTGGAAGAAGACATTGAAGTTGTATTTTGCACAGTATGGCATGAGCCTTAGGCATAGAAACTGTATTCTGCTTACTCTGCCAGCCACAAATGAGTAATTAACTGTGATCCAGTCCTGTGTTTCTAACTTCACAGTTTAAGACGACTCTGTATGGTACAAAACTCAGGATGGAAATTGGAGATAGAAGAAAGCTAAGCAAATTCATGATTCCACATTTAACTATTAGCTCTTGGTAAGTCACAGTCTGGAAGAGAAAGTTAATTATATTTATTGCTATCATTTTACCCTTTGGGGCTATAGCTTTTGTTAGCTTTGAGCCCGGAAGAAAAGTGATTTTACCTTTTGTCTCTGTAGCAAGTTTAAGGCCCCAAGCTCCCTTTTAGTTTTATTTTTAACCAAGTTGTGACAAGCAGGTAGAGGATTGCTTGCTAAAATGCTGCTTAAACATTTTAAGCTTCCTTTTCTAATATTTCCATCCTCATTGCCCACATCAACAGACCCTTCCAGGCAAAAACGATTGTGCGTCTATTGACCTATGGAACACAACCCAGTGTGGTGCCTGTGTGGTCCATTGTTACAACAAATACACATCCCTTGCTCTAGTAATTGCCTTCTTTCACTTTCTGTAATAGTTTCCAATGAGAGTACCAGACTTGCTCTTGGTATGAAAAATCATAACATTATCCTGATAATTGTTCTTTGACAAGCCTTATTCACAGATCAGATTATCTGAAAATAGGCTTAATTTCAAATTATCTGAATGGCTATGTGCAGCTAGGTCAACAAGGCAGTATCGAGGATGCTAATTAGTAACTGAAAACACAGATGACTTTCAGAGTGTTGTGAGACAACTAAAGGTTGGTCTCCTTATCTAAAGATGGATAAAAAGAATCTTAAGTGTTTATGTAGATAGAGAGATAGATGGAAACATAGATAGATGATAGATAGATAGATAGATAGATAGATAGATAGATAGATAGATAGACAGACAATTAGTATACAGATAAAATAGATACATAGATTCATAAATAGATCTATTATAGTTGATTGGTAGATATACAGGTGATAAATGATATATAGATAGACAAGAGTTAATTGATAGTTCAGTTAATTGATAGATAAATAACAATAGATAGGTAGGTAGGTAGATAGATAGATAGATAGATAGATAGATACATACATACATACATACATACATACATACATACATATATACATACATATACACGTACATGGTTGATAGTCTGGATAGGGTATTCACTTAGCAAATGTTGATGAGTGCTAAGTTTTTCTAAAGTCTCATATCTTTTCACTGAAGAGCTAATAATTAAGAGTTGAACTCTGGATAAGACTACATCACCCCCTTAGTTGGATAAAATACAGTAGGAACATATAAACATACAGATACTAGACAAATTTGGAAATTACATAAAGCAGCTGAAACCCACCTATAAAGTGCAGAAATCAGAAAAGAAGATTAGACAATTTGACATAAGAACACCAAAGTTTCTTGACAACTTTCACTGCGTCAATGGAGCATGAGTTTTCAGAATCAAGGAAGAATGAGTTCTGCTTAGCCCCATGATGAAACAGTGCAGAAAACCCACATCAGTTCTGAAAAAGTCTAGTTATCATAGATGAACAGTAGGAGGAATGTGAGAGTAAAAGCTAGAGCAAGAGTGAGCATGTTCAGATTCACCTGCTGAGGAATGGCTTACATCTTGGAGCATTTTTGGCCAAAGGGGTTTCATGATACCCCCAAAGCTTCTTAGGCTTTTGCCAAGGCTATGATTACTCTCTACAACCTGATGGTAAGATACTATTGTTAAGGTCCACATTTACTTATATCATCAAACATAGATATGTGGTGCCTAAGAAGAAGCGTTATCCCTCCTGACTATTGTTTGCCTTTCTGGAAAGTACTATGCATGCTACTGATGGAGACAAGCCATCCATATTACCCGGCTACACACCCTGTGATCTACAACAGTGATCTGCATTTAAGATCTATTAGTACACTAGTGGTACAAACGTTCTGGGAGGAATCAACCATTCTTTGACTGAATTTTAGACCCACTCTATGTGGTAGAACCCATACTTGCTAAAGTGGCCAAAAGTCTAATACTTGCTAGGTTATGGGCCTAGGGAAAAACTTAATATTCTTCTGCCATATGATCATAACAATACAACGACTACAAACAACATGCTTCTATGTCCATAGGTGACTCTCTTGCTTAATAGAACATCAAAGAAGCTCCTTACAGCAGTAGATGAAAATTAAGATAAAGACTTGCACAGGAAAATGTGCAGAGAATGAAAGCCTTTGGAGTACTTAGTCCTAAGTGGGATGTCTTCACTAAATCCCTTCCCTCAAGGCTCAGGGATCCATGGGAAAGAGAAGCTAGAAAGATTATCAAAGCCAGAGGTGATAGATGACTACACTAAAGTTGTGTCTTCCAAAGACAAGGGCAGAAATGCATAGAAATTCATAGAGACTGTGAACTGCATTTAATACTAGAAACTCCATTTGGTGACTTGCACATTTTTGTTCAAGCAAAACAAGGTCCCAACACTAAAACAGGGAAGTAGACTTACTTCCTGTAACCGAGAATCTATGGGCCTTTGATGCTCTCTGGCAAAGGGAATGTTAACATTCTCCAATAGAGTGTCACTGGGTATATCAACCATACCCCAGGTTAGGACTCATGACCAAGAAGACTTGGCCAACACAAAATGATCCCCAGGTTTGTTTAATATTTCGGGGGTTTTTTTTGGTGGTCTTTTTGTTTCATTTTGTTTGTGTCTCATTATTCTTTTGATTTTTCTTAATTTGGTGGGGATTTTTTCCCTTATGTTTTGTTTTGTACTAAATGGGGGGGGGTATGGATAAGGAGGTGATAGAGTCTAAGAGTTAGGGTGGGGTAAACATAATCAATCTTTATTTTCTAAAACCATTAAAAAAGATAACACATAAGAAGGAGATTACTTCCTAAGTGGTTCTTTGTGTACACTGACCAGTGCTCCTTTTTAACCCACAGAAGTTACTCTTCTTCATATGAAGTCATATGCTGTCAGCACTAGTATTTTTAGATGAAGCTCAGAGACATGCTGTTTTCAATAGCTTCAGTTATTACCATGTAGAGCCAAGATGTAATTTATTTCTATCTTTAGTATTTGTAATTTTGATATTGTACTGCAGTACATTGGCTTGGAAAACAGGATTGACATTTTGAGTGTGTAGTTATGAGTACAGTACCCACTGCCCCTCATCTGGGCAGTACATGGTTTGGTGGAGATCAAAGAAGTTTTATACATTTATTTCTGGTACCCCACTGCCAGTGAAAGGCTACACAATCTTGGAATTTCCCTTATATTTCTGTTTTAGATGTCAGTTGGGAAATTAAAAAAACAATGACTAGGTTTTCAGGCATTACATGTGTAGTTCCTTATACTAATTCTTAGGGAAAAAAGTAGTTCAGCATCCTTCAATAAAGGAAATGTGCTGAGGCACGTGATAAACCTTCATTCACCTAACACACTCACTGTCAGCTGATAACCATTTCATGTGTCCCAAGGAAATAATGAAAAGCTATAGCATTTAGAAGCAATGCTCTAGGAGTTACCAGTACATTATACTATTTAAAACGACTTTAAAAGTTATCTAGATGTAAATATTACCTTGATCACTTTGTCATTAGCAAGAAGAAAGTCACCAGTATCATTTTATTTATGGTATTATTTTTTTTCTCAGAACTCAGCTTTTCCAAAAATTGTAGTTCATGAGATGTGAATGATTTTCACAGAGTAGCATCTTCCAAGGTTTTAAAACCATTGATAGGAACATGTTCTATAAATTAATATCTGGTTGTTCTGCCTGAGGGTTTCTTTGAAGCTAATGATATATTTTACTTAAGTTTGATCCAGGCAAATATACAAGTGAGTGTATAAGTTTTTATCTACAAATACATTTGTATATATGAATTGTGGATAATAAATACGAGTTCAATTTCTAGATGACAGGCATTAAGAAGAGAATTCTGGAATACTGTGTACCTTGGGATTCTCATCAATGCCCTCTATGCTATCTCCCACACAGAAGGGACTCAGAAAATACAGATGTAAAATGAAGTTAATATATTTAATTCTGACTTAAACAATGTTTTAATTACTTGGTTTCATGTGTAACGAAGAACTGCGTTAACGAGGGTGAACTTTGTACATATACCCAGAATGTTTTCGTAAGTGCTAACCACTTGCTGGCAATAATGGAACAATCAGTGCTGTAAATTGCAAAGCACAGCAGATGACAGTGTTTTGCATTATGAAAACTGATTCACTGCTGCATTATTTCTTGGAATTTGTTGGTGGTGTTTGTTGATTTCTGTCCAATTAAGTGTAGATTATAAAGAAACATCTGGAGGACTCCTTGCCACTGATCAACTGGGTAAGGAAGATAGTAAAATAGCTTGTTTCATTTTCCATCCAGCAGTCTGTATTTTAATACTTACATTCTAAACTAGACTTAATTTTCTTCTCATGTGCTTTGTCATCTGCACTTTATAAATAAATGTGTTAAAAATGAGGACCACATTGCATTTTGTCTAACTGTAATGAGAGGTGAAACATGCTACTTTGATTGATCACTAAGTCAGGTTCCTATATTTTCAGTATCCCCTAGTGTTTCCAATATTCCTATGTAGTAGTTTTTAATAACTTTGAAATGTTTACTTAAGTATATCCTGCAAATAAGTTTGTTTGTTATACAACAGGCCATTCTAAGTTGGAATACTTCAGCAGAGACTCAGAAAGAGCAAGGAAGCAAGCAACTGTGAGAAAAAGGAGAGAGAGAGAGAGAAAGAGAGAGAGAGAGAGAGAGAGAGAGAGAGAGAGAGAGAGAGAGAGAGAGAGAGAGAGAAGAGTGCTTTAAAAGAGAAAACATAATAATGTAATGGCCTAAATTATTACTGTTATACGGGTCTAACACAGTGCTTTTAGAACTATCCATTCTTCTGAGTTCTTTATCTAAAAATGTGCTAATCATTTTGCCCAATATTGCAGATGGTTTGACTGAATATAAATATATTTAAAACATTTATAATCCTACCTACTATGTCTTTAATGCTATACAAGTGCGTGGTAAATTGATGAGATTACCTATCTCTAAGCTGTGTTCTATTATTCTTTTGGTATTAAGTTGTTTCTTTATTTTGGATGTTAATTCTTTATAAGATAATTGGCTTGTACATATCTGTTGGGAGCCATTAAGACAACATAATTGCCCTGATCTCTGAATTGGGCCTCTCCCCCCGAGAAGAAAAGTGGGGGTCAAAATCGGGCCACCAACGCACCGATGCACCGCTCAGATTGTTCCAGCCCTAAGTCAGCGCTGGATGTCCTGACCACAAGATGTACCCTGATACCACCAAGTTCCTGCTTCCCCTGTGTAGTCACCAAAAGAAAAATTTCCGCTGCCCCATTCCTCCTGCTGAGAAGTACTTCCCCTTTTGCTTGTGCATTTAAGCCTTGAGCCTTGCTAATACAGTGACACCTTGATGCTATTCAGAATGGTTTCATGTCGTTCCTCGCACTTGGTGTCCATCTTTTCTCTCCCCCCATTTGGTTCTTAGGAGAAGGTCCCCTCGAGACCCTTGAATAACTAGACCTGCTGGATGGGTCACATATCTCTTCTATGCTGCATGGTTTTAGTGTGCCCTCAAGTTCCTTAGAAGTGCAGACATATTTTAATTTGAGGTGATTTTATTTGTTAATATTTGATTTTGTTAAAAAAATAAATGGGGAATGCTTAACATTGCATATAATCAGATAAATAGCAATTTAAAACACAGAAAATACTATTTTATACCTGTCAATATGGTTATTTTCAAAATTATGAAAGATATGTCTTTATAGACAAAGTTGGGCCACAGAAACTATATAAGTTGTGAAAATAAAGATTAGTAAAACTGCTAAAAAACTGTTTGAAGGTAGCACAAAAATACAAAGAAATACTATTGGGGCTAGAAAAATGGCTTGTGTTGTGCTTAAAGGCACCTGCTGCAGTTCTAGAGGAACTGAATTTACTACTCAGTACATACATCAGGGCAACTTTCAACTACCTGCAATTCATCTTTAGGGGATCTGATACCCTCTTGTGACCTCTGTGTGTTACTGCACACTCATGGTGCATAAATTAACACACACACACACACACACACACAAATTATAAATAAAAATAAGATAAATCTTCAAAAAATTGAACTACTAGATGTGTGGTAATTGTAACCTTTTAATATTTGTGACTAAGTAAAACCAGTATGCTAAGGAGATATCTACACTCAAATTGTCCTTTTAGCATTATTTAGAACAGGCAATGTGTAGAATCAATTTAAAAAAAAGCATTATTAAGGGCAAATAGGGGAAAGAATATGCAATACACATGCACTACAGAATACTTTGCTGTGGTTTGAGAGATTGTGGACCACATCCCCTACCATGAACAAAATAATCCCTCAACCTTTAAGTTGTTTCTGCCAGATATTTGGTCATAAGAGGGAGAGAAATAGGTAAGAGAGCTGCTCAATTCAGTGATAAAGTTTGCCTTCTCCCAAGTCAGAACTTGGGGAGCTGAGATCACTCAAGCTTGAATGATTTTAATGAAGCTGTGGCCTGGTCTTCACAAGAGTTACTCTAGTTAACACTGACATGGAGAAAGTTCACAATGAACCTTCCCAGGTGTTTCAGACTCTTCACAAATAATCAAAAGCATATTCCCTGCTCCTTTGAAAGATAGAATAGATAGAATTTCTTACTTTCCTGAGTAACTCATGTTTCCTTTTACAAATAGAATTTGCTTGAGAAAAAAAAATCTTTCATTTCCCTTTGTCCCTTTTAATAATGATGCATGAAATGGGAGTAGATTTCTCTTCTAGACTGAGAACCTTGTTAGAATATAAAGCCATTCATTATTTAGTGCATAAAGTTACTGTGTATCATCTCATTGAATTCAGACGATCTGATTACTTCTCATTAGTCTCCAGCCTTACTAAAGTAATGCAAATAAGGCCAATGGATTTCACTGGGCATTCTTTTACCAAGTTAACTTGATCCTTTTAACTTCTATTCATGTACCAAGTTAAAATTCAACTTGCGCAGTTGTATGTTTCCTACATTGTTTATGATGGAATATTAATTTATGTAATGTTAAGTGTTATAAAATTTCTGCAAATTTGAAAACCTGTGGTGTCAACCAATGCAAATAGGATCCTTTTTCAAGAAAGTAAAAAGTATACTGCATTTGATTTTTTATCATAATTTAGAAATATTTATTTATTTATTTATGTGTGTGTAAGTGTTATTATGCTTGTAGAGATTAGAGAACATTTTGTTGTAGTTGGTTCTTTCCTCCAAGTATGTGGGCCAGGGTGTGGAATTTAAGCCATTGGACTTAGAGACTAGTGTTTTACTTCTGAACTATCTCAGTACCGAAGGATCATCTTGCTTGTAAGTTAAACTATTTCTTGTAGACAGTGTTCTCTAATACACAATTCTCTAATACACAATTGTTTCTTACAGATTTTGGACGGAGACTAAAACAATAATTGATTTAGAGCCATCTGCACTCTAATATATTTTGTTCTTCCTAAGTGCTAGTGGAGAGGAGAGACTTAAGGAAAACACTGACATCAGCGGAAATGCTGAGAAACAAATATACTCCTTAGCTCCACACACCCTTGGGGCCAGCTTTGAAATTTACCATTTCTGTCATTAGTACAGAAATTGATAACATTGAGCACATTTAAAAGAAATGCTATTAGTAAGATCAACTAGGACTGACCTAGTGAACCTGTAAATGTTTTTCTCAGCCTTATAACAAACCACTGTAAGACCTGTGACAAGTAGGACTGAAAACACAGAAGGCAACTCTCCACAATCAATGTTAGGACCCCAGAGTTGCAACTCTAAGAAATAGCCTATCACATTAATTTGAAGAACATCTTTTAATAAAGAAGAAAAAGACATGATAAAAAAAAAGAGGCAGCTAGTTAGTTTAAATGCTATGACAGTATGATCAATGCTACTCAACCAAATCCATTGGGGAAGAATATATTCCATTTGGGGAGAGATCTTGTGACAATTGTAGAAAAAAAAATACATTTCAGCTTCTATGCTAACTTCAACTGACATCTAGTGGTTTTCTAAGACTACATGGAAGAATTTTCACATTTCAATTGCTACGAGTCATTGCTAATTAGAAAAAGACCTCACATTTATGAATTTTAAAGTTGACAACATGAAGATGCTCTTGCCATTCCCAATTTTGTTCATTTGTGTATTTTGCATCTGGGTGGCTGTGATTCACAAAGCTCCATAGCTTGGTCAAAGTTGCCATGGTAGTTTAGGGTAGAGTTGAAAATCAAAACAGATGTTTATAACTTGAGTGGAAAAATCTGAATGAAGAGTCATTCCCATTGACAGATAAAGCCATGGAAGGAACTGAGCAAGCTGTTCTGTTAGGGAAAGGATACAGTTGATGAAGTACAGACAAGTGCCCTTGTTTCATTTAACAGACTGTTTAATCTGAAAACAGCCATCATTCTCCTCTTCACAATTCAGGACCTCCAATAAGATGTTGAATAATACAATGCTAGCTCATCACTTAAGAGGTTATTTAGAAAGATTTGCTCAAACCCAACCAGTCAGTCATGGAAAATATTTATGTTTAAAACTTTTCACGGTGCTAAAGTCTGAATGAAGCTGAAGAGTGATTTCCATTTTTAGAGCAAGCTTGCTCATGAATTGAGCATGTATTTGATAAAAGCATGATTGATTGAGGGTAGAGAAATGTCCTTTTGTTACAAAAGAAAAAATGAATATCATAATTTGGCTTTTACATTAGTGCTTATTGAGAATCTTGACTCAATTACACAATTATAAATGATCTGCATGTGAGTCCCTCTGCATACTTTACAAGAGCTATGGAGAAGTATGCTGTCAAAAGCTTTCTATGTCGGGTTCTTTCCCTCTTTCCTTTTCTCTTTTTCATTAGGCTTATGCTAAATAGGTGTTTCTTATGGATTTTAGTGTGTATTATCATCCCCTTGGTAAAAAATAACAGCTGATCAAAAATTGTAGGCTTTTACTCTGTAGATCAAACAATAGGTGGAAAATAATATATTCTAAGGTCTATAAGGCATTTTATATATAAAATTGAATAGCCAGTAACTAGTTTATGCAATATAGTTTTAAGTTTTCCTGTAATTAAAGTTGTTTTATACAGTTGAGCTCACCATAAACTTGAATTTTCACAAGGCTGTTACAATGTGTTGGATCATGGAATTGAAGCTATACTTTTACCTCATTAATTCTTGGGTAACTTTTACACTAATAAAGCATGGGAAAGGAAAGTTGAAAAAATTTACATGTTTAAAAAAAGGTCTTTGCAAAATGAGAACTGTTTGAAACTGCAGTCAGATAAAGTCTGAAAGAAAAAAAAATCTTTTTCGCACGAGGAAACAAAAACCTCAAAGCCCCATGACTTTCTCTAAGCATCTTGTTTCGTGTGGTGGGGATGATTCTGATGAGCAGAGTACAGAATGCTATCATCCCAATGATAAATGAGTACAAATAAATTTCACTGACACCAATTCGTGGCATTGCTACTAATTTGGAAGGTCAAAATCACAGCTGTTCTTTTTGAATTATTTCTGAGAATATATACTAATAAAATTTGAAAGCTTTATAGGATATGAGTCTTCCTTTTTAAAGCTTCTTCATTTAACACCCCTGTCTATGTCGTGTGTGTGTGTGTGTGTGTGTGTGTGTGTGTGTGTGTGTGTGTGTGTGTAAAAGTACAAATGCTTACATGTTGCAGTTACAGAGTAATTGTGAATATCTCAGTCCCTCCTTTTCACCTTCTTTGAGTCTGCCTGGCTGGTTGATCCATAGGTTTTTTGGAATTGTCCTGCCCACTCTTCCATAATTCTCTTAAGAGTCATAACATTATAGATGCTGGCTTTGCCTGGGTTCTACAATCCAAATTCAGGTCTTCACACATTGCTTATGAGAACTTAACCCTCTGAGCCAACTCCCCAATCCCAGAATATATGCTTGCCATTGGAATTGTAGTGGGATATCCAGACTTAATTTTTGAAGACATTGCTATTTCCAAACTGTTTTTATTTTTGTCCTGTTTTATCACTTACATTTTTACACATCAAGAAGATTAAGGCCTTTGTAAGTTAAAAATTATGCAACAGCTGCTGTGAATTCCTTCTTACACAGGAACATGAAATGTATATTGGGAAATACCTATTACCAGCTATGAAATATGTATGAGACTCTCAAGCCAACTTGTAAAATAGAATTTCTCCTAGAAGCAGAATGGAATGGTTACCCTGCTTGGGAATTCACTATTAAAGAAGAATTGTATTGATATGTACTAAGTGTTGTTTGACTAAATGAATAATGCATTCCTTCATGCACTGGAATACCTAGTTTTGTGGGCTCATTTCTATATCATATTACTATTAAGGCACCTACTTATGTGCTGCCTTTTGCATCTGGGGCTTGTTTTGTTTGATAAAATCCATAATTATTTAGACATTTATGATATAATCTGTAATCAACGTGCTCTGAGGTCTTAATGCTATAGTTAAGCATGCCAAGAAAGGAAAATGCTGAGAACTTTGATTTTTAGGTTAGGTCATTGTTATAGATAATGACAGAAAGTTCAAGTTAATTAAATTTTTTCTACTGTATTTTTCCAGAATAAAAAACAAAATAGTGATAATTATAGTTATCTGAGGAATTAATGTATTTATTTGCTTTTTATTTTATTTTGGTGTGTATGGTCATTTATATGTGAGACTTTTATCTTGTATGTGCTACAATATGCACATAGACATTAGAAGACAACTATAGTTTTCAGTCTTTGACACGTTGCTTTTGTTAGACAGAATTCCTTGATGTCTCCTATCCCCTCTAGATCTTACCCTCTTTTCATCTCCTCTTGGTGAGAGTTCTTTGTGTCCTAGTGGAAGCATTTGATTCAGACACACTATTTTGAACTGTTGCAATGGTGAAAGCTCTATGTAGGTACCAGTTTGACTTTTCCAAGTACAATGAATTCTGTAGATGCTATCTTCAGCAAAGTGGTCTTGCTTACAGTCTGTGGAGAGTCACCTATAGACTAGGCAAGAGCCTAGGTTGTTTCGGTATTTTCTTTGGAGCCCTTTGTCCGATAATTCAAATAATTGCAATCCAGTCTCATTGCAAGAAATCTTTGGTGACAAGTTACAGCCACTTGGGGCTCTGTCATCCCATTATTCAGCGATGTCATTTAGATTTTATTTTCATATTTTCCACATACATCAGTGTAAATCTTCTATGTTTCGTAGTATTTCTTAAAGAAGTTTTTCACACTACTTCTTAAAGGGTAGTTACTTACTGTCTCTCTTCATATTTCTCTATCATCATCCTATTTGCTCTCCCTCCCCACTTGAACCTCCAGTTCCAGTCTTCTCCCTCCACTGATAACTGTTTATTTTATTACCTTTTCCTACAGAGGTATATGTGCCCTCTTCCTATCACTTATTCTATACATAACCTCCATGACTCTACGAAATGTAGCTTGGTTATCACTGACTTTAACAGCTCTTAACATATAAGCAAATATGTACTATTTTTTATCTTTCTGATCTGAATTATCTCATTAAAGATGATTTAAACAGTTTCCGTGCATTTACTTCAAAATTACATGATTACACATTTTTAATGTCTGAGTAACATTGCATTATGTGTGTATGCTCTCAGTTGTTGAACAACATCTAGGTTGTTTTCAGTTTCTGACTAATATGAATAGAGCATCTATGAACATGTATGACAAAGTGTCTCTGTGTAAGATAAAACATCCTTTGGGTATATGCTCAAATTGATATAGCTGGATCTTGAGTAGATCAATCCCCATCTTCCTGAGGAATGATTTCCACAGTGGCTATACAACTTTGTGCTCCCACCAGCAATGGATGACTGTTCCTCTTGCCCCATCTGTTCACCAGCATGAGGTATCACATGTTTTATTGATCTTAGCCATTCTTACAGGTGTAAGGTAAAAATCTAAAAGTAGTTTTGATTTGCATTTACCTCATGGCTAAGGTTGTTGAACATTTTTAAGTGGTTCTCAGCCATTTGAATTTCCTCTTGAAAATTCTGCTTAAATCTGCAACACATTTTTCTTTTATAATGTTTTTATTATTAAAAACATTTTTTTAACTTTAAACGTATTTTGAACACATTTTTACCTACCCCCAAGTACTTGCAGATTCTGTCCCCTTCCCTATCTATCCAACTTAAAGTTCTTTGTCAAAAACTAAAATGCAATTCAATGACAAAACCCTAACACTCAAAAGAAAAAGAGAGCAACCAAACCAAATCAAACCCAACCCAAACCA
This sequence comes from Mus musculus, assembly GCF_000001635.26. Lineage (NCBI taxonomy): Eukaryota > Metazoa > Chordata > Mammalia > Rodentia > Muridae > Mus > Mus musculus. The sequence goes on from NC_000072.6 coordinate 104,064,236, forward strand.
AACCACCAAAAGTGTAACCAAATAAATACACATACAGAAAACTGTAGAGTCCATTATATGTTGAACAACTATACTTTAACTTGAAGCCTTCCCTGTAATGATGGTATACCCAGTGTCACTCCACTGGAGAAAACTGGTTTCCCCTATTCCACCAGGTCTAAATGTTAATTCAGTTGTTATTTACTGCAGTCGTTAGATTTCTGTTCATTTATTCCCTCATTAAAAATATAACTAGGGTCGCCATCTTGGTTCCTGGACTCAGCAGAACTTAGGAAATTAGTCTGAACAGGTGAGAGGGTGCGCCAGAGAACCGGACAGCTTCTGGGACGGGCAGAAGCACAGAGCCGCTGAGGCAGCACCCTTGGCGGGCCGCAGACAGCCGGCCACTGTCCGGACCAGAAGACAGGTGTCCGCCTGGCTTGGGAGGCGGCCTCAGCCTCAGCAGCAGCGGTCGCCATCTTGGTTCCGGGACTCAGCAGAACTTAGGAAATTAGTCTGAACAGGTTAGAGGGTGCGCCAGAGAACCGGACAGCTTCTGGGACGGGCAGAAGCACAGAGCTGCTGAGGCAGCAGACTGGGCGGGCCGCAGATAACCAGCCACCATCCGGACCAGAGGACAGGTGTCCGCCTGGCTTGGGAGGCGGCCTCAGCCTCAGCAGCAGCGGTCGCCATCTTGGTTCCGGGACTCAGCAGAACTTAGGAAATTAGTCTGAACAGGTTAGAGGGTGCGCCAGAGAACCGGACAGCTTCTGGGACGGGCAGAAGCACAGAGCTGCTGAGGCAGCAGACTGGGCGGGCCGCAGATAACCAGCCACCATCCGGACCAGAGGACAGGTGTCCGCCTGGCTTGGGAGGCGGCCTCAGCCTCAGCAGCAGCGGTCGCCATCTTGGTTCCGGGACTCAGCAGAACTTAGGAAATTAGTCTGAACAGGTTAGAGGGTGCGCCAGAGAACCGGACAGCTTCTGGGACGGGCAGAAGCACAGAGCCGCTGAGGCAGCAGCCTGGGCGGGCCGCAGACAACCGGCCACCATCCGGACCAGAGGACAGGTGTCCGCCTGGCTTGGGAGGCGACCTCAGCCTCAGCAGCAGCGGTCGCCATCTGGGTTCCGGGACTCCGCGGGACCTAGGAAATTAGTCTGAACAGGTTAGAGGGTGCGCCAGAGAACCGGACAGCTTCTGGGACGAGCAGAAGCACAGAGCCGCTGAGGCAGCAGCCTGGGCGGGCCGCAGATAACCGGCCACCATCCGGACCAGAGGACAGGTGTCCGCCTGGCTCGGGAGACGGCCTCGGCCTCAGGAGCAGCGGTCACCATCTTGGTTCCAGGACTCCCTGGAACTTAGGATTTTAGTCTGCACAGGTGAGAGTCTGCACCACAGAAGCTGACAGCTTCTGGGAACTGCCAAAGCAACACAGCTTCTGAGAGAGGCCCTGTTTTGGGCCTTCTTCTTCGACCAGGAGGAGGTCCAAAAACAAGATATCTGCGCACCTTCCCTGTAAGAGAGCTTGCCAGCAGAGAGTGCTCTGAGCACTGAAACTCAGAGGAGAGAATCTGTCTCCCAGGTCTGCTGAGAGACGGTAACAGAATCACCAGAAGAACAATCTCTAAACAGAGTCAACTATAACTAACTCCAGAGATTACCAGATGGCGAAAGGTAAACGTAGGAATCCTACTAACAGGAACCAAGACCACTCACCATCATCAGAACCCAGTACTCCCACTTCGCCCAGTCCAGGGCACCCCAACACACCCGAAAACCTAGACCTAGATTTAAAAGCATATCTCATGATGATGGTAGAGGACATCAAGAAGGACTTTAATAAATCACTTAAAGAAATACAGGAGAACACTGCCAAAGAGTTACAAGTCCTTAAAGAAAAACAGGAAAACACAATCAAACAGGTAGAAGTCCTTACAGAAAAAGAGGAAAAAACATACAAACAGGTGATGGAAATGAACAAAACCATACTAGACCTAAAAAGGGAAGTAGAAACAATAAAGAAAACTCAAAGTGAGGCAACACTGGAGATAGAAACCCTAGGAAAGAAATCTGGAACCATAGATTTGAGCATCAGCAACAGAATACAAGAGATGGAAGAGAGAATCTCAGGTGCAGAAGATTCCATAGAGAACATCGGCACAACAATCAAAGAAAATGGAAAATGCAAAAAGATCCTAACTCAAAATATCCAGGAAATCCAGGACACAATGAGAAGACCAAACCTACGGATAATAGGAGTGGATGAGAATGAAGATTTTCAACTCAAAGGACCAGCAAACATCTTCAACAAAATTATTGAAGAAAACTTCCCAAATATAAAGAAAGAGATACCTATGAACATACAAGAAGCCTACAGAACTCCAAATAGACTGGACCAGAAAAGAAATTCCTCCCGACACATAATAATCAGAACAACAAATGCACTAAATAAAGATAGAATACTAAAAGCGGTAAGGGAAAAAGGTCAAGTAACATACAAAGGCAAGCCTATCAGAATTACACCAGATTTTTCACCAGAGACTATGAAAGCCAGAAGAGCCTGGACAGATGTTATACAGACACTAAAAGAACACAAATTCCAGCCCAGGCTACTATACCCAGCCAAACTCTCAATTACCATAGATGGAGAAACCAAAGTATTCCACGACAAAACCAAATTCTCACATTATCTCTCCACGAATCCAGCCCTTCAAAGGGTAATAACAGAAAAAAACCAATACAAGAACGGGAACAATGCCCTAGAAAAAACAAGAAGGTAATCCCTCAACAAACCTAAAAGAAGACAGCCACAAGAACAGAATGCCAACTTTAACAACAAAAATAACAGGAAGCAACAATTACTTTTCCTTAATATCTCTTAACATCAATGGTCTCAACTCCCCAATAAAAAGACATAGACTAACAAACTGGCTACACAAACAAGACCCAACATTTTGCTGTTTACAGGAGACACATCTCAGAGAAAAAGATAGACACTACCTCAGAATAAAAGGCTGGAAAACAATTTTCCAAGCAAATGGACTGAAGAAACAAGCTGGAGTAGCCATCCTAATATCTGATAAGATTGACTTCCAACCCAAAGTCATCAAAAAAGACAAGGAGGGGCACTTTGTTCTCATCAAAGGTAAAATCCTCCAAGAGGAACTCTCAATTCTGAATATCTATGCGCCAAATACAAGGGCAGCCACATTCATTAAAGAAACTTTAGTAAAGCTCAAAGCACACATTGCACCTCACACAATAATAGTGGGAGACTTCAACACACCACTTTCACCAATGGACAGATCATGGAAACAGAAACTAAACAGGGACACACTGAAACTAACAGAAGTGATGAAACAAATGGATCTGACAGATATCTACAGAACATTTTATCCTAAAACAAAAGGATATACCTTCTTCTCAGCACCTCATGGTACCTTCTCCAAAATTGACCACATAATAGGTCACAAAACAGGCCTCAACAGATTCAAAAATATTGAAATTGTCCCATGTATCCTATCAGATCACCATGCACTAAGGCTGATCTTCAATAACAAAAAAAATAACAGAAAGCCAACACTCACGTGGAAACTGAACAACACTCTTCTCAATGATACCTTGGTCAAGGAAGGAATAAAGAAAGAAATTAAAGACTTTTTAGAGTTTAATGAAAATGAAGCCACAACGTACCCAAACCTTTGGGACACAATGAAAGCATTTCTAAGAGGGAAACTCATAGCTCTGAGTGCCTCCATGAAGAAATGGGAGAGAGCACATACTAGCAGCTTGACAACACATCTAAAAGCTCTAGAAAAAAAGGAAGCAAATTCACCCAAGAGGAGTAGACGGCAGGAAATAATCAAACTCAGGGGTGAAATCAACCAAGTGGAAACAAGAAGAACTATTCAAAGAATTAACCAAACGAGGAGTTGGTTCTTTGAGAAAATCAACAAGATAGATAAACCCTTAGCTAGACTCACTAGAGGGCACAGAGACAAAATCCTAATTAACAAAATCAGAACTGAAAAGGGAGACATAACAACAGATCCTGAAGAAATCCAAAACACCATCAGATCCTTCTACAAAAGGCTATACTCAACAAAACTGGAAAACCTGGACGAAATGGACAAATTTCTGGACAGATACCAGGTACCAAAGTTGAATCAGGATCAAGTTGACCTTCTAAACAGTCCCATATCCCCTAAAGAAATAGAAGCAGTTATAAATAGTCTCCCAGCCAAAAAAAGCCCAGGACCAGACGGGTTTAGTGCAGAGTTCTATCAGACCTTCAAAGAAGATCTAATTCCAGTTCTGCACAAACTTTTTCACAAGATAGAAGTAGAAAGTACTCTACCCAACTCATTTTATGAAGCCACTATTACTCTGATACCTAAACCACAGAAAGATCCAACAAAGATAGAGAACTTCAGACCAATTTCTCTTATGAATATCGATGCAAAAATCCTCAATAAAATTCTCGCTAACCGAATCCAAGAACACATTAAAGCAATCATCCATCCTGACCAAGTAGGTTTTATTCCAGGAATGCAGGGATGGTTTAATATACGAAAATCCATCAATGTAATCCACTATATAAACAAACTCAAAGACAAAAACCACATGATCATCTCGTTGGATGCAGAAAAAGCATTTGACAAGATCCAACACCCATTCATGATAAAAGTTCTGGAAAGATCAGGAATTCAAGGCCCATACCTAAACATGATAAAAGCAATCTACAGCAAACCAGTAGCCAACATCAAAGTAAATGGAGAGAAGCTGGAAGCAATCCCACTAAAATCAGGGACTAGACAAGGCTGCCCACTTTCTCCCTACCTTTTCAACATAGTACTTGAAGTATTAGCCAGAGCAATTCGACAACAAAAGGAGATCAAGGGGATACAAATTGGAAAGGAGGAAGTCAAAATATCACTTTTTGCAGATGATATGATAGTATATATAAGTGACCCTAAAAATTCCACCAGAGAACTCCTAAACCTGATAAACAGCTTCGGTGAAGTAGCTGGATATAAAATTAACTCAAACAAGTCAATGGCCTTTCTCTACACAAAGAATAAACAGGCTGAGAAAGAAATTAGGGAAACAACACCCTTCTCAATAGTCACAAATAATATAAAATATCTCGGCGTGACTCTAACTAAGGAAGTGAAAGATCTGTATGATAAAAACTTCAAGTCTCTGAAGAAAGAAATTAAAGAAGATCTCAGAAGATGGAAAGATCTCCCATGCTCATGGATTGGCAGGATCAATATTGTAAAAATGGCTATCTTGCCAAAAGCAATCTACAGATTCAATGCAATCCCCATCAAAATTCCAACTCAATTCTTCAACGAATTAGAAGGAGCAATTTGCAAATTCATCTGGAATAACAAAAAACCTAGGATAGCAAAAACTCTTCTCAAGGATAAAAGAACCTCTGGTGGAATCACCATGCCGGACCTAAAGCTTTACTACAGAGCAATTCTGGTAAAAACTGCATGGTACTGGTATAGAGACAGACAAGTAGACCAATGGAATAGAATTGAAGACCCAGAAATGAACCCACACACCTATGGTCACTTGATCTTCGACAAGGGAGCTAAAACCATCCAGTGGAAGAAAGACAGCATTTTCAACAAATGGTGCTGGCACAACTGGTTGTTATCATGTAGAAGAATGCGAATCGATCCATACTTATCTCCTTGTACTAAGGTCAAATCTAAATGGATCAAAGAACTTCACATAAAACCAGAGACACTGAAACTTATAGAGGAGAAAGTGGGGAAAAGCCTTGAAGATATGGGCACAGGGGAAAAATTCCTGAACAGAACAGCAATGGCTTGTGCTGTAAGATCGAGAATTGACAAATGGGACCTAATTAAACTCCAAAGTTTCTGCAAGGCAAAAGACACCGTCAATAAGACAAAGAGACCACCAACAGATTGGGAAAGGATCTTTACCTATCCTAAATCAGATAGGGGACTAATATCCAACATATATAAAGAACTCAAGAAGGTGGACTTCAGAAAATCAAACAACCCCATTAAAAAATGGGGCTCAGAACTGAACAAAGAATTCTCACCTGAGGAATACCGAATGGCAGAGAAGCACCTGAAAAAATGTTCAACATCCTTAATCATCAGGGAAATGCAAATCAAAACAACCCTAAGATTCCACCTCACACCAGTCAGAATGTCTAAGATCAAAAATTCAGGTGACAGCAGATGCTGGCGAGGATGTGGAGAAAGAGGAACACTCCTCCATTGTTGGTGGGATTGCAGGCTTGTACAACCACTCTGGAAATCCGTCTGGCGGTTCCTCAGAAAATTGGACATAGTACTACCGGAGGATCCAGCAATACCTCTCCTGGGCATATATCCAGAAGATGCCCCAACTGGTAAGAAGGACACATGCTCCACTATGTTCATAGCAGCCTTATTTATAATAGCCAGAAGCTGGAAAGAACCCAGATGCCCCTCAACAGAGGAATGGATACAGAAAATGTGGTACATCTACACAATGGAGTACTACTCAGCTATTAAAAAGAATGAATTTATGAAATTCCTAGCCAAATGGATGGACCTGGAGGGCATCATCCTGAGTGAGGTAACACATTCACAAAGGAACTCACACAATATGTACTCACTGATAAGTGGATATTAGCCCAAAACCTAGGATACCCAAGATATAAGACACAATTTCCTAAACACATGAAACTCAAGAAAAATGAAGACTGAAGTGTGGACACTATGCCCCTCCTTAGAAGTGGGAACAAAACACCCTTGGAAGGAGTTACAGAGACAAAGTTTGGAGCTGAGATTAAAGGGTGGACCATGTAGAGACTGCCTTATCCAGGGATCCACCCCATAATCAGCATCCAAACGCTGACACCATTGCATACACTAGCAAGATTTTATCGAAAGGACCCAGATGTAGCTGTCTCTTGTGAGACTATGCCGGGGCCTAGCAAACACAGAAGTGGATGCCCACAGTCAGCTAATGGATGGATCACAGGGCTCCCAATGGAGGAGCTAGAGAAAGTACCCAAGGAGCTAAAGGGATCTGCAACCCTATAGGTGGATCAACATTATGAACTAACCAGTACCCCGGAGCTCTTGACTCTAGCTGCATATGTATCAAAAGATGGCCTAGTCGGCCATCACTGGAAAGAGAGGCCCATTGGACACACAAACTTTATATGCCCCAGAACAGGGGAACGCCAGGGCCAAAAAGGGGGAGTGGGCAGGTAGGGGAATGGGGGTGGGTGGGTATGGGGGACTTTTGGTATAGCATTGGAAATGTAAATGAGCTAAATACCTAATAAAAAATGGAAAAAAAAAAAATAAAAAAAAAAAAATAAAAATATAACTAAACAAAATGACAAAAGTAAAAACAAACAAACAAAAATATCACATAGAATCAATGGAAGGGAAAAAGCTCAAAAGAAGGTATAAGAATCAGAGGCCTAGCTAGTAGTTACACACTTAGAAATCCCACAGACTAAATGGGAATGATATAAGCATAATATAAGAACAGAGGACCTAGTGCTGGCCCATGCTGGTCTGTGCTTGGTGATTCATATGCTCTGAGTTTATATGCACTTTGCTCATGTTGATTTAGAGGGCGTTGTTTTCTTGTGGTCCTCCATTCATTCTGGCCTTACATTTGTTCCATCTCTGAGAAGTAGGGTTTTATAGACATCCCACTTAGAATTGAGTGTGTCTCACTCTCTGCATTATGTCCATCTGTGGGTTGTTATGTTTTTTCCATCTACTGTAGGAGAAAGTTTCTCTGAGGATGGCTGAACAAGACACTAATCTATTTAGTTAGTCCATCTCTTTACAGGGGATTTGAGACCCTGCTGTTGAGAAATATGTTTCCAATGATTGCTGCTTCCTGTTATTTTGTTATTGATGTAATTGTTATTATTGGTGGTGGTGGTAGTAGTGTTGCAGTGTGTGTGTGTGTGTGTGGTGTGTGTGTGTGTGTGTGTGTGTGTGTGTGTGTGTGTGTGTGTGTTTGTGTGCATGTGTCTCTCTGTATGCGTGCATGTATATGTCCCTATGTGTGTGCTTTTGACTTTGCTGGTTTGAAATTCTTTATTCCCCATCTTTTCTTGACTGTAATTAACTTATTTAGTTTGGAGTTTTCCTCCTGGTGTCTTCTGTAGGACCAAATTTGTAGACAGATATTGTTTAAATTTGGTTTTACTATACAATTGCTTATTGTCTCCATCACTGGCTGTGGAAATCTTGTTGGGTATAGTAGTCTGGGCTTATATTTGTGGTACCCAATAGACATTTTTCCAGGCAATTTTTGTTTTTAGAGTCTTCACTTAAAAGTTACATGCAGTTCTAGTAGATCTGCTTTTATGTGTCTCTTTGTCTTCTTCACTTGTAATGTTTAATTTTTTTTAACTGCGGGTAAAATATTCATTACATAATATCATTTTTTATTTAGAGGAGGAATAAAAATGATACCAATGACTTTTTAAGTTCTCATAACCAAATGATACATGATTTCATGTAAGCATGATTTGGAGGATACATAGTAATGTAAAATAATTTCAAAAAAAATCTATTGAATATTATTTCTTTGTTTCAGTATGTCTGAATTACTAAACTTTGTTTCTTTTAATTTATTTTCCATTATTGATTAAGCCTGTTTTATAAGCAAGGCACTCAGACCATGAGTCCTAGCTTCCCAGGTCACCTTTCCAGAATGCCTCCCAGAACATATGCTAGTAAGGACTGTCTCTAGCACCAACCCTTACAGAGTAGATAATTGTCTCCCTGGATTAAGAACACTTCTTGTTTTGTCCTTGGCGTTTTCTCTGTGAGTAGTCGCAGTTCTAATACGGAATAAATGCTGAGTGACAAGAACGCATTCATCACTCGCCACTAAGCTGCTGACCAGTCAGAACCAATGGTTTCATCAACACCTTAGCTTTTTGAGAGAAAGGACCATTTCACTGCTCTCTCGAAATGATACTGCTATGAAAGCTTTCCTCTAGAAGAAAATTGAGTGCTCCCAGTTATTTATCAGTTGTCACTACAGGCAGTGTGGTTTAGATGCTTCTGGAGATCTCTGCAATTGTTTAAATGTAGGCTGCTAGTGCCTCTTAGAACAATCTTCAGTCTGTCCCTTAAGTAGTTTTCCTTTTACTAACTTGGGGGTCCCATAAATGGTAAGAGTTATTATGTCATCTTGGTCTATTTAGCCTTTGATGTGTATGTAGTATCCTTTCCAATGTCTTCTGATTAGTTTTGGTTTGAAGGCTATTTGTCAGATATTAAAATGCATACATCATCTTGCTTCTTAGGTCTATTTGCTAGGAGTATCTTTTTCTATACTTTATCCTGAGGTGATGTCTATCCTTGATGTTAATGTGTGTTTCTTGGATGTAAATAAAACTAGATTTTCTTTTTTCAAATCTATCCTAGTCTGTCTTTTTTTTTCCCTTTTGTTTATTGGATATTTGCCTTTTTAATTGGTGATTCAAAAGAGATAATGTTGAGAGCTATCAATGAGCAACTTTTGTTGATTCTGGTTAATGTGTGTACGCATGCTTACACCTATGCATTTTACATACATTTTCTCTTTTTCTCTTTTGATTGATGTTCTTGAATTATTTATTTCTTTTGTCTTCTTCGGTGTGGTTAACCTCTTTAGTTTAGAGTTGTCCTCCTAGTGTTTTTTGTTGAGTTGGAGTTATCGATAGATATTGTTCAAATTGTTTTTATCATGAAATGTCTTTTTTGCCATCTATAGTGAATGACATTTTTGCTGGAAATACTTGGCTAAGCTGGCATCTGTGTTCTCTTACAGACTCTAGAGTGTTTCTTCAGACCTTTCTAGCTTTTTTTTAGAGCCTCTACTAAGAAAATAGGTGTAAGTCTAATAGATTTGCCTTTATATGTTACTTCATCTATTTCTCTTGTAACTTTTAATATTCTTTCTTTGTTCTGTACATTTTGTGCTTTGATTATTATGTGCAAAGGGGACTTTTTTGTGGTCCAGTCTATTTGGTGTTCTGCATACTTCTTGTAATGTGAAAGGCATCTCCTTTTTAGGTTAGAAAAATTTTCTTCTCTGATTTTGCTGAAAATATTTTCTGTGTCTTTGATCTGGATTTATTCTTCCACTTTATTTATAATTACTCATTTTTTAAAAAAATAATGTTTCTGATTTTCTGGATATTTTGTGCCAATAGCTTTTATATTTAGCATTTTCTTTGACCTATGTATCCATTTGTTCTCTCTTCTCTTCAATTCCTGAGATTCTCCCCTCCATATCTTACAAGCTGTTGGCAAGGATAGTCTCTGTAGTTTCTGTAAGGAATTCTTAAATTTTCATTTTCAGATTTCCCTCAGTAGAATTTCTCCATTGATTCTGTTTCTCTTTTCATGTCTTGAACTGTTTTATTCATTTTGCACTGTTTGTGTTTTTATATATTCTTTTATAGGACTTACTTATTTCCTCTTTAACTACCTCTATCATACTCAAAAATGATCTTTTATAATATTTGTCTTATGCCTCATCTCTGTAGCTGCTATTATCAAGGCCTACCATGGCAGGGTTGCTGAGTTCTTTTGTTTCCATACTGACATCTAGGTGTCTGGGATTAGGAAGACTTTGATTCTAGTTGCTGATAACTGGTCATGTCTTTGTTGGATGATTGAGTTGTTGTTGGTGGTGGTGGCGGTGATGGTGGTGTTTTTAATTGTTTTCTGCTGTCCCCTTTGTTTCCTGGAGTGTGTGGTATCTCTATGTTGCTGGATAAGGAATTCTTCTGAGATTTTGCTAGGTGTAGTTCCTGGGGTTCCATGGAAAACGAGTTTCTAGTTATTGACTGATACTTAAATGGGATGGACTGAGGCGAGAGTGATCTGAGGGGGTTTACAGGTGGGAGGAAAGCAGGGTATTCTACCATTATCCACTTAGTCTCCTGTAAATGGGTTCAGAGGGTGAGTATAAGCCACAGAAGACTTCTGCTAAAATGACATTGAGACTGAGGGATTGTGAATGGATCAGAAGAGGGAGAGTGAACTTCTGAATCTTGTATCCTACTTCACTGGCCTACTTGCTTCTCTGGTAAGCTTGGTTCACTTGTTTCCAGGGAATGAGTATTGAGTTGGGCCCTGGGATAATAGGATTTATGAGGATGAAGTTTGGAGCAGAAGATATGTGTGATCCCCTGGAGGTGGGTTCAGAGAGGTCTCAGCTGATGGTCTGCTGTAGAACTTGTCAATGAACCTGGAGAACTGAATTTAGAGAAGAGAGAGAAGTGCAGTTCCCCGGTTAGGTTATAGGTTTCCATGGCTAGGGAGACCTCAAGTTTCTCAAGAAATGTCTTCTGTCATTAGCGGCTGGGATAAAGTGATGAGTAGCAGGAAAAGTAACTTGTATGTTGTCTAAATTCTTAATCAAGAAGGATACATTTGTAATTGTTCCTTTTCTCTTATTTGAAATCAATACTCTGCTTACCTTCTCTTTGATGGCTCTACCAGTAGCACCTAATTTAGTTCTTTTAAAATTGCCTAATAAACTATTACTCCTGACTTCTGCTACCTTAAATGTTTCCAGTACAACAGTTCATTGGAATATTTAACATCATCCTTAGAATGGTGTCAGACTAACTTTTCAGCTCTTGCCAAATCCATTTCTCTAAAAATACCCTATACCTCTAGTAGGATATTTAGGATATTTTTCAGTTTAATATTTCTTTATTCCCCTAGTTTACAGTTATTGTCACCAGTTTCATATTTCTCATAGGTAATTATTCTTTGACAGTTTGCAGATTCAGAAAGCACTAACCACTGAGCTATATCCCCACCTGCATTCTTGAGTTCAGATACTCATGGTTGTCAGTACATTGTTAAAGCCATCTGGGCTGTATCCCAAAGCCATCATCTTTTAGTATGCGATTTAGACTACATTATTTCATCTTTTTCTCTTCCTCAGTATATAAATGAACTACTAATGGCACTTATTTTTCATATATTATCTATTTGTATTAGCACTGCTTTGTGATAAGAACTGAGGCTACTGGGTATCATAAAATCAGGATCTAATAATCAGAATTATCTAGCATCCCTCACCAGCTTTTTGGCTTTCAAACTCAGAAACTTTATATATGTGCTTCTAAACAGCACATATATATTTTTTTCCTATTGCTCCAAAATGCTAATATAAATTTAGTACATTGAATAAATACTGTCACATGCTCAAAGTCAAAATATTGCAAATCAGAGCCAAGATCTTGATCACATTTGGAAATTGAACAAAACTTCTTTTACATCTCACTAAATTTGGTCCTTATCATTTTCGTTTCATTCTCTGCATAGGAAAATATGTCATGGAAAAATTTAAGAATACATTAACATCGGCTTTGGCAACTTTCAGGAATATGTGAAATACTGAGAAGTCTTTTCTTTTCTTTTCTTTTCTTTTTTCTTTTTTCTTTTTTTTTTGAGAATTTCATACAACTTGGTTTGCTACTCTTTCTCCTCACTCAACTCTCTTAAATCCTTCCCAACTTCATGCTCTTTTTATCTTAAACCAAAATCAAAACAAACAGAAAGAACATTCATACACACACACACACACACACACACACACACACACACACACACACAGTGAGCATGAGTGCTCCCTGGAGTGGTCAAACCTATGTCTAATTAAAAAAAAAAAAAAGCCAAATAAAATTCTGAGAATGAGAAACCAGAGATACCTGTATTTATACTTAATGTTCATAAAATACAGTTTCTGTTTAACATATATTTCTCTCTATTTCTCTCTATATAAAAACATAACACACACACACACACATACACACACATACACACACACACACACACACACACCCTCAGACTATATTGCCCCAACAAAACAACACCTACTGGTCTCATAAAATCCCTTATAAGTCATACCCAATCACAGTAATAAAATTAATGTCTTCAGTACCAGAGTTAGATGAGGAAACTGATAATATTGAACATTAGCATTTGTCAAATTCATTTATCTCATTTTTTATCTGTAACTAAAGCAAAAACATGAGAAATCATCAGTGAAGAAAATTGGTGAGTAAAGGAAATGTCCCCAGGACTTTAGTACTATGGCATAGGCAATGAAACTGTGTAAAAATGACCTCAGTAGCAAAGTAAAATCTGTAATAAACCCAATGGATTTACATTCATAATTAATTTTAATTAAGCAGTGCTTTTCCAAATGGTAAGCAAGTTTGTTTAATATTTGATAAACTGAATGATGTAAAGTGTACTATATCAACAAGCTAAGGAATAATTATGTTAGTTCATAAGAAAACTTTTAATAAAATCCAACTCATTCATTATATTATATTTCTAGTGATCCAAGTAAAAAGGGAAGTTTTCTTTAACTTAATAGAACATAAAATGGCCTTTGGAATGGAGGGCCTTAATAGTGAGATTGTAAATTCTAAGTCTGATGGAAAAGAAAATAAAAACTACTCTCAGCATGCTATTCAGCCTAAAATAAGGAGTTCTAGCCATGTTAACAAGAAGTACAACGTGTAATAGGTCAACAACATGGCTCAGGGTTGAGAGGGACTTGACACATAAACCAGACAACCTGAGTTCTATAGCCAGAACCCACAGAGTTAAAAGAGAGAATCAATTCCCACCAGTTGTTTTCTGACCTTGACAAATATACCAAAAAATGAGCACTTCCCCACATGCATACAAAGCAATTAACCCACTAGCCAATTAATAAATGTAATAACAAAACTAAGGTGTGAAGATTGCCAAGGAAGGTATATGTCCATTCTTAATTGTAAATTATATAGTTGCTGCTGATACATGTGGGGAGGTGGGCTGTGCACAGACAGCCTGGTTCCGGTCAAGCAAAGGTCTGGAATCCCGGTGACCTGGTGGGTGGTGATTTCTGCCTCCATGGGATGAGAAGGTGTTCAGCCACGCCTCCTGCCCTCCCACCCTGCTCCTGATGCAGCTACAGCCTCCCACAGACTCTTCTTCCCCAAAGAGAGGTATGTGGCCATCAGTCAGTTAGGAGTAGCACAGAGCCCTCCCACATGCAAATTAGGTTTCCCCAAAACTCTCAGACCGAACCAAAGGGAAGTAACTGTTGTCAGACCCTTACCCATCCCAAAACTGTGTATAAGAATCCTATCCGGAAGGATTAAAGGTGTGGAAGAGCTACTCTGTCATCTGAGCCTTCTGTCCTAAGAACCATAACACTTGGGAAGAGGTCTGCTCTCCCTAAGTACCGCCTGAAGTTCTGCCACACTCCTTACTCACAGAGCACCTGGGAAGGCAGAGACGGAGGTGGAGCCAACTGCAGCAGCAGAAGCCGTGGAAGTGACATCCCACACTCCTTCACCAGAACTCTCCCACCAGGCCGGACCAGAGATCTCCACGGAAAGCCTCTGGTACACAGGGCCACAGATACATAAGATAATTATATAAAATGACCTGAAAAGACAATGCGAGTTCTCCAGCTTTGGGAGTTTCTGGATCCACAGACAACATTGCATTTAAACTTGGGTAACAAAGAGTTGTAGATACTGGATGAAAAAAATGACCTATAAATATAGAAATAAGATATTTAGGTATATTTATAGCAATATATCTATAAAATGTATGTGCTGAAAATTCAAGATGATAATTAAAGAAAATTAAATATGTGTGTATATGTGTAATCTTCTCATAATGAGTGGGTAAAAAATATTCAAATTTTACCAACTTTTAAACATTTTCTGGACATAGGATATTTTCAGTATAAAGTAGAATATATAAAATTGATACAGATAACAAAATTCAATAGAGCATGTTTCTAAAAAGAGCTGGACATAGTAGTACATGCCTGCATTTTGGGATTCAAGATGTGGAGGCAGGGGGATTAGAAGTTCATGGTCTTCCTTAGGACAGCAAATTATAGCTTGAGCCACATGAGAACCTGTCTCAATTAGAAACATCAATAACATCAACAAACCAAACTTACAAATTTCTATGAAGAGAATAATTTAAAAATTTCTCATATCTATTTATTCTGTGTCTCTATAGAAGTATGGGTATCACAATGCATGTGTGGAGGGTAGAGGGTGACTGGTGGGATATGGTTGTCTCCTTCCACAATATGTTTCCCCAGGACTGAACTCACATTCTTAAGATTTGATGCAAGTATCTTTACCCACGGGTCCATCTAACTGGCTCTGATATTTATTTTTAATGAATGTTATCCAAAGTAATATATAATATAAGCAATGAGTTAATATTATTGAACCTTAAGATTAGCTTAAGTTAGCAATTTCATATGTATACATATTACATAGACATTGCTTACTATAAACACACATAGATTTTTTTGAAATTTAAAAACATAATAGTAGTAACAAAATAAATAATTAGGTAATATGACTCAAGAGTTTTATGGTAAATGTAAAATGAATTTCAACTTTGAGAAATTGACTTAAAAGTTTACTGTGTGTTGCTTAGCTGTAAAATCATCTTTATATAATCAACAAATCCAGATTTGTGAGACTTTTGAGGTAGCTTCAAAATAAGCTTAAAATATACTTCACAAATCTTGAACATACATGCACAATCAGAAATCAATTTATATAAAATTATACTGAAACAAATTATTGGGATCGCCCCTGACAGTGCAGCGCCATGGCAGTGCTCCAGCTTGTCATTGATTTCCTAACTTGACATAGCAGGTAGCAGCATGTGGATAGAAGGCATCCTCTTTAAACATATGGTAAAGCGCATAGAAATCTTTGTGGTTTACTTTGATATGCAGTTGAATAAAGCACATTGCTTAGCTCTTTGCAAAGAGCATAGTTCATGCACTGGCTAGTTTTTTTTTTTTTTTTTTTGGTGTTCAGTTCATAGCTCTCATTCATTATTGAATCTCTTGTTGCCAATTAGTAGTGCAGATGAAGACATCATGAACACTGATAGATGCACACAACATGCATAATAACATATAAGCAAAATGTGAAGAATTGCTTGCTTTAACTTTGGAGGTTATAATCTCAAACTTTAATCAAATTAAAGAACTACAAACTAAAACTAGCTAATACGAATCGACTCCTAAAGAGTAATATAAATAGATTCCAGTTTGCTTGTTGTCAATTTTACCTTAAATTCACAAGCACATAGATACACATTAAAAGCTATTATGTTCAAAGGAAACACAGGGACGTCTCCTGGTACTCTACATCTCAGCCTTGCCTGGAGTGGTTTAAAGATTCTGCAGCAAATAAAACTCTACACCTTAAATCAAATTCTTCCAAATGATGTTTCTGTTGTTGAACATGTCATGGTCTTTCTCTTTAACTCTCTCATTTAGCTTGCTTCTCTAACATATGTGTTCATTTTAATCACTCACTCATCCTAGAAGTAGCCAAATTTAAATGTCATGTGTTTTTATTCACGGAGCATGGAATCAATCTCATTATACACTTGAATGCACATCCTCTACTAAGAGACCCTTCTTCTAAGCCAGGAAATCAATTTATGTTTAACTGGAGGAATGATATCTTTTTTTGAATGTTGGCAAAGGCGAAATGTAAAGGAAGGAAGGAGCCACTGCATTGACTCTATGCTAAAATACTGCCCTGTGTCTGCTCCCATGTACTGGAGAGATTTGGCAGCTCATTTGCATTGTCAAGTTGTGTTAGTCTCACCTTCAGTTTTATTTGTTCTTACTGCATAATGTAATTGCAGCTGATATCCATCTACTGGCGATGGAGGATCACGTTACAGAATCATGTTATGTAGTACAAACAAGTATAGTCACACACTAGGGCAGTATTCAAATGGTTCGCAGGAATCTGTTAACCACAAAGATCGTGAAGACTGACCTTGTAATTTTTAACATACAGTGGGTGTAATCTGTAAGATCATAGACTTGTTTGTGGGGCTAACAGAAAGGTAAAGTTTACACCCATAGCTTCTTGCTAAGAAGATACTCATTTTGCTTCTCCTGGTAGTTAGTATGTCAAGGTTAACAGCAGAATTCTCTCTATGATGTCTCTTAATTGACAATGTAGTAGATTAAATAGCCTTCACACAGTCGTGGTGTTTCATCTTGACTGAAAATTCGAACATTTTAATATAAAGCTTCACAGTTGATTTCATGGATGTATTGTGGATTGATCTTAGCAAAATAATTTATAAGTATATAGATATGTTACCAATTGCCACAATCGTATGATGATGAGCACACAGCTGGTAAAATAGTTGGGACCTCACTTTGCTTAATGGTGGAAGGAGTGTATGCATAAATAAAGGGATGTATGTGAAGAGTACTAACTCTATGCTCTTAGGAGGATTATGGTGTTCTGCTCACTGACTTCTGTTGCTCAGGTTTGTTTCTAGCTGATGTGAATCAGTGGCTCTGAGTGATTTAGTAAGGAAGCAGCATTTGCGTTCTGGCGAATGTGCAGGATCACTCCACAAGATAGTATTACTAGATAATGCAGAACAGCATTCTGACTCTTATCATCACACAAACTTCTGTACAAGAAAATTGAAAGGAAGAAAAAGCTGTGAAAATTTTCAAGAGCGTTTTTCCACATTTTGTTTTCTTTAAGAAAGAACCTTATTGTGTGTCTCAGACAGTCTGAACTTGTGACTTCCCTGCTGGTGCCACCATAGCATCAGAAGCCACTCCATGTTGAATCTTGAACATGTGTAATCAAGCATTGCAAATTTGCAATGTACTACCTACATTCACTTCCTGAATTTAATATCATAACTTTGAGTTCTACACCATATTGTTATCATTTCTATGAACTACTATATCAGTACCAAACTAAAGTATATTTAGGCTTAAATAATATGCTGCCATCCTTAATTACTTTAATAAACATTTTATCACTGTTAAAACCTATGCCATTTCATTCAATTAATACTTTTTGGAAACATTGATTTAGTTGGCAATCACAAGATTGTAAAAAATGGAATGAATAAGCGAACATGTGTTCACATGCATTACAAGATGTGGAACACAGGTGCATGATGCTATTTTGTTTCTACAGCCTTCATTATTTAATGGTGTTCTCATTAGTTATATTTTACATGTGCCAGAGAAGTAGGAAATAATGAGTGTATTTGAATGAAGAAAGGACAAGTGGTAAGTTGGGGAATCATCCTTTTCCTATTGTAAGCAAAACTTAGTTACAGCTGTTGCTAGCCAAGATTTGCACTTCATCAAGCTCACGCAGTAAGATCGCCCTAAAAGAAGCACATGGATACACTATTTAGTCTTAAGTTATATTTTGAAGTTGCAGTCACCAGAATGGTTTCTTAAAAAAAAAAACAGTTATAATAAGAAGAGTTCCATAACTGAAAATCTTGCAGTGGCTCCAAGTTACTACATTTGTTAGAGAAAAAGTAGCCATTATAAAAATTAAACTCCACAATAAAAGTTCTTTTTTTCATTCATGTAAGCATTTGAGGTATTTCTGATGGGTAACAGGCTGATGATACAAGAATACAGATACTATCCCTTAATGAATCAGGATTGTCTGCATCTGAAGGAAGGGTAAAGCAAGCGTGAAATATTCATAATTATTCTTAAACATGTTATCCCAGATGTTCATGCAATTTTAATACATTCAATTTGGCAGAATTAGTCTGATAGTCATAATTATATGAACTTGTGTCTGGGGATATGTTCTTTCAAATGACAGTCATTTCCCAGAGAGGATTTTTCTACTGTAGAAGACAGAAGACAGTAGACAGTTTTATACTAAACAGCCAATGGTTTAAGCTACAGACCTGTTTCTTAGATGTCAAATGAGTCCCTGCATGTGTTGTTTGAGACTACTACCTGCTCATTTTTGCTCACACAACTATTCTTTTTAATATTTCAAAGTATACTTTTAATGCTATGTCTTTGTTCATTATGAAATTTTGTGTCTGCTTTCTCTTTCCTTCTCTTTTCCCCTCCTGATGATTGGGCTGCTGCTACTGGATGTAGCCGCGCTTCTGGCGTGAGTTGAGTAATCTACTCCACGACACTCATTTGTTGTCATTTCTTTTTGTTTACATTTCCTTGTTTTGCCAGTTTAAATATGTGATCATGGCTCCCTACATAATGTTATATATGAGTTTTTTTTTTTTCCGTCTGCTTTTAGGCCCACAAACACAGTCTTTAGCGTGTAGTAGCCACCTAGTAAAACACCATGTTAGCAAGTAAAAGTGAAATCATCAAAACCGCTAAAATGTCTGTCATTGTCACCTGCATTCAAACATTTAAATGCCCCTTTATTGATTGTATTGAGTTTTCCTAGAAGACGACTCTAGCTTGGATCTTTAGGTTGAAGTAGTTTACAACTTGGTATGTGGGAAAGTGGTACACAGAAGGGCTGGTAACCAGTCATCTGTTGTTAAGACACAGTTCTTAATGAACTATTCACTTAGGGACAGTTGAAAAATATCTTTAAGTTTTATGCATGCCTGGGGAGTTGACTCATTCTGCATACTAAACATGCCTGCATATCTAAGTTCAGATCATTTGTACCCACATAGAGGCAGGCACAGCAGCAAGCATCTGTAATTCCCCTTGCTGATAGAGCAGGACAGAGACGGGAAAATCCTGGTGCCCTCATGTCTCAGTCAGGGGTTCTATTCCTGCACAAACATCATGACCAAGAAGCAAGTTGGGGAGGAAAGGGTTTATTCAGCTTACATTTCCATTCTGCTGTTCATCACCAAGGAAGTCAGGACTGGAACTCAAACAGGTCAGGAAGCAGGAGCTGATGCAGAGGCCATGGAGGGATGTTACTTACTGGCTTGCTTCCCCTGCCTTGCTCAGCCTGCTCTCTTATAGAACCAAGATTACCAGCCCAGAGATGGTCCCACCCACAAGGGGCCTTTCCACCTTGATCACTAATTGAGAAAATGCCTTACAGTTGGATCTCATGGAGGCATTTCCTCAACTGAAGCTCCTTTTTCTGTGATAACTTCAGCTGTGTCAAGTTGACACAAAACTAGCCAGTACACCTCACTCTAACTGAATCTGTGTGCTCTAGGTTCAGGAAGAAAGCCTGTCTCACAAACTAAGGCAGAGAGCAAAAACAGTACTAACTTCTGTCATCCACATCTTTATGCACAGTAAAGAACACACACACACACACATACACACATACACACACACTCACACACACACACACACACACACACACACACACATTCATACACACACTGTTCTCCAGCTATGCAGCCGTGCCATTAAAGGCTCATACCTGTTTGTCCTCAAATTTTATGACTGATGTGCTGCTCTGGAGGAGTCTTGCTTTCCACCTGGCACACATCGAACACAGTAGTCTTCTATGAAAAGAATCTGAATAAAGAGAAGGCAATTTTGCGACTTTGGCTAGGAGCCTATGATGTGTGCTACAAAGAAGTGCACCATGGATATGACCAAGGCATTCATGGCATCTGGCACAAGTTCTGCCCATTTTCTTTCTTTCTTTCTTTCTTTCTTTCTTTCTTTCTTTCTTTCTTTCTTTCTTTCTTTCTTTCTTTCTTTCTTCCTTCCTTCCTTCCTTCCTTCCTTCCTTCCTTCCTTCCTTCCTTCCTTCTTTCTTTCTTTCTTTCTTTCTTTCTTTCTTTCTTTCTTTCTTTCTTTCTTAATTTTACCATCTTCCCCACATGCCCTTCTCAGTCAAGGTGAAACACCAGGCTGACAAGAGCCTTCTTCGTGGTTCTCATTACTTACATCCTGTGAATTTTCAGTAGCCCTCAGTGTGGAGGAAATTCCTGTCAGTCTCATTCTAAAACCACCCTCAGCTTCTGTTCAGTTATTTGTATAATTTGGCCTTATTTTCCCTCCCCTTCCAATTTTGATAGCCATTATCGAATTATATCTTGCCCGGTATTTCTATTCTTTCTGCCTAATGTCCCCTATCCCTTCTTATTATTCCTGGAATAATCTTGGCTTATTGAATCCTCATTTATTCCAGAGAGAACTCAAATGTACATTTCCTTAGTCGAACATTTTACTTCAAAATTACCAAAATAGGCTGCCCTAGGAAGTGATGTGTTTGTTCTTTCTGTGTGTTTTAATGCCGCTGCTGGGCAAAAGACATGGTTGTGTTATCCAGCTGAAAATGCAGCAAGAATATGATAGATATCAAACCTCTGAATGCCCTCTCTGTCTGTGAGACAGTGAAGTGTGCTCTATCCAGTTTTACCTGTATTGATTGTTTGGTGAAAAGCCTTTGACCTGCTTGGTTTTCATAACTAATCAAATGGACTTTTATAGTCTACGGCAACTTTCATGCATCCATATCTCATCCCTCTCACTGTGTTTTCAATTCACAGAGGAACGGGGTATGCTATGATCAATCTTTCTCCCTCAGACTGTCGGTATTTTCCTTGTGGTAGGCACTGAACTGATAAAGAATGAGGGAATAGATTTTCAACAGCCTGAAGGAAGTTTCATTTTCCTATATTTTAATCTTAACCATAATCTGGCGTATCCTAAATATGTAATGAAGCAAGCCCTCATGACTCTTTAGCTCAGGTACAGTGGTAAAATGTGTTCGTACTCTAAGAGTGTACATGTCTCTCAGAAAATAAACTGTGAAAACCACTTTGATTATCTTATTTACAGGAATCCTCTCAGAATTCTCAGTGTTGATCAATAAATAATGTACACTGTCTTGGGAAAATAGTGCATGCGAACTCAATTGCTTGTATCTATGTTCTAGGAAACTTGAGGGAGCATTTTCAATCTTCATCCCTTATTTAATAGTTGAACCTTAATACAAAGGTGAATGTCTCGTCGACATAGTTGTGTATGTTTCTATCCATTTCTGTTCTTGCTTATTGAAAGGAGGATATTTACTTGCAAAGTAGAGTAAAATTGTGTGATAGTTCTACTCTCAGTATATGTGCTGAAATTATAGCTAAACAATTTTTTAAAAACACAGACATAATTGATAACATAAAATCAAATATGTTGTTATTGAGCTGAAGTCTTTTTCTTGGCAGTTCATCTTTTGTTCTATGACATATTTTCTCAATTCATGTACAGATTACTATTTTTTTACCTGTTTAAGCCACCTAACAACAGTTTAATCTTCTTTCTTAGTTTATTTGAGGGTTGTCCTTTCAATAATGAATTAAACACACTGCTTTAAAAATGAGACTTTGTAATTCAAAACTATATCAAGAGTTGACTAATTTATAATGTTCACAAAGTTCATTATTGTTTTTATCTTGTTGCTACTACCACCTTATGAAAAAGCAAAGTAAACAAACACCAGCAAAGCAAAGGAAAACAAAACAGAAACCATAGAAACCTAAGATTGAATCTATCTAAACCTAAACACTGAAATATTACATATACACCAACATACTAATAATAACAGGTTTTAGTGATGATGAATTGGCTAGAGTTCATCGCTACTGTCATATTGGACATAAATTTGTGGTATGCACGCATATATGAGTGTTTTCATGTGTATGTGTACATTTATTTGTAAATGTATGGAGAACTGGAGGTGATAAAGAGTATGCTCCTTGATTTATTTAGAGTTTCCTACTTGCCCAAGCAAATCTCTTGTCTCTCATTCTTGAGTCTTGAAATTACAAGCAGTCTCTGTGCTTGAAGAGCTATGATGTTAGTACTGGAATCCAATTTCTTATCTCCAGGATGCACAGCTACTGTCTTTTCACTGAGACATCTTTCCATTGATAGGCTAGAGTCTTTCTGTTATTATTTGGTCCTTAGGCCCTCAGCATCAGGACCAGTTGGGATATCTCATTGGAAGCATAATCAGAGGTATTATCTTAGTTTGAATCAATCTCAATTTACATCTTTAAGTGATTTACAAACAGATTTTTATGCTTGTGTAATATGGACACTCCAATATTGAATTTGGCTGGAGTTTAAAAAAAAATAATTTTGTTTGTAATCACAAGAGGCTTATTGCTAACTTTACATGTGGGTTGGCAGGACCATAGATGTAAATATAGTTAGTAGATATGAATGGCATGATGTGTGTAGACTGATCTGACTAAGATGTGACTATGAGAAGCAACAGCACCTTCTCCCATCAGATGTTCTTGGTAGATCAAATGTGGATAGCTAAAATATTCTACCAGAGAAGGGAGTCAAATATTCAGATGAGCTTAGCAATCTAGAATGCCCTGATAAAGAGAAGGGTTTTCATCTTTATTAAGCCACTTCTACTGTTTGCAGTTTTCAGGCCAAAAACATAACTAATTTCATGTCTAAGTCTGAACTTATCACTCTGTTTAACTGATTCATAATGGCACATAACAAACACCAAGGAATTATTTTATGACCTTTCATCATTGTGTTTTCAAGAGCTAAGCTGTTACATCATGGTTTAATTATTAATTAAAATCAATTACCATTTTTATCTCTTTTGCAAGTTCTAAATCACACCACTTAGCTACTTTTGAGTTAAGAATATGTCACTTTTTTTTTTAGCGGTTAAATGATCAAAATGTTACCAGGAAAATATCCTAGAGCAGGCGATATAATTAAACAGCTATTTATCTTTCTGATTTTGAATGTTAATTTTGGTCTTATTTCTTAAACCCAACATAATTGCATTTTTTTCTGATTATCCAGTTTTATACTTGGCAAAACAAATTGTGTTTAACTTATGGACTTATCTCTCTACAACAGGGTCCCCCAGAGATTTTGGAAATATTCCTTGCATAGTATTTTGCATAAAGAATGTTTATTCTGAGAGTCTCTTTCTACTTTTTATCCTTGTTCTAAAAAGAAAATTTTGAAAAACTTTTAAAAAGTTTTCAATTTACAGAAAAATTAGAAAACTTGTATAATGAGATTACTTTTGTATTCTTGGGTCTCTATTCCATGGTTGCCCTATAAATAGAATGACCTAACTGTGGATTAAAACTATTTTAAAATTTTTTGCTGGTATTATTCCATAAACATTATAATGTGACAAATACTTAAGATATCATATCAGGCACTCTAAGTAATTTTCTTATTTTTTTGTTTTTTTTTTTTTAACTGTTTTGCCTAACTATATGCATATGACTCATGTGTGTATAGTGCCCTTGGAGGTGAGACTAAGGCACTGTATCCCCTAGAACTGGACCCAGATTGTTGAGAGCCACCATGGTGATGATTGCAATGGAACTCGGGTTCTCTACAAGAGCATGCTCTGAACCTCTAAACCATCTTTCTATGTTACTTTAGACATGATTTAAGACAATACAAGAATGTGTAGATCACATATAAATAATATGCTAATTTAGAGAAGGGACTTTTATAGTGTCTTTAGACTTTGCCGTGTGTGTGTGTGTGTGTGTGTGTGTGTGTGTGTGTGTGTGTGTGTCCGTCCCCTAAAGACAATGCTTTAAAGATAACTCATTGAAGAACAAATAAATCTCACATCAATTTCATGTACATCTCTGCTTAGTATTGTTCACTTGTTCCTTCTCATAAATTAAGTGATACATTATTGTTCACAAATATCAAAGCTTTTTAAATATCCATAGACTTATTCATGCTCTTTCTCTGCATTAGAATCCAATCTCAATTAATTTTATTGTCATGTCTTCTGAGACTTTTAAGGTTGTGGTAATCTTTCATACAGTTCTTGTTTTAATGATATAAGCCTTTATTTTTATTACTGGTTAGAAGTTTGGTTCCATGGCCATATCTTGCATTTTCTCTAACATGTCCTCATGACTAAATGAATATAATGCTAACTTCCTCAGAAGATCATAGAGCTAAGTCCAATTTCTATCTCATTACATCCAGTGTAACCACAAACATTCTTATGACAATATGATTATGATTACCTGTGTTAAATAGTGTTCATTGTTTTTTTCCCTATATACTTTTTGTTTTCTTATATTCCTTCACCTTTTCCCTACCACTTTCCAGTTTTTCATGCACTCACATACCCTTACAGATTTGGAAGTTTCAATTCTCTACTTAAATTTGTTTAAATTATTCATTTTTGAGGTTAGAATTACATCATTTCCCTCTTTCATTTCTTCCCTTTAAACACTGCCTTACATCCATTCTTACTGTGTTTCAAACTCATCACCTTTCGTCTTGTTAATTCAAACACAACTAATATAAAGGACCTGGGGAGCCCAGGAAGCTTCAACGCCACACTAAGAACAATAGCAAACTAAGCGATCTTAAGAAAAGAAGAAATAATCTACCCTTGGGATGAGGACACCAATGCCAAGTGGCTACCCCTCGCCCCCCAAATATACATACAAGTAACATACACATGTATGTAACAACACTTCTTCACTTTGAGAGCACTCTATAAATTGTGCATGATTTTTATTCAACTTTAAACATTTTTTATAACACCTTAATGTTCTTGGTACCATTTCTGAATATATGATTCGGGAAAGCAAAATTGCTTATTACTATAGAAAATTTCAATGTTTTTCTATATCTATCTACATATCTATCTATCAACTATGTATGCATATATGTATCTATCTACTATCTATCTGTATAGAGATAGAGATGGTTTAGATATAGATATAGATATAGGCATCAGCATTGGCAAAGGTGTAGGCATAGATATGGATATAAATACAGATGTAGATATAGATTAGATATCCATATAGAT
Organism: Mus musculus; assembly: GCF_000001635.26. Taxonomy (NCBI): domain Eukaryota; kingdom Metazoa; phylum Chordata; class Mammalia; order Rodentia; family Muridae; genus Mus; species Mus musculus. The sequence continues at coordinate 104,089,846 of NC_000072.6, forward strand.
TATTGATATATTTAGATAGAGTGCTCCATATATACATTTTAATATATATATATATATGTGTGTGTGTGTGTGTGTGTGTATAGATATTATATAATCTCCCTCCGTGCCTAATGTACAAGAAATCTTAACAAAAAAACACATATTAATTCTGATTGATTTAATTTTTGGTCGCGGTGTGATAAGTATTTCCCTATATGAGATTACTTATGACACTACTGAAATGATTTTCTCATTTTGGTACAAGTGTATATGTATTATTATTTATTTACCATCCTGGATTGGCTTGCTAAATGCTTTCTGCTGTCATCACAATTATTAAGTGGTAAACCATGGTATTTAGTCCAGGATAGGTGTAGGTGACAACGATGAGTTTGTTATATCATTCTTGATTACCATGTGAGACTTAGAGAATGTGTTCATCATAATTTAGTTAATATATTCAGAGAATAGTATTTGCAATTTTTATTTTAGTTTTTATATAAAGACAACTGTATGGAAAATGGAAATTGATCATTCACAAACAATTTACCCAGGAAACACTGACCATAACAGAAAATATGGTCAAATATCAGAAAAAGTACATGGGGATTTGGATTTGGATTTAGAAGGCTATAAGCATTTGAGTATTCCCTGATTTCTATACCTGAAGGTCTGGCATCCTTTTTTTGCTCTTTTCCATCTCTTTCATCTTTACAGACTGTAGGGAATTGGAGCTGAAGGTGACAGTAGGAAAGCTTCTGCTGGTCCTCTGTTTGCAGAAGGAGAGCAGAATTTTATATTCCATGAAAAGCTTTCACTACTATTTTTTATGACAATGCATGCATCTCTTTTATGATTTCTTAAATTGTAAGGTAATATAATTGACAATATTTAAAAGCAACTAAAAGGTGTCACAATGATGTCATTCATGACAATTGCTTCACACTGCAAATAGTTTTGCGCGTGTATTTAAAAGCTATCAACTTTTTTACTGCCAATTAAAAGTGCTTATACCTAAGGAATTAACAAGACATCAGTCATTTGTACAAGTTTCCAAAAAGAATGACATTGATTAGGAATTCTCCTGCTCCAAAAGGCAGCCAGAATAAAGACTTGGATATACTCAAGTAATGGAATTATAAATAAATCATTTGAAAGGGGTTTCTAAAAGGAATAAATTGAGGATGGTTTTGCAATAATTTCAATGTGCAAGTGTGTTCAGGGACCAGTGAAGGAAGGTGCCTGCTTATTTAAATTTTTTATTAAGGATTTCTCTCATTTACCTTACTCTTGCAATTACTGTTGCTCTAAAATAAAACTTAGATAAACTCACTAGTCTGTCTACTCTAACATGCAAAGTTTAAGCCTACAAATTCCAGAGAAATGTAAATGGCTTTAAATAACTTATTTTCATCTATACTATGATCACACTATTTTAAAAGGATCACTATTTAAAAACTAAGGTCACTGCTATAATTATGTACAGGTTTAAACTTTTATCATCTCAACTGAACTAACAGAAATTAACTCTAGCAATGACACTTTGGGCGCTTTCAATTTCATTATCTAATATGTCTTCAATAGGAATGAAATCAACACATCAATAATGTATATTATAGACCTGCTAACACGTGCAAAACGTGTCCACTCCTTCAATTTTCAACTACTAGTTATTGCATTTTTTTTTCAAGTTTTGTTTCCTTCCTATAGAAATTACATTTGAAATGCCATGAACAGTATTTTCTTCCTTTGGTAGTCTCAAACTTCCAATCAGGTTTATGCTATTGAAGTTTCACTTTATATAATTTTTTAAAATTACAAATTTAATGTAGATGGACTTTAAAATAAAAACCAAATTGAAAGTATAAATTATAAATCCTAATCGTTGGAATTTCCTTCATTTTCCCTAAGTAAAAATTTAAAAATTGATATATACATGATTATTGAAGAAAAAAAAGAGGTCATGCTTTTTAAGAAAGTTAGGAGGGATTTATGAGAAGGGTTAGAATGAGGAAAGGGAAGGGCAAAATGTAATTAAATTATAATCTCAAGAATAAACATTAAAAAATATGGTATTGTTGGGTTAAACTAAATTTGACCCAGAAATTTTGTCCTCCATTCCCCCAACCCTGATTATAGACATTAAATTCACTTGGAGTCTACTGTTATCAGAGAAAAACACAACCATATCTACATATGCAACTTTCTTACCTCAATTCCTTTATATAAGCCTGCATCAAAGGGCTTTTGAGATCTTAACCTCTATCCTTCTGGAAGACTGGGGCCCTGACTCTTCAAATCAACAATCTCATTCTGTTGAGATAAATGCTGTCTTTCCCCTTGCCTTATTTTACCCCCTCATTTTCCTTAGGGACATTACTGTAAAAAAAGCAAGCATTATTTAAATAAACACAGATACATGGTACTTATTTGGTTAAACTAATCATGAAGACAACCAATAGAAGAAAACTTCATTACATGGAGATTGTTCATAATGTATTTTAGTGGAAAATAGGATCTGGTAAATTTTTAGATTCCCAATTTCAAAATGGAAATGTTGGAATATATGAATGGATAAATAAAAAAGAAAAGTTTTATAAAGGATTGGACAGGGTGTGAAGTAAACAGTAATAACAATGTTCTCGTATGGGATACTGATTTCATGAAAGTTTTCTTGTTTTCAAATGTAGTAATTCATATTAATATACATTAAGAGCAAAACAATTCTAATGGTCACAGTTACTGCCTTGCCTGTGCTTTACATTTAAGAAGCTTCAGTCCATAGTTACTATGTTAAAAGTCTGCCAAGAGCAGGAGTGGGTGGGTTGGGGAGCAGGGTGGGGGGAGGGTAGAGGGGTCTTTAAGGATAACATTTGAAATGTAAATGAAGAAAATATCTAATTAAAAAAAAGAAGAAGAAGAAGAAGGAAGACCAAAGTGTAGATGCTTCAGTCCTTCTTAAAAGAGATAATAAAATACTTAAGGGAGTTCCTTTGTGAATGTGTTACCTCACTCAGGATGATGCCCTCCAGGTCCATCCATTTGGCTAGGAATTTCATAAATTCATTCTTTTTAATAGCTGAGTAGTACTCCATTGTGTAGATGTACCACATTTTCTGTATCCATTCCTCTGTTGAGGGGCATCTGGGTTCTTTCCAGCTCCTAGCTATTATAAATAAGGCTGCTATGAACATAGTGGAACATGTGTCCTTCTTACCAGTTGGGGAATCTTCTGGATATATGCCCAGGAGAGGTATTGCGGGATCCTCCGGTAGTACTATGTCCAATTTTCTGAGGAACCGCCAGACTGATTTCCAGAGTGGTTGTACAAGCCTGCAATCCCACCAACAATGGAGGAGTGTTCCTCTTTCTCCACATCCACGCCAGCATCTGCTGTGCCTGAATTTTTGATCTTAGCCATTTTGACTGGTGTGAGGTGGAATCTCAGGGTTGTTTTGATTTGCATTTCCCTGATGATTAAGGATGTTGAACATTTTTTTCAGGTGCTTCTCTGCCATTCGGTATTCACTGATAAGTGGATATTAGCCCAAAACCTAGGATACCCAAGATATAAGATACAATTTCCTAAACACATGAAACTCAAGAAAAATGAAGACTGAAGTGTGGACACTATGCCCCTCCTTAGAAGTGGGAACAAAACACCCATGGAAGGAGTTACAGAGACAAAGTTTGGAGCTGAGATGAAAGGATGGACCATGTAGAGACTGCCATATCCAGGGATCCACCCCATAATCAGCATCCAAATGCTGACACAATTGCATACACTAGCAAGATTTTATCGAAAGGACCCTGATATAGCTGTCTCTTGTGAGACTATTCCGGGGCCTAGCAAACACAGAAGTGGATGCTCGCAGTCAGCTAATGGATGGATCACAGGGCTCCCAATGGAGGAGCTAGAGAAAGTACCCAAGGAGCTAAAGGGATTTGCAACCCTATAGGTGGAACAACATTATGAACTAACCAGTACCCCGGAGCTCTTGACTCTAGCTGCATATGTATCAAAAGATGGCCTAGTCGGCCATCACTGGAAAGAGAGGCCCATTGGACACGCAAACTTTATATGCCCCAGTACAGGGGAACGCCAGGGCCAAAAATGGGGAGTGGGTGGGTAGGGGAGTGGGGGTGGTTGGGTATGGGGGACTTTTGGTATAGCATTGGAAATGTAAATGAGGGAAATACCTAATAAAAATGGAAAAAAAAGACTCATTAAATATTTACAAGCAAAAAAAAAAAATACTTAAGGGAGGAAATATGGAGACAAAGTGTAGAACAGAGACTGCAGGAAAGAGCATCCAGAGACGGCCCCACCTGGGGATCCATCCCATATACAAACACCAAACCCAGACTCGATTGTGGATGGCAACAAGTGCTTGCTGACAGATGCCTGATGCAGCTGTCTCTTGAGAAGATCTGCCAGACCTTGACAAATACAGAGATGGATGCTTGCAGTCAACCATTGGACTGGGCACTGGGTCCCCAAGGAGGAGGTAGAGAAAGGACTAAAGGAACTCAAGGGGTCTGCAACCCAGAGGAAGAACAACTATATCAAATAACCAGAGCTCCCAGGGATTGAACCACCAACCAAAGAGTATACATGGAGTGACCCATGGCTCCAGTTGCATATTTAGCCAAGGATGGCCTTGTAGAGCATCACTGAGAGGAGAGGTCCTTGGTTCTGGGAAGGTTTGATGCCCTAGTGTAGGGGAATGGCAGGGCAGCGAGGCAGCAGTGGGTGGGAGGATAGAGGAGCACCCTCATAGAAGCAGGGAGAGGGAGGATAGGATAGGGGCTTTCTGGAGGGGAAACTGGGAAAGAGAATAACATTTGAAATGTAAATAAATAAAATATCCAAAAAGAACCCAAAATACAAAAAACTTATATGTTCAAATTTAAAAAAATAGTTATTTACTCTTCCATAAAATTTCTACCAACTCTGATATCCTTAAGATTATAAAATCATAAATAATAACTCATCCTCAAAATAATTTTCATCATTTCTGAAGATAATTGCAAAGTTCTATGCAAGCAGTTAATAGCATGTCTGATGTGGATGGACTCATATAACTAAACTACTCAACCTTTCCTGAAATAAGATATTTGATAATGAGTACTAGTTTTTCCAGGCAGTATTACTGTCGGATTGCTAATATTTATTTTAAATCTTTAAATTAGTACTCATGGGTGAGGATGACCTGTGTTTTTGTTTTTGTTTTTGTTTTTGTTTTTTTCCCTTATGCTGCAGAATTGTAGTCTACTATCAGTATTTTTTTTTCCATAAGATGAATTGAAGCGTTTTGTTTCCTGCCTGATGTTCTAACATTCGTAGAGCAGTAAGAGGGGTTCCTTTGACTGGTGATTTTACCTGGGAAATCGAGGGGCCAGGTGCGGTTGCGGGGTCTACTATGCGAGTTTTTCTTCTGAAGAATTACGGGAATTGAGCTTCTGATTTGAATGGAATAAATTCTGAGAATCTAAATTCCTCAATCAAATAATGCAGTTCCTTGTTACGTTGTGTAGAAGTACCATCAAAAATTACAGATTTTACATTCTCTTGAGTTTAAATAGTGATTTACCTCATCCCCTTTTTTGTTGAGTTCTTTGAGACTTTTGTACAAAGTACTTTTATTATTTGTCCCACCACAATGATTCTCAAATGAAGCCCCTTCCCTTTTCACCCAACCTTGGATCCAGGTTTTTTTGTTTGTTTGTTTGTTTTTTTCAGTCTCGAAATTTGTGCTAGCCAAAATATTTCTGGATGTGTAGTATCCTCCTGGAGCATAGTGGACTTATCATGGGCCACACTCAGAGAACAGTGAAACTTTTTTTTCCCATCCTTGCAGTTAGCAATGAAAGAATTTAGCCCCCTCAATTTCAATTCTGTAAGCTCATACATTTTTCATTTTTATATATGAAATGAGATGAGTATAAAATGTATTCAATGTGTATTATTTTAAACTTAAATATAAATCACATTTTAATACAATTGTTAAAGTATATAGTATATTTGAAACAACTTGGAAAAATTAATTAACTCTTTAGGTAATGAATTTTATAAAATATAAACTGCATACCAAATATTTCCATTACAAACTTAATATATTTTTATGTTCAAAAACCAAGAGAATCTGTATCCAACACAGCCACTTGATTCATCAGAATTATTTTGTGACAAGAAGGACATTAATGGTCCCACCTTCTTTTTGTTTTCCTCAAATTCTTTGTACTGCTTTGAATTTATTGCCTTTCACAAGAGATTGATACCTTGTATAAGAATTGTATTTTATGTCACAAGTATGTAATACTTTGTTACTATAGTTTCTAAAACTGATGTTTTTATGATTTTTGTATCTTTCTTGTGATACTTATTACTCTTCATTTTCACAGTGCTTATAAGAACATATTTGTTTATTTAAAATGTATTAACCTAATTTTCCTCCCTTCACTCATGTTTTCTACCCACTCATGTTTTCACTCCTGCTCCTTCCCATAACACAGGACTCCTTCTTTAATCATTATTGTTACATATCCATATATATGTTATATATATAACATATATTATGCATTGCTGAGTCTATTGAGTGTTGCATATATGTTTCCTGCGCTGTTCACTTGGCATTTGAAAAACAATTAAGAGGATGAACTTGTATTTGAACTAAGTCTTGGTTTTATCTTTTATGTACCTAAAAATATCCATTTTCTGTTTTAAGTGCTTTCCATGTAGAGGTTTTTAAATGACATATTTGCTCATTAAATGTGTAAAATAGATTCCTGAGGTTGAAGACAAGAACTAATCACTTTTGTAGTGTTGCCATAAATCTCTCCATCCCAAATATGCCCCGGCAATGAAAACACAGCACAATTAATATGAATACATGCTTTGTAACTAGATTGGGCAAATCTACCATTATACTAGCATCTTCCACATCTATGAGACCCCTTAGAACTTGTGGTTTCTCCAGGCCATGTGCTTCTGCTCTGCTTTTCTTCTTCTTCCTCTTCCTCTGTGTCCTCTCCCTCTTCCATTTTCTCTTTCTTCTCTCTCCCACATTCCACTCCACCTTCCCTTTTATATGTCCAAACAATAGCTCTCCTTTATTTAACAAATAAAGGTGGGAAGCAGATTTAAAGAAATCACCTGAGTGCTAACTCATTCCTTGTTCTGAGCCACTCAGAGGAGAATGGAATTAATATCAAATGTAATTAGCCCCAGGGCTATCCACAACATTATAGTTTTCTATACATTAGACTTATGCTGATTTTTTTCTCAAATAGTCTATTACAGTTGCATTAATTTATTTTGTACTCATTAGTGCTTTCTTAAATGTTTCTCTGAACACTCTTTTTCAATGCTATGGTAACTTACTTTGCTAATCTATTAGTTTCACAAATATTGAAAGTTCTTTAATTTCTGTTTGTTAATGTATGTTATATAGAGGAAAATTATCAATGTTAACAGAATAGAGTGAATTAGCTACATCTTTTAGGTAGTGGCTCCAGTTTAGAGACATGACCTCTATAGTTCACCATGAAAGGGGAAAGTCACACAGTATGGTAAATTATAGATGTATTTTAGTTTTCTATGATTTAGCATCTGTATTATATTTTAAAACACTTTACTAATTTGTATTTTCTGTAGAGAACAGAGATTATTTGTCTCTTTAGAACCTTAAATTAGCAAAAATCAATTATCTGTCCTTGCAACTTGTGCATCGTCAGTCAATGAAGCATTTTCAACTAGATCCTACAATGGAGACATGACAATAAGCAATCTCCTGTTGAAGAGTGTAGTAGTTACAACAAAAACATATAAGAGTAAAGCATTTGTTTTTACATTGGCCCAATAGCTATAGGTTTGAGGTTCACATCATTCACTGTTCAGTGGACATCTCTGTTTAGTCTTGTATTAGTGATGGTATACAAGAACTTTTTAAGAGTCCTCCCTCCACCTATTTTTCTCATTCTTATCCATATTTCAGATGTCAACCTTCTGGGTAGTTATATCAAGTAATTTAATTTGTATTTAGTTGATATTTTGCAGGCCAACAATAGTTATATACTAAAGCTTGCATTGTAGAAATTTGAGTGATGTAGTGATATTTTCTTGGCAGCATAAATGGATGTTACATTTACATGCTGCTTATACATTTCTTCTTTGTAACTGGATATGAAATGTTTGTTTAGCCTTGCTATTGCTATATTAAATTGAATTCTACTCTGCATTATCACCATTATGTCCTTATTTTTTCAGTTGTGGCAGGGTAAACATGTGTATGTGCTAGATGCTGATTTTAGAAAATCAATGGACTACCATTTTTTAATATAATATAGAAAATGGAAATAATGATGTCAATCATATTGATATCATGTAGTATATTATAGGAATCAAACAATAAGAGAGCAGAATGCAGCATGGCAACTACACATAGTAGGACTTCACACAGTTTCTTGGTAACTGTGAGTAGTCCTTATGTAGGTCTAACATTGCCAACAACACAGTGATAACATCCATATTCTCAGTATGTTTGTCAGTCCTGGCAATTACACTGAAAAATGCATTCTTTTTTTAAATTTATTTTTTATTAGATATTTTTATATACATTTCAAATGCTATCCCAAAAGTTCCCTATACCCTCCCCCGCGCCCTGCTCCCCTACCCACCCACTACCACTTCTTGGCCTTGGCATTACCCTGTACTAGGGCATATAAAGTTTGCAAGACCAAGGGGCCTCTCTTCCCTTTTGTTTTGTGGGAATTATGCCTATGTACTCAGTTATCTCATTTAAAGTGGTATGCACCCAGGCATCAACAATTAGTGCTGAAATATAAGAAAGAGTAAGGCTCTTTAACCATCATCAGGGTAAGCTAGATTGATAATACCTCAGATTCTAAGAATTTTAGGATTAAATAACATTTTACTTCTGCTCCTAAGAAAGATTTTATGTTAGTTCCAAGGTAGAAGACTTCTGGCAAATAATATGACTGTGAAGGAAAACCCAGAGCAGCAAATTTCTATGACTTTGAGATAGCTGTAGCTAGCCAGTTCTAGATTCGTGAAGCTGATCAGATTTTTTTTTTTTTTTGTCTTCAAACACAGGTACTGCTCAAAACACAAGTAATATTTTCTAAACAAAAAGTACTTTTGAAATTATTGTTGTTTGAAATCCATATGAAATACAGCTTAGATTTCCACTGTACCTATGAATGTGCCTCATCTAGCCTCAGTAGGGAAAGAGGCTAGTGTTACTGCAACTTGATATAGCAAGGCTGGATGATGTACGTGGGTGGCCTCTCCTGTTCTGAAGAGAAAGTGAAGAATGAATAGGGGAGAGAAAATGGTGGGGGCAACTGGGATGAGAGGAGACAGGAGAAATACAATTAGAATGTAAAGTAAAACAATTAATAAAAAGAGGTCATGAGATCAGAAGGAAAAGTAGTAGTTGTGGGCTGGTTAGAAGAATAATTGGAGAAGAAAGAATTGGGTGGCATTGACTAAAATAAATACATTATATAAAGTTATGAAAGTTTTAAAGAAAAGCAGATAATGTACCAAAAAAAAAAAAAAAAAAAACGGATAGGTCATGGAGCTGAGAACAGTCTCATCTCACTATAGGGTCATGTGTATCAAAGAAATAGCACATATATCTTTTGGGTTTGTTTTGACTTCTTTTACTAGCCAGTTTTATAATGGTCAAGACTATAATTGCTGACACTCATTAGTGAAAATCCAAACTGTAATTTAGAATAGCTCTGAGAATCCAGGAGAAAATGTTTAAATATCTGGAGCTTTATATTCTAAGTACTGGTAAAGCCATTGAAGGCTTTCATCATAGAACAATGAGGACTTAATATTCATAGTAGAACAATGAGGACTTAATATGTTACAAAGATTCCAGTTGAAAACAAGTGGAAAAGAGGGGCAAAAAAATAGAGGAAAGGGAATCAATCTGTTATTTAGCTATGGTAATTCTCAATTGTATATTAAGAGAAGAATCAGTATAAAGGTCGTAGGTAGAAACAGAAAGAACAAACCAGAATGGTTAATTCAGAGGGTACAGTGGTTAATGGCTGTAAATAAGATGGAGAAAAGAGATTGAGGGAATGTTGAAAAATTATAAGAGTATCCCAGTCTATATGAATAGGTAAAACACAGTATTAATTAATTTTTAATATAATCATATGACACAAGTAGACTTGTATGTGGAAGAATATCATAAATAGGTTTAGATCTTAAAATTTGGATGATTATTATACTGTTATTTAAACAACTTGTACTGGATCAAATCATATTTTATGAATAATCTGTATTTTTTTATTTGATAAAGAGACCTAGATGGTGATATAAATTCCTTGTGACATGGATCATGTCACTTTAGATATCCTCATTATAAAAAGTTATTGAATTACTGATCTGATCAATTGATGGTTAAAATAAAGAAGACATTAAGAAATCAAAACAACCAGTGATTTCTGGTCCTATGATGGATCTTGGGTAGAATGTGGCACATTATGAGGGAATAGTGGAAATAATTATGAGACTCATCTTCCTTAATAGTGTTTTATGAATAATATAAATAAGTTGAAGTAAGACACATTTACTCATATTTACTTTATTTACTTACTTTGTCGAGGAGTTTCTATTCACTTCTGTCCTTTTGTGTTAGATACAATATATATTATAAACAGCTGTATAAAATACTAATTCATCTTTAAGGCCAATACTAATTTTCTTCACTGCTGTCTGGATTATGTTCTATGAGCAAACGTGTTAGTGTTATAAGTGATATCTTTTTTTAAGTTTTTTATTTGTCTCCCAACAAACCTTGGACTCTGGTTTAACCTAGTGGAGTTTCCCAAAAGAAGATGCAGCACAGGGTTTCAAGAAAGAGATAAAAAACTTGAAATGGAAATCTAAGGATCATCAGCACTAGTAGGAAAATTTCTCCATTAAAAATAAAGGCTTTTTATATAAAAACATTATAAGAAAAAAATGAATGAAATTTTTAGACAATTTACAAATCAAGGAAAAAATTTGAGTAATGATGAATGATCAGAGAATGAATGGGTATTTCTTTCTGATTGGGTTATTTTGAAGAAAAATAAATGATCTTAGATTATGCATGAACCAAGCTAATGGAGAAAAGACCATCAGATAGACCATGGGAAACGGAAATTGGTAGAAAAACGGTCCCAAGTAACACTTCTTTCCAAGGAGGAATTAATATTGACAATTGGGTGGTCATAAATTAAGAAGACAACCTGAAACTATTCAGATGGTGCTAATTCTATCACCAGCACCCTTTATATGTGAAAGGGAAAGAGAGAATGGTCAGTATCAATGATGATGTGTGAGATTGGTTAGTCACTTTCTTGCTGTAAAGACACAACTGGGTAAAAGTTACTGAGTGAAGAAAGCAGGCAGCCTACATTCCGAAAGATAAAAATTATGCTCTACAGAAAAGAGCATAATGCTGATATCACATTGGTTTTAGTACAATTTAACTCATTTTGGACATTACATTCCCATAAATGTAAAGTGATGCATGGAAGTCATCTTAAACTACTAAATATGTATGAGTTTGTAGTAGCAGCAACAGGAATTTACTATAAAAAGAACACTTTACAGAGATATGCTGTTTTAATTAGAAAGATACCTACTTATTACATATTGTTAGAAATGAGCAACCAAAGTTGCAGGTGTGACTAATATTTTGATCAAATTATAAAGGAAAATGAGGAAGATAATAGCATAATGAGTTCTGAGAAATTGTTAATTGAAGAAACTTCAAATAGATCTAATTAAGTAGAAATAGTTTTGATCGAGGAAGATATCTGATTACATTTTGTTCCCTTGCAATGAAGTAGAATATTTGTTGCGATGATACACAAACATTATTGTCAAAGCAAACAAATGAAAATTTCTCAAACGAATGACTGTAATAAGTAAGATTGAGAAACTTACATACAGGGAGTCATTTCATTTACAATAAAGAAACATTTAAAAATATCTGTTATCTCCAAATTGTGCGGAACAACAAACACAGCCAATTAAGAGTGAGATTAAAATAGACAAGAAAAACTGGTAATTCATAAAAAAAATATTATGAAGACAATTTTACTTATTAAAGGAAAACATATCACTGTGTTGATATGCTAAGTTAGAAAATAGAGATGATTATTTCAAATCAAGGCATAAAAATACAGGAAAATAGATGAAAATGGGTTTGTCCATAAAAATCAGTGTTCACACAAAAATTACCCTAACTTTCCACATAAATTTGAATGATGGAAGCTGAGGAAGATTTAATAACAAAATCTAAGCCAACAAAATAATTCTGTAGACAATAGTGAATTCCATGTTACTGCAAAGGCAGAAACATTGTGAACTTTCCCCACTACATAGGTTTAATGGTAGATCAAGAAACATAATGCACTTTGCGAAAAGAAATAACCAAATTTAAATTAAAAATGATTCATTTATCAAATGATTTAGAAGAAATGCCATAGCAAGTTCTATCTAAATTAATGGTGCCTGGTATTCTGTATGTGATACAACCAAAGATTATTTGTACAAGGTGAAGACTGCTTTTTAGATTTTCATGCTTTTTATCACATTATTAAGTCCAAGGATAATATTTTTAAGTCCAACTCTTTTGCAGATAAAATTTTAATAAGTAAAAGTGTCTTAATTTTGTCTGTACTGAGATGTCAGCCTAATTTTAAAAGAAATGAATATATATTTTTATAGATCATTTTAAAATCTACTAATGAAAGTGAAGAATAAAATGTCAGACTTATCATGATACATTCTTATAAATTTTTATTTATTTTTTGAGAGATCCTGCAGATTATGGTGAACTGTTGATTTCATCCTCTTTCCTGGGGTTACAAATTCATCATCCTGGTGGGTAGAGTTTTCAACATGTGGTGTTTTTTTTTTTTTGCAGGAATTCTTCCACTTTACTTGGGGAGGAGGGACAATTAGTTCCTGTCAAAATCTGTGTTCTTGATTCTTTCTCTGACAATTTCCTCTGTATGTTGTTGATAACCCTTTGAACTTCTTTACTTGCCACCCCATCATTTCTTAGTTTTTGAGAACTACCAATACACAATACCAATATTTGATAATCACACATGATACTATTCATGTTTGATGATTTATCTTAGGCTTCAGGGTTAGATGGCAATATATCTATTGCACAAAGGAGAACACAGAACATGAAAGAGCCCAAATTTAGTTCAGAGATGATCCATTGGAAAACTGAGCGTTGCCTATGGTTTTCTTTCTTCAAAATTTGTCGAAACTAGTTTCTAATTAATGTCTTCTATTTTCACCCTCATGAAGGGAATACTCAAAACAAATTTTTGTTTTAGATTGATGAAAGAGGATGAAGCTAGTATTTATCATAAGCAGAGCCTACAGATGTTGGGACAACATTGGTGGCAATTACAACATCACAGGTTGTGGATTCTGACTTCACTTATGATTCAGGGTGAATCCTAAATCTGTAACTCAACACCTGGACTTGGATCCCCTTGGGATGCCCTCCTGCTTGTTAATTCCTTTATTCCTAACTGCTTCTTCATGAAGCTTTTGCCAACCTTAAAGAACTTGACTTCATACTTGTGAGTCCCATAACTATTGATAACCACCACCTCAACTTATAGCCCTTTTTATTCTCTTCCACTCATGTCTTCAAAAGCCTTGAAATAATAACACTCCAAGGTAGAGGAAGCTCATCTTATTCAGTTCTCTCTCCCTGCTGCTTACTCCAATACTAGAAAGTTGCTTTACGTCATCCATGTCCACAATGGATAGGGGAGCATACATAGCCTTAGCTGTAGTGTAGTAAGCACAGAGTCCCCAATGAAGGAGCTAGAGAAAGTACCCAAGGAGCTGAAGGGGTTCGCAGCCCCATAGGAGGAAGAACAATATGAACTAACCAGTACCCTCAGAGCACTCTGGGACTAAACCACCACACAAAGAAAACACACAGGAGGGACTGATGGCTGTAGCTGCATATGTAGCAGAGGATGGCCTAGTTGGTCATCAATGGGAGGAGAGGCCCTTGGTCTTGTGAAGGTTCTATGCTCCAGTATAGGGGGTTTCCAGGGCCAGGAAGCAGGAGTGGGTGGGTTGGTAAGCATGGGGAGAAGGAAAGGGATACTGGGTTTTCTGAGGGGAAATTAGGAAAGGGCATAACATTTGTAATGTAAATAAAATATCTAATAAAAATTATGTTCTGATTCATAGCCCTTGAATTACACATCTTTCCTTTCTTCCTTATAAGCATGGCTAGTGACTTAGTTAGCATCAGATGTTTCAACTTAAAATTACCTAGGAAGCTGTTTTTAAAGCCCTAGTTCAGGTTTTACTTGCTCTGGAGAGAACCTGTGTACTAATATAATTTAAAGAAGCACAGCTGATTTCAGAGTGCATGTGGGAACAGGAAATAGGCCTAAATGTAGCACTTGTCTCCCTGTGTGTTCTTATGTAGGGTAAACCTATGCATTGTCTAAAGGAAGTCTTGGTATAATTTATTTCTGTGCTTTTTGTGTATCTTTAGGGACACCTGAGTGATGGTTTGCTGGTGTCATTAGAGATAAGCTTCTCTCTAGTCTCAGTATCTTTGCTTCAGATGATAAATTACTGCACTACTCTATTAATGAGAATAATCTGAGGAAAATCATTAAAAATTCAGGTTATCTACTCAAATGTCTAACGGATTTGTTTGTTGGTTTGTTTCAGGTAATAGCTTAGGGTCTGCATTTTAAAACAAATTGAATCGTGCTAATTTAATTCTAGCAAAGATGATACTCAAACTCTGGTAAAATAGAGAGAAGAGAGAGAGAGTGTGTGTATATATATATATATATATATATATACACACACACAAACTATTTTTATGGTAAAAATGACTTTATTTCAATAATATATAAAACACACATGGAGTTTCCATATTCCTCCTTCCTCCGTATATTATCCTTCTCCTCTACCTGACCAGGAATGTATTATAATTGAAAAACCTACCTTGACACACATATCACCACAAAATCCTGCTTATGTCATCTGTGAACCTTTTGTCATATATAGTCACAGGGAACTGACAAATATACAGATGGTTTTAACTGTTCCTAAAATTGCACAATGCTTTTTCTCTTGTTTCTTCTACTTTTTAAATTCCTAGTAATCTTCCTATTGTCTAGAGTTTTATCTTTCCTAGAAAACCTGTATTTGGAGTGATAAGGCATGTACCCTTTAGAAGTTAGCTTGTTCCTCTTCATAATATGTTATTTAAAGATCCTTTATGGCTTTTCACAGTTTAATAAACAGTTTCATTTGGGTATTAAATCACATTCTACTTGGGGCTATAATACATGTTATAAAACCTCCTACTAAAGAACATTGTAGTATTTTCCATGCTTATAATTGTGAATAACCTGGTATATACATATATATATACATGCAAATACTTTCATGTGTACTTAAGTTTTTAACAACTTTGAAATAAAAATGATGAATTTGGAGATACAGAGAGATTGTTCAGTGGTTTAGAAGACAGGCTAATCTTCTAAATGATTATGTTTAACCCCCAGGATCCACATATTTTCTAACAATAATCTTGTCAATGTTTTGAATTTTATGCCATTTTCATGGGTATCTAGTGACATAACCCTGTTGTTTTAATTTGCAACTAAGACATATAGATGTTACTGTACTTTTCATATTGTTATTTTTCCATGTATATTATTTGTATATATTATTTGGTAATATTGTTCAAAGTAGATGTTTTGTCCATATTTAAAATTTATTTATTAAGTTTTTGAGAATGTCATATATATATATGAGAAGTTTTATATATACATATATATTTTATATATACATATATATATTTCTCCCCACACCCTCCAAAACTTTCCATATTCCCAGTGAGTTCCACTTATTCATGATCTCTTCTGTCACGGTTATTGCTATTGTTGCATATATGCTTATATGCGTATACAAGTGTATTCATTTTGTATTTATTTTTATATGGCAATTGATATTGATTGCTTGTATCTCTTTATCTAGTGATGGGGCCTTATAAAACTCTCCCTGTCCTTTTTGGCATATTAACTACATTTATTTTTAGTAAGGCAGAATTCCATGACATCTTAGGATACTTAAGACTTAGGTATTTGCCCCAGCTTTTTTCCTATGTATCTGACCTCATATTCTTTTTTAGTTTCTTTTACAGAGTTCAAGTATTTTTTTTAATATGTAGACCAAACTATAAATTTTTTCACACACTTTGCCTTTGGTCTTGAGTTTTAAAAGTCCTCATTCCTTTTGGCAAGATAGCCATTTTTACAGTGTTGATCCTGTCAATCCATGAGCATGGGAGATCTTTCCATCTTCTGAGATCTTTAATTTCTTTCTTCAGAGACTTGAAGGTTTTATCATAAGGATCTTTCACTTCCTTAGTTAGAGTCACACCAAGATATTTTATATTATTTGTGACTATTGAGGAGGGTGTTGTTTCCCTAATTTCTTTCTCAGCCTGTTTATTCTTTGTGTAGAGAAAGGCCATTGACTTGTTTGAGTTAATTTTATATCCAGCTACTTCACTGAAGCTGTTTATCAGGTTTAGGAGTTCTCTGGTGGAATTTTTAGGGTCACTTATATATACTATCATATCATCTGCAAAAAGTGATATTTTGACTTCATCTTTTCCAATTTGTATCCCCTTGATCTCCTTTTGTTGTCGAATTGCTCTGGCTAGGACTTCAAGTACTATGTTGAATAGGTAGGGAGAAAGTGGGCAGCCTTGTCTAGTCCCTGATTTTAGTGGGATTGCTTCAAGCTTCTCACCATTTACTTTGATGTTGGCTACTGGTTTGCTGTAGATTGCTTTTATCATGTTTAGGTATGGGCCTTAAATTCCTGATCTTTCCAAGACTTTTATCATGAATGGGTGTTGGATCTTTTCGAATGCTTTTTCCGCATCTAACGAGATGGTCATGTAGTTTTTGTCTTTGAGCTTGTTTATATAATGGATTACATTGATGGATTTTCATATGTTAAACCATCCCTGCATCCCTGGAATAAAACCTACTTGGTCAGAATGGATGATGGCTTTAATGTGTTCTTGGATTCGGTTAGTGAGAATTTTATTGAGTATTTTTGCATCGATATTCATAAGGGAAATTGGTCTGAAGTTCTGCCCATTGGACAGTCAAACTTTATATGCCCTAGTGCAGGGGAACGCCAAGGCCAAAAAATAGGAATGGGTAGGAGAGTGGGGGGGTGTGGGGGACTTTTGGGATAGCATTGGAAATGTAATTGAGGAAAATATGCAATAAAAAAAAGTCCTCATTCCTCTTTCAATGTAACTTTTCTCTTACTTTAGACTCAAAGAGTTTTGTGTCTTTATCTGTTATGTACAGATATTCCATTGAGCCTGAATAGTAATTTTATCAAAGTCTAAGTTCATTTTTATGGTTTTATTTATTATTGAGAATTTTATACAATATATTTTAACTGTATTCTTACTCATCGCTCAACTCCTCCCTGAACTGCCCCAGACCCTCTGAATACTTAGTGGCTCCAGTACTTGTTGTAAGGAGGACTGCCATCTCCTTACTGCTCTTGAGTCTTTGTAAGGAGTCTTTGAGTCTAGGTAAGTTAGCTGTATCTGAGCAGAAACTTTTCTTACCTACTAATTCTATATTATTGGTCTTGGTCTGTTTGTTATTTCATTGACTGGTACATTCTTGCTCACTGCAACGTCAAACATGTCTTAAAGTAAGGTCTTGTCAATCCAAGGCTTTGTTCTTTTCCCTCAAAATTGGATGGGTATCCTGGCTCTTTTTTTTTTTTTTTTTAATCAGTGTGTTAATATCTACAAAATAACTTACCATGGCAAAATTTAAAAATACAGTTTTGAATATGAAATCTGAAGGCTTGAGATTTTATTTGTTTCAAAATGTTATTTGGGAAGTCTTCTGGATTTTAATGTCAGACATCCAGAGGTAAATAATGAAACCCAGGGATATAATCTCATCACATACTAAAATCGCATAATGTTCTGTTTAGTTCTCACAGTGCAGTTTGATCACTCAAACAGAGTTTACATTCATTATGAATTGAAGTATAAAAGAAAATGAGAATTAGAATAATTTGACTGAAGGTGTACAGTTGTAAGAGATAGAACTTCTGATATAAAATTTGATGTGCCTGCTAATGCCATCTGTCAAGCATTTCTGATAGATCTAGTTATCACTCAAAGAACCTGATGAGGATTGGGCAGATCTGTTATTTTAAACAGGAGAAAAGACTTTAAACCAGTGTTGTAAAGTAATATATATATATATATATATTATATATATATATTATATATATATAAATGGAGCCAGAACATTAATATAATCCTTTGAAAATCTACATATCTTTCCTACTTCCCTTTGCCTGACTTAAGGCAGAGCCAAAGCAGGCCCTTTTATTTTTCTGACCTTTTATTGACCCAACATAACCACTGTACTTTAGAAAGAAGGTAAACAAATATTGACATGCTTTATGATATAATTTCTTCTTCAATACTTTAGCAACACTCTCTGAAGTTTAAAACATTTTTCAGAAAGTCTTGTCTTTTCCGTTTCTAATAGTAAAACCATCTGCCTGGCTTCTCCACCGCTTTGTAACTTATCTCTTATTTATCATATTCAAATCTGCAATCTTGATGCTATTTTTGCAATCGTAATTCATGCTCAGCAATCTGCTACCATTCTCAACTCAGTGAGCTGGCAATCAATTTCTTAGTGCTATTTAGAAGAAAGCAAAATCTAAAAATGAAGTCATTAATATATTACAAGTAAGTACTTAATCTGCTAGGTAGAAGCTGACAGATCACATTGGAACGAGTGCCCTCGGGCACCATGAGGCTGGAGAAGGGACTTATGATACATGACACTATTATGACCTTTGAGTTACTCGATTTATCAGAAAGGAAAAAATAGTTTCCTTTGTGTGGGTAAAATCCACTAAATGAGCCCTTTAACCTATATTTCCAGAAGAAGCAAATTGGTCATAGCAAAAGCACACTAATTAGGCTGTTTATCCTCCTATACAGAAATGGGATTGTTAAAAACTTACTAACATGCACTTAGCCTTAGTGGTTCTTAGCTTCATGTTGTGTGAGATCATGGTGAAAAACAGAGTATGCTGTGAGAATTACTGGGTATGTTTGGATAGCCTTTTACTGTTAGGCTTTTTTTCTTTTAATACTCCAGCCATCTATCATCATTATATGCTCTCATATTGTTTTTAATAGGTATTGATTTATGATAAACATGATCATGCCCTAAAATTAAGGCTCCTAAACTGCCCAGGACTCATTTTTAAAGTTGCTTTTGGGACTAGAGCAATGTCTCACTGGTTAACAGAATTTGTTGCTCTTGCAGAGGAACTGGGTTCAGGTCTCAGTATCCACATAGTGTTCACAACTCCCCTGTGGTTCACATTCATAACTCCAGTTCTATGAGGGTTATTAACCTTCCTGATATACTTTACACTGAGCATGAATGTAACATACATACACCCATATGCAAACATACAAGCACACACACACACACACACACACACACATACACACACACACACACACACACACACACACACACAATGAATACATACAAAGATATGGCTTAATCTAATTTCTTAAATATGAAAAAATCTAAATTACTTTCTTTTACTCTTACAATATTTTATGACAGAAGTATTACTGTCCCCATCCTAGTGATGTGGATGGACATTGGGAATTTGTTGGGGGGTAATGAGTGGTTTATATTTACATAGCATGTGGGTGGTAGAACCTCTCTCAGGCCTGAGACACTCATGTGAACAACACAAGAATCAAAATGCAGGTCATGTTTGCACAAATGTTTTCCATCAATTTTCAATAAGCTTTTGTTTAAAATATTTTAGTTTAATCCAGAGTTCCCATGTGTCATATCCACCCAGTTTCCTCTATTAACTTGTAAGTCTTTTTTTCATCGATGTGATCTCTTTGTTATCTTTTTATGGGATATTTTTTATTTACATTTCAAATGTTATCCCCTTTCCCAGTTTTTCCCCAGAAACTTCATATCCCCTCTGTCTCACCGTGCTTCTATGAGGGTAAGCAATATACAGCAAACCAGTAGCCAACATCAGACTAAATGGAGAGGAACTTGAGGCAATCCCACTAAAATCAGGGACTAGACAAGGCTGCCCACTTGGTTCTCATCTATTCAAGATAGTACTTGAAGTCCTAGCACGAACAATTAGGCAATAAAAGGGAGTCAAAGGGATACAAATTGGAAATGAAGAAGTCAAATGTCACTATTTACAGATGATATGATAGTATACTTAAATGATCCCAAATATTTCACCAGAGAACTCCTAAACCTGATTAATAATTTCAGCAAAGTGACTGGATATAAAACTAACTAAAAAAAAAAAATCAGTAGCCTTCCTCTATTCAAAGGATAAACAGGCTGAAAAAGAAATTAGGGAAAGAACATCCTTCACAATAGTTACAAAGAATATAAAATGCCTTGGTGTGACTTTAACCAAGCAAGTGAAAGATCTGTATGATAAGAACTTCAAGTCTCTGAAGATGGAAATCAAAGAAGATCTCAGATGATGGAAAGATCTCCCATGCTCATGTATTGGCAGGATTAATATAGTAAAAATGGCCATCTTGCTAAAAGCAATCTACAGATTCAATGCAATACCCATCAAAATTCCAACTCAATTCTTAATAGATTCAGAAAGAGTAATTTCAAATTCATTTGGAATAACAAAAAAACCCAAGATAGAGAAAACTATTCTGAACAATAAAAGAACTTCTTGGGGTATCACCATCCATGACCTCAAGCTGTATTACAGAGCAATAGTGATAAAAATTGCATATTTGTACAGAGACATGAACATAGATCAATGGAATAGAATTAAAGACCTAGAAATGATCCCACACACCTATGGTCACTCCATCTGTGACAAAGTAACTAAAACCATCCAGTGGAAAAAAGACAGCAATTTCAACAAATGGTGCTGGTTCATCTGGTGGTCAGCTTGTAGAAGAATGCACATTGATCCATTATTATCTTTTTGTTATTTTAAATCCCACCAACATCCATGATTCTACAGGACTTTTGTCTTTTCTGAAGTTTCTCTACTTTGTGACAGTTTTATACTTTCCTTTCTTTTGTAGATTTGAAGATAGTTGAACCTTTAATGGAGGGCTCCTCAATTGTAATGTCACTAGTTTTCCTTCCTTCCTTCCTTCCTTCCTTCCTTCCTTCCTTCCTTCCTTCCTTCCTTCCTTCCTCCTTTCTTTCTTTCTTTCTTTCTTTCTTTCTTTCTTTCTTTCTTTCTTTCTTTCTTTCTTTCTTTCTTTCTTTCTTTTTTTCTTTCTTTCTTTCTTTCTCCCTCTTCCTTCCTTCCACCCTCCCTCCCTCCATTCCTCCTTCCCTCCCTTCTCTTTCTCTCTTTTCCTCTCTCTTTCCCTCTCCCTCTTTCTTTCTTTCTCTCTCTTTTTTAGAAGGTGTATATCTGTGTATAGTATATGTTTGTATTACTTGTGTATTCCTATGTGCTTTCACCTGTGTGTGTGTGTTTGTGCATGTGTGTGTGTGTGTAAACCAGAGATAAAAGTCTGATGTGCCCTCTATTATTCTTCACCTCATTGTTTAACAATGTCTTTCTCTGAAGCCACATGTCATTGATTCAGTTGGGGTGCCTGACCAGTAGTGACAGGTGTCTTGTCACTACACTCCTGTGCTGTGGTTACAGATGCACATCATACCTGAACTTCATATGGGTGGTAGGGATTGACCAGGCTCTTATGCTTGCATGGTCAACACTTTGTCAACTACATCATTTCTTCAAACTCCCTTAAAATAATAATATTGGTATATACTGTTTTACAAACCATGTCTATTTAAATATATTATATGAAGTGACTATATTCACCATGTTAAAACTTTCTACTCAACCTGCTCCTGTCTACCCATTTCCTCCACCCTTATTCTTTCTACTCTTATACCATTATATTTTTATACATGATTATGTATAAGACCTACAATGAACAAATCAGATTATTTTTGAGTAGCATTTATATCACATGACAGGTATTTGTTTTCATTATGATGGCCTTGTTGGTATGCACATGTCAGGTTAACATCTGTCAGGTTTCTTCACTCTAAGATATTTGTTCCTCCTTTCCATAATTCACAAAGCATAAAAACTACAAAATAACACTCCATGCCCTTTTAGAGGGGTTGTGCATTGAGAGCATTTGAAATTTCTTTCTATGGTGCCTGCCTATTCCTCCATTCATTTATATGTTAATTTTCCATTAATTAAATACTATGTTTTATTGCTTTCCTTATATTTTTTAGCAGTGTCCATTGCATCATCTTATTTATGGTTTGGTTTATCCTTTCATCATTTCCTCCTTTATGCTTGGTTCAGTTTTGGTTTTATTTTTAGTGTTTTCTTTTTCTCTGTTTCTACAGGATATTATATGATCATCTTAAATCTTTTTTACCTAAGCCTTGGCATCAGTCATTTCTTCAGTGATTTCTGATTCCTTTTGCTGTGTGGCAGATATTCTGTTGGCTGTAGATTATGATTCTAGTCAGATTCTATATTTCTTTAAAAAGAATCTCCAAATTAATCCCTGGAAACACTGTTCCATAACTCCAGCTATAGAGAAATATATTGTGGTAAGCAAGAATTTCTTTTAACAAATCCAAGTTAATTATACTCTTGCATATTCCATAGGTTCATAAATTGCTTATCTAATAATCCAAACACGATTGAAGAGCATGTGTCTTGTTCCTGTCCAATTGCTTGTCTCATGCAGCATTTATAGACATGAGATTCTCAACAGCAAGACTATGCTCTATGGAAAATAACTTTACCAGCAAAAATAAAGCTTTTATATGCATTTGATTTTGTTTTAGGACTGAATGCGTCCAGTTATTTCCAACACTAATTAAGCAATGCTTAGTTACATATTTAGAGAAAATAGTTGAATACTGAAAAAGGTTTATTTAGTGTATAACAATGTAAATAAGAACACAAAATGCTGCAGAGTTACTTACAATTATGGATGGCTTAGTAATATAATTGTATGCCTATGGTGCTTGTAGAATATGCTGATATAAAACTTTATTTAAAGCATTTTTTGTCTCATCTGGGAGTAGCTCAGTGCTAAAATTGTTGATTATTATGCAGGAAGTCTCAGGTTTAAACTGCAGCACTATAAAAATATGTTTTAGCTTCTTTTTATGGTTTAGGTTATCTTAATTTTTTGTGAACTGTGGATACCTAAAAAGGAATATTCAATAGTCCAGATCAATAATTTGCTATAAAACTAAGTTAAAACTGTATAGGCTTCTCTCATTATTTTCTATCAATTAACTTAAGTATATAATAGTATGCATTAAAAAAATTATACTAGGGACTAGAGTGGTAGGATAGTGGATAGGAGCAGAATATTGTAATTTCCAGAAAACCAGAGTTCAGTCTCTAGCTCTCACATCAGGTGGCTAATAAATGATTGTAAATCAGTCTTCAGGGGACCAACTCCAGCATCTCCAGGCACCTGCATCCACATGTTCATGCAGGCACATGAATGCAGGTATATGTAGACCATTATTAAAAATATTAAGCATATTTTTAAGAACATTTTATCCTGAATTTCAAATGTAAAATTACTACCAAAATCATGGCACTAAATTAATTTTTAACACAAACTGTATAAATACCTACCTTTTTAGTAATTAAATATGGTCTTTCTGAAAATATCATGTATTTTTTTTTCTTACAAAACAGACAATCGTGCCGAATTTAGTATGTTCTCCTCTCAGAGATTCCCAGATAAATATTAAGAATTTTAATATTCCTTGAAAATTAGGGTTAAAAGACCTTTAATACCTATTTGGACTGAGTTAAAAATATGCTCTTCAAAATATTTAATTAGAAGCACAAATACTTTTCTTATAAGTATTTAAGAAATTCTATAATTCGTAAAGAGAAATTAATGATGAATGGGAGGCATTATTTTCTGTGTAAGTAAGTCAGGCTAAATTTCAGGATAGGACTCTTCATCTCTCAGTTTCAAGGATCTACAGAGGCGAGGGTGGGGTGGGGGTGGGGGTTCCTGATATTAAGGCAAATAGAATGAGCAATGCTCCAAGGATAAGGCCGTCAAAAAGAGCAAACCTTTCCCTGAATATCGTATATTAAACATTCAGGAGTCTACATTGAAGGAATCTTCTTTTGATTAAAGTTTAATGGTTTTTATTTATAAAATGACTACCTTTGAGGTGTTATATATTCATAACTTCAAGGGTTTCTTAGATATTTCAAGTACATTCAAGCTTTTGTAATAAGGAGTCATTTTTAATTAATGATTTATTACTTCCTGAAACATTTTAAAGCAGTTTGTAATGTGATGTTGAGCTCCAAAGAGAAGGTGCCTCCCTGAATGCTCTATTGGTAGGTTTCTTCTGTCTCAACAGAATTCAAAATACAGTGCTTTACACAAGCCACAGAGATGGGAAACTATATGTGTACTTACCTGGACACATTCATTAATACATGTGTAATTTGTTGTGTTCTTTCCAAGGCATCATGTAAGGCATAAGTGAGTCACAAAGGTGAAGGTGTCCTTGATTTTGAGCCAAATTACAGTGGTTACAATGTTTGCCTTTCCTTTTGGTGTTTGCTGAAGAATTTGTGATATATATCAATGTATTTGCCAAACCCAACCTTCACTGACTTGTCCAGAAAACTAGTGAAAACCCTAGCCCAGAAATATAGCTCACATGTATAGTTTGTGATCACCATTCACAGGGCTTAACCTAATTTCAAGTGACACCTTCTTGCCTGCCCTGCAAATAATTGGCTGACCACTCCAAGTCTGTTTTCCCCACGTCTCTCCATGTAAAATAAGATTTATTTTTCTGTTGCAGTTTTCTCAGGAGCCTACTATCTCCATCTGCTCTCCTAGGCATAGTCCTGGAAGCTTCTAACCACCAGAAAATGTAATCTCAGGCCTAGAATACTCTCAGCCTCAGAGACTTGCTGTTGAATAAACTCACCATTCCTAGTTCTTTCTGATCTCTGGCTGGATTACTCAACTCAATTGATCTCAAACTCCTCTCCCTGCTGATTTATTCAAGCTGGCTTTTCTCTTGGCCTCTGGATTGCTCTGCTTGGCCTCAAATCTTCTGGCTCCTTCCCATTCTCTTCCTTCTTTTGTCTTTACCTGTGTCTTGCTTTTCCTCTCTTCAATCTGAGTCTGTAAAACTCTCCTGCTAACTTCCCCCTCTCTCTCTTCCCTCTCTCTGTGCTGCTCTACTCTCCCTCTCCACTTTGCTGCACTGCTGTCCAGGAACTCGCCTCTATTACTTTACTGCACTCCTTTTCCTTCTGTGCTGTCTGTCTCTCCTTTAAGTAGCTTCTTCTCCTGGGAGTTTGGCATGTCTTCCTCTGATTTGAATTTTCTGAGTGACTTATTTTTGTCACTTTCAGACATGAGTCTTTCCTTCTACAAGCTAACTTTACCTTCATTGTTTGGGGTTAAAGGTGTGTACTAAGGGCATGAGTGAACTTCAGCCATAGAGATTAAAGGTGTATGCTAAGGTCTTAGCTATACCCTAGCTAGCAAGAGGTTCAATTATCTTCTAATATCTCCATGTATATTTGATAATGATTTAGGAATGCAGCTACTAAATACAACCATTTCTGAAATAACAAAAATTCTCTCATCATCTTTTTTTTCCCATTTTTTATTAGGTATTTAGCTCATTTACATTTCCAATGCTATACCAAAAGTCCCCCATACCCACATCATGTTCATGGTGGCTCCAAGACTTAATAGTGGGAATGGTAGAAATATACAAATAGATGCAAAAAGGATGTAAAATCAAGTACCATCAAAACCACAAAGCTAATAACAGGTATTCAAGGGAGGAAACACAACCTCTCAGTATTAATGAGATTAGAAAAACTCATCACTTATTTAATGATTGTGCTTTAGAAGTCACAGAAAGTCAAGTTACCCTTAAAATGGGTAATGAGTAGTAATAAAGATTTTGAATACATAAAAAAGTAGAGTTTTCTGTTGGAAAATGATACTGGTACTAGTTCCAGACTTTTATAGCTTTCTGGTTAAACTATGAATGTAAGGTACATATAAAATGGTAAATTCAAATCTAAAATTAAGTACTAGAATGATTCTTCAGAATATTCAAAATGTCAACATGAAGAGTTTGTATTAACATTGAGAAAAAACACCTCAACCGTATTTTTACATTTCAGAAATGTGTACACAATATTTCATGTAGAAGGATAAAATATAAGACAGAGTGTACATATAGGAATCCAAGATTTGATATGATCATACAGATGAGAAACAAGGGTTAAACTAATTTGAGTATAGTCAACATTTTAGAACACAGGGTTTAAGTATTCAAATATTATGATCTTGTGACTAACTGAATTTGCTAACACTCATAACTATTAAAATATGAATTCAAAGATGACACACAAGTTCTGGTTCCAAATTCCTGTCAGAGAATGCACCCTTAACTCTGGTGAGAATATTTGGCTCCTATAAACTTGGAAAAGATCCTAGGAGGGTGTGTCTTGTTCCGATCACAAGAGTATCTACTGCCATGATCTGCTGTTTTAACTAATCCTGAACTGGGCCCTTTGGGCATGTACTGTGGTCTTCACTGATTATGACGTGACCAGAATAAGTTATTAGCAAAGAAATCATCATTTCATAGAGACATTTTTGTTCTTCTGATGCCCATTTTCATATTCTTCTAAAAATATTGTAAATTTGAGGCTGAAGAGATTGCTCAGCAGCTAAGAACATTTGCTGATCTTGCAGCAGCTGGAAGTTAATTTCTCAGCTCCCATGTCAGGTGCTCAAAACCCAATGAAACTCCAGTTCCGGTAGAACTGACTCCTTTTTTTTTGGGGGGGGGGGGCTTTCAATTATACTTTTATTTAATGTGCCTATAATAGATATGCAAACCATAATTTATAAATCAGGAACATAATTTTTTGAGTTAGACTGGTTATGCTAAAAATAAACTTGGATTAATATATTTGAATTTTGTTGATATCAATTGGAATCAAATATTAAAATAGGTTATTAGAATTTCAGTTCCCTGGAAGTTATGTGTTTATTCGACACTCAGTTTTGTGAAATCACTTGGTACTTGTTTTGTAGATTGTTTTAATGGTGAGAAGATTTTCAGAGAGAGATTGTTTTCAAGAGATTGACTTGTGGACATGTCTATGGGGCATTTTCTTGATTACAGTAATTAGTGTGAAAAACTCCAGACTGCTCTTAGCAGCACAGTCCTCTGGGCCCAGGGCCCTGGATTGTGTTAACAGTAGGCAAAGTGAGCCAAGTACTGGAAGGATGCGTGCAGTTCTCTCTGCCCTTGACAGTGGGTAGACTACAGTACCTTTTAAAAAATTCAATTCAATTTTGCTTTTCTACTATGATTCCAACCTAATACTGTGAGTTAAAATAAACCCTTTCTACCCTACTTTTCTTCTTGCCAAGGTGTTTTAATGTAACAATAGAAAGAAATCTAGAACCAGTTATTACTAATGACTAATTTGTTTGTATATGTGTTTCTTTAGTCTCTCTCTCTCTCTCTCTCTCTCTCTCTCTCTCTCTCTGTGTGTGTGTGTGTGTGTGTGTGTGTGTGTGTGTGTGTGTGTGTGTGTGTTCTCGTGCATGTGCATGGGTGGTACTCAAAGTTAAATTTATAACATCATGCATGCATAATAAGTACTTTACTACTTAATTACATTGCAAGCCAATTTCTTTTAGGTTTTGGTGAATTCAAATAGGCATAATCTATAACCAAACTTTTAAATAATGTTAATGCTAAAAACTTTAAGCATTAACTTATATTTGATATTTAACTTTGCTATTAATTTGACTTTTAGAAATTTATAAAGCTTTGAAGTAGCCAAAGGATTCTAATAAAAAAGAAATGTCCATAAAACTACTATAAAAGATTTATATAAGGAAGGGACTGTATACAATTTAGGTAGACAAGCCACTCTAAGGAAATAGAAATAGAGTTTTGAAAATGAAGAACAGAAATTCTCTGTGTTCTACCATGCACATTTTTTTAAAGAGTAGTTTTGGTGTAAGAAATAGCAAAAGACTTTTATAACTTTTCTTGGGGAACATGAGATTTGTTGGGTTTTTCTTGGTCATTTAGTTGCAACACAGATCTCAGTGACAGAAATATAATTAGAACAGAACACAGAAATATATTTACAGGCATCAAGTCAAAGTAGCATGTGGATTCCTGTGGGACTTTGTTTGTTGTCTTTGTATTTATGAAGTCCACTGTCAGTGCAAGGTAATACATTTGTACAAAATTTTTCTTCATCTTTAAACTCACATGCATGACTAGACTTGGTTATCGATGAATTTTCCAGTATTTGAACAGTGGATTTAATGACTAATACATCCTCTAGCTCCCTACATACTCTTTCTCTTATCTCCATTGCTTTAAGTGTGCTTCTTTTTAGTTGTTAAGTGTGATTGGGGACTCTGATCTGAACATGCACCGACCGTGGACGGGAGGAGAATCTGCTCCTTTGTACTTTGAAATGAAAAGAAAAAGTCCTATTGGATTTGGTGGACAAAAAAACAAGAGCATGGCCTTCTATCCCTGGCTTTGGAGATAAAGCAAAGGACCTCATGCCAGAAATAAAGGTCTGTCCTAAAGTAAAAGTCACAAAGAGAAGTGAAATAACCTAGCATCTTTGAGTAACTGAATTCTGCACTCCCACTATCACTTTCTTATATGCAAACATTCCAACTCTAGAAGTCAGTATCCAAATATAAGGGAGAAATTGGAGCACTTCGATAGCAAACAAAGTAAGACAGCATCTAGCATCACCATTTTAAAATTTAATTTCTTCCTTCCTTCCTTCCTTCCTTCCTTCCTTCCTTCCTTCCTTCCTTCCTTCCTTCCTTCCTTCCTCTCTCTCTCTCTCTCTCTCTCTCTCTCTCTCTCTCTCTCTCTCTCTCTCTCTCTCTCTCTCTCTCTCTTTCTTTCTTTCTTTCTTTCTTTCTTTCTTTCTCACTCCAGATTTTATTCCCCTCCTGGTCCACCCTCTGACTGTTCCACATCCTATAACTCCTTCCTGCCCCTGCCTCCAAAAGGATGTCCCCACCCCACCCCACCAGACCTCTAAATTCCCTGGGGCCTCTAGTCTCTTGAGGGTTTGATGCATCTTCTCTGAATGAACCCAGATTCAACAGTCCTCTGATATATATCGTGTATATATATGATGTTGGGGGCCTCATATCAGCTGTTGTATGCTGCTTGGTTGGTGATCTAGTGTTTGAGAGATTGATGCATCTTCTCTGAATGAATCCAGATTCAACAGTCCTCTGAGATATATATATATAAAATATCGTGTGTGTGTGTGTGTGTATATATATATATATATATATATATATATATATATATGTTGGGGGCCTCATATCAGCTGGTGTATGCTGCTTGGTTGGTGATCTAGTGTTTGAGAGATCTTGGGGTCCAGGTTAATTGAGACTGCTGGTCCTCCTACAGGGTCACCCTCCTCCTCAGCTTTTTCCAGTTTTCCCCTAATTTAGCCACAGGGGTGAGCAGCTTCTGTCCATTGATTGGGTCCAAATATCTGCATCTGACTCTTTCAAATGCATGTTGGGTCAGGGGGCACATGTTCCACTATGTTCATATCATCCTTATTTGTTATAGTCAGAAGCTGGTAACAACGCCATTTTGTAAGCATTTTATTCTTCAGAAGGCTTATGTTTCATTTTTGTCTTTATAAAGATATATCTACGCAGTTCTAATTCTGATGTTGCTTTGGTTTTACCCACTAGTCTAAGGAATTGATAGAGACAGTACAATAAGTTATTTAAATCAAATGTTTGTCCTCACAGAAAGATCTTTTCTATTCCAGTGATCTTATTTGAATTACCCAATAATGTATAAAACTAAAATTTCTTAAATTACTTGAGGTCCCTTCTGAAGAAATAGAAGGAGGGAAAATGTCATTTTGGATAAGTAAATAACCCTTTGTGTGTCATGGTGAGAAGCTTAACAGGAGATAGGAGAGCAGTGTGGAAACTGGATAGGGAATTATTTATTGCAAAGAATGAGAAGTGACATTGTTATTGAAAAATATCACAAACAGACTAGATTAAGAGCATTACTGCCAGGTGAGAACTAAGTAGGGTCTTTTGATAGTAACTGGATAATACCATATGTTTACCTACATCCTTAGATTAGCTAAATAATGATAATCAAGGGCTGGACATGACATCCTAAATTATATTATAGCAGTCATGAGATATGATGGGATCTAAACTAAAGGGAAGCCTGGATTTAGATAAAGTATGTTTGAGAGCATGAAAAAAACATCAGGGGAGACACTGAAAAGGAAGAGAAAGAGTTTGATATTACACTGAATTTATGGTAGAATAGTTGACTAATGTGTGTGGACCTTTGTGTTTGAATCTCAACACTACATCACATGCATGCACACACACACACACACACACACACATACACACACACACATACACACACAAGATTTTCACTGAAGCTAAAATGGAAACACCCTTCCTTTCTCTTGTGTCTTCTCTTTTCTTATCCTACTCCCCGCTGTGGAATAGCCCTAAATTTTGATGCAGGAGCTCTGCAAAAGAAAATACTACAGCTTGTTAAATTCAGTGATATTCTCCATCTCTGAAAAGAGTTGTAAAGTGTGAATCTGTTTTCAGATTGGTTTGTATTTTTTTTTATCAAGATGTTCAATGTAAACAAAGTACCTCTATTAGAATGATATATGTTAGACTTTCCATGCACTTTGGTAAAAAAAAAATGTTATATAAATGGAAAGTGAGGCATATATTTTAAAGAAACACATGAGTTTATTCCTCCAGGGGACTTGCTAATTTACGAACTGTGCTTGTTCTAGAGGTAAGTGCATGATTCATAAGTTAGTTTGCAAGTAATTTTATATTACAGGAAGGGAGCTAAGAGGATACTTAACTGTTACCTAGTATTTGAAAGATTTATTTATGGTAATCAACTATTCACCATTTTATTGTGGCAAAGAAAAAGGGAAAATGAATTTAAATTTTATCTGTAAAACTTTGTTTAAGTTATAAATCTTGCTTAAGCATATGGCATTTTTGTGGACTGTTGGAACAGGAGTGATATATCTTCCATTTATTCTGTTTTCTAATTCTTTTGTCCCCGTGCTTTCTCATGATCATGCCTATACTTCTATGTTTTCCCAAATAATTAAGTGAGTTTGGGTCCTTTTCTGTCTGTAGGATATCTTTATTAGTATCTTTAATCCCAACCCAATACCCTGTTGGCTATATTTAGTAATTCATTCATCTTCAGCTTTGAATCCAATTGCAGTATTTAAATATGCCTCAGGATAAGGATAAATTCACAGTTTCTTGGATATAATGCCTTGCCTCTCTATATATCACTGTATACACTATGAGGCTGGGTATATCGCTTTGAGAGATTGGCCCAGGGGTTAAAGATATATGAAGCTGATTTTGATGATCTTAGTTCCATCTCATTGTTCTTATAAGGTAGAGAGGACTTACATACACATAAGCTGTATCATGCATAAGCCACATTCACCACGTACAATAAATACACAAATATCGTAGAATGTGTAGATAGGTGTTTTAGGTTTTAGACTCTGGGTTCATTATTTAGCACCAAAAAAAGAAAATAAGTGAAATATTTTTGGTTTAACCACTAGAGATGTCTACTATCTTGCTTTTTATTACATTATGTTTTAATTCAGCAATGCCAACATTTCCTTAAAAAGCAAATGACTGAGGAAATTATCAATATCATGCCATCTTGAATAATTTCTATTGCATTTCTTCTTTTGATGCCATACACAATCTTAAGGAAGGAGATTTCTATACGGAACAAGAATACTGATTATTATTATTATTATTTTTATTATTATCCACCTCACTGTATCTTTGTAGCCATCAGTGTATCCTGTGAATGTAAATATGATGTGAGGATTATTGCAAGATTTAATGACCACCTAACTATTACCTCAACTACAATTCCTTTCACCTAAAGAGGGAGTACCCTAAATTGGTGATTAGAGTCTCCACATGTTTAATAGATGTGAATAGGAGACTTTATTGTACCACTAAAAAAAATGTGAAAGAAAAAGTAATTTCCATCCCCCACTGTTGATTTTAAAATGCTCCAGGATATTTTGGTTCCACAGCTAGGAGCATAATAAATTAAGGAAACGCAGCATATTGCTGAGCTGAAATCCTGTGGGATGTGTAAATGATATAACAGGTAGGGAAGTAGAGGGCTAAGGAAGGAAGAGCATGGATAGCCTTAGGTAGACAATGTAAGAACCGAGAAACAAGGTGTGCAAATGCAGCGTGGATAATCTAATACCTTATATATCTACTGTGTTCCCCACAGGCCTTCTGCATTGTGGATTTGTACACTTAAACTTTATGCAAATGGACATTTGGTAAAACTGAATGCATGGGTGGAAAATACATGTTCCTGAGTAATGGGAAGTTCAGAGAGAAACAAGATAAAAATACTAGAGAAAGGAAGATGAGCAGAACAAGAAGTGGCATTTACCTAAAGATAGGCATTACGTGTTTGAAATAGATAAAGTCCTTTGTTTTCTTTATGATGTACAGCATGTAATCGTTTCATTGCAAGCTAGAAAATACAGCATAAAAATACTATATTAGCTACACTTTTCATCAAAAGTTTTGACAAACACCATATTCTGTTGGGTGGGGATGTCACAAATTTTGATATGAAACAAAATATAGTGTTTTTGCAACCTCATGTGTGGGCCATAACCGTGTCACAAAAGAATCACATTACATGTTAAATTATTTTTATAGTTTGTTTAAAAACTACTTAATTATTTATTTAGTGTGGCATCGCATATGCATCTGTTACAGGGTGAATGTAAAAGTCAGAGGAAATCTTAGGAAAATTAAGTTTCACCTTCTACCATGCAGTTTCCAGGGATCAAACTCAGGATGTCAGGTTTGGCAGCAAGTGTCCACACTCACTGAACCATGTTGCCAGCCTGTACATGTAGTTTAAATTACTAACTGTTCATTGTTAAATATAGACCAACACATAGGAAGTAGACTCTAAATTGCTAGTGCATGCTTAATAGAGGCATATGGAGTCTTAATTAGTAGTAAATATATAAGATTAAGATCTACTTTTTTATTGGATACTAATCAAGTTTGAATTCAGTCCAGCATTATTAGCCTAACTTTCCTTGATTAAACAGTCTATAAATACCCATTTCATCAAATGTTCTTGGAACCAATATTAACATCTTATTTCCTCATTAGTTGTGAGTTGCATAAAATTTTACAATATTGTATATTTACAAGAGATTTAAAGATGGATGCAAAATAAATGAACCTTGAGAGGGTGACTGGGTCAAATGGCTTCACCCTTGTTCTTAGAGAAAACTAATACTTAAGAGATCACTCAATGGAAATGTGATAAAAGATTGTATAAGTAAAACTGGAGACCAGGGAGCTGGCTCACTGCTGTAAATCTAGGCAGCAGTACTTGTTTGACAAGTGTGAAGACATGCATTCAAATCCTCAATACATATAAGACCCCAGGCATAGTTGTGCTAGTGACTCCAGCACTGTTGGGTGTGAGAAGAAGCAAAGCTCTTTTCAATGAGAAACACTGAGTCTTTCTGACTGCCAGCTTAATTCCAGGTACATTTAGAAACCCTGTCAAAAGGGAGGCAAGCTGTGATAGAGCTAGTCTCTCATTCCTCTAATGGCCTCTGTATGCATCCATGGGCATGTATTGCCACACAAACAGACACACACACACACACATACATCCAAACAGCACACATGCACATCACACACACACACACACACACACGTACATATACATCCAAACAGCACACATGCACATCACACACACATACAAACATCACACATGCACATCACACACACACACACACACACACACACACACATGCACACATACATCCAAACAGCACACAATGCACATCACACACATACATACAAACATCACACATGCACATCACACACACACATGCATGCACACATACACCCAAACAGCACACATGCACATCACACACACACACACACACACACACACACACACACACACACACCACTTATGCACTACCTCCCCTTTCTCCCACAGATAAATACACACATAAAGATTTTATTTCAAAAGAATGGAAAAGGAACTGTGAAGACAAAGTAATTATAAAAGGTTTAGATGTGGCAAAGGATATAAAGCTAGATCTGTCTATCTCCAACACACACTTTTTTTGTTTATCTCCCATGCCTTTTTCTTTTCTTTTTATCCTTTGAGGAAGAGTTGTAGTTTTAGTCACCATCTTTACTCTCTCTTTACATATTTTCCTTATCTTAAATATTATGTATGCACACACAGTTCCAAAGCAGAAAAGTGAAGTCTGAAGTGAATTCATGCTTCAGAGACAATATCTTTCCCTGAAGTGCTCAAGGTTTGTAGCTACTTGTGAGCTATAATCCTAGGAACAACCTTACAGATTAAGCCAATATCATTTGAAATTGATTTGGAAGATAACCCTGTAAACATGCAGCTTCTTTCCAGGACAGTCTGGAAAATCTCAGAGGGGAGCATTGTCTAAATCATTGGAACGAGTATATAGAAGGTAAACAAGATGTATCTGGCTGGAAAAAACACAATCAACTTGCTTCTGAGATGCGTAATCTTAAATGATTTAGATCCGTCAAAAGTCCATGATGAGAGGTGATTTTAAAAAAAAAAATAATTGAGTTATGATTTTTCAGTTTTGACTCTACCTTAAAATTCATAATTTGGGAATAACCACTATTGATATTTTTATTTGTATTTCTAGAACTACATATTTGAACAAGAACAATTTTATACAATCCTATAGGGCTTTAGGTATTTCTACTATAACAAATATTTCTTATGTATGAATATATATGAAATATGAAGTTAAAAATCTACAGACTCTCCACAGGTTTAAAATTTTCTTTTGTCATTTCTCTATTGATTTCCTTTCCATTGTTCTTCTAGAAGAAACATTCTGACTGACAAGAGGTATGAAATGCTGACGGATAATATGTTGCAATAAAAGAAAACTACGGATGTATGTATCCAGCTACCCTGAAACATCTGTGATCAGACTGTGCTTTGAATTTAGATATGTATGCAGTTCACTTCAATTTCTTAGAAAATTTTTGCTTAGCAGATTTAAACTTGAAAAATAGAAAGAAATTATAATGTCTTATGATATCACTTGTATAGGAAAATCTAGTCTAATGATGTTTCTATAAAGTAGTCAATTGTTTGGGTGAGTGTGGTATTTTACCACATTACCAAAGAAAGTTCATATGTATGACCACAATTATTTAACTATCATTTAAAATTTTTATCTTATCCCACATAGTTTGAATCCCTTTGTTGTGGCATTTTTAAAACAGCAATACAGACTGAGATCACAGGCAGACACACTGAAGCAGTCTTGAAGGAAGAGAAAGAGTAGGAGAGACAGAAAGTAATAAGTTAATCTCCAAAAATGCCTAAATGCATGAACTGTGCTGGCTGCATAAATGCACTTGGTATACTGACACAACCTTTATTCCAGCCTTGGGAAGGCAGAGAAAGATTTTGAAATGATACAGGCTTCAAGAAGTTGAACAATATAGAAGTATATAAAGGGAAAGTCAAGGAAGACACATTTTCTTTTTGACCTAAGCCTAAAATCCTTAAAATATTTGGTGCTAACAGATTGACACAGACGCTGCCAGTTTTCTTTGTGCTTCCAGGAACATGAGTTTTTCTCTTTTAAAAATATGCAACGATATG
Source organism: Mus musculus (assembly GCF_000001635.26). NCBI lineage: Eukaryota > Metazoa > Chordata > Mammalia > Rodentia > Muridae > Mus > Mus musculus. The sequence goes on from NC_000072.6 coordinate 104,125,855, forward strand.
AATATACTAAAATCATTTTCCTCGAACTGCTTATTTTTAACTTATTACTTTATTACCATTTCTAATTCATTACTGTAACTAAGAAAGAGAGCATAATTGGTGTATGTTGAGTGAGAAATATGTGCTTAATGTGCACAGCATTTTAAATTCAGAATATCCAAATTATTATCAATTGCTTATCTACACTAAACATATGAAAGTAAACATTCTTTGTCCAAAATTATGGTTTTCAGACGTCCCCAGTTGCATCTATACTGTGAAAGAAAATATAACATATAGTTGACTACAATGTAATTTACTAATGCCTGAATTGTGAAAAGTGTAGCCAACATTTTTGAGAGTATTAACTTTTTTCTCTCAACAACTATTTCATGATTTCCTTATTCTCTCTTCTTTCTTGGTGATCCTTCTTCCTTAGCCTTTGCTCATCTCTCTTCTATTTTCTGCTTCTTGGCGCTTGCCGACTATTCTTCCTTCATATTTCTCCTACTCTATTTCATTTTTCTCTGCCTATTTTCTATACTCGTCTTTTATATTTGCAAAAAGTTTGAAAACAGCCAAGATTTTTCTTTTATTCCTATCTCACACAGTATTTCCGTAGGGTAGAGTCTTCTCCTTCCACTGATCCCAGTCTTTCCTGACTTCCCTCTCCCAAAGATCCATTGCTCCTCTGGTTTTGTTCAGAGAAGAGCAGGCCTCATAGTATGGCATCAATCAAACAATATGAAACCAACTAGGCACTAACCCTACTATCAAGGCTGAATAGGTAATGCAGTAGGAAGAAAAAGATCCCAAGAACAGGCAAAGGAGTCAGGGACATTCTTACTTCAATCATTGCAAGACCAACCGAAACCTCAAACTAACAAGCAGCAGCATGTTTACAGAGGGCCTGGTACAGACCCATGCAATTTCCGTGCCTCCAGAGTCAGTATTTATGAGCCCCTATTAGGCCTGCCCCTCCTCTGTGAAGTTCCCTGAGCTCTGCCTAATGTTTGGCTCTGGGTCACTCTATCTGTTTCTATCAGCTGCTAAAAGAAGCCTCTCTTATGACAATCAGGTAAAAAACCAGTTATGTAACCAATGTATACATAATATCATTAGTAATAATTTTATTAACTATTTTTGTCAGTCTTATTTGACTCTTTTCTAGCTCTCTAGCCATCCAGCTTCTGGATTCAAGCCATCTAGGCACTGTTGGTCAGGAGCTTCCTTTCATGGTGTGAGCTTCAGGCTAGACCAATCATTGCTTGCCCACTCCCACAAGCCCTGAGCCATTTTTTTCCCAGAGCATTTGTCTGTCAGGGCAGGTTTTGGGTCATGTATTTTGGGGCTAGATGGGTGTCCCAGTTTCATCACTGGGATCCCAGTCAGGTTCCATATTCTACATTACTAGGAGTCTTTCCAAGGGTCAACATCATGGTCTCCTTGAAGTTTTCATTGCACTAAGTTTACATATTGTCTCCTGAATGTCCACCTATTTCTGTTACTTCTTTTCATACACTCTCACTCTGACTTTTACTCTTCCACCTGATCTTTCCTGTTCCCATTCACACTCATCCCAGTCCACCCACAAAATCTATTCTATTTCTCCTTTGCAGGGAGATCCATGTGCTTCCCACCACCTCTCCTCTTTATCTAGCTTCTGAATATCTGCGGGTTGTAGTGAGATTACTCTTTATTTAAGAGATGATATCTACTTACAAGTGAATAAGTGTCATGCTTGTCTTTCTGGGTATGGGTTACCTCACTCAGGATGAGAGCAGAAGTAAACTCAGAAAGCCACTATGGAGAAGAATCTGGCACTTCCTCAGAAAACTAGAACCTGATCTACCTCAAGATCTAGCTACACTAATCTTTGGCATATACCCAAAGGGTGCTCCATTATACCCCAAGGACATAATTGCCAGAAACTTGTAACCACTTAAATGTCCTTTACAAAGAATAGACAATTAGCTGGTGTATGATGCCTGGTTTATTTGGTATTGGAAGGGGGGAATCCCTGAGGTCCAGCAGAAAGAATGGAAACAGGCAACCTTGGGAGGTAGGAGGTTGGGAGGACCCTCCAGAATGTACAAAAGACTCTCGGGACTCAAAGATAAGGACTTTCGATAAAATGCCCTAGAATGTAGGGATGGAAATTGTAGAGCTCACCTCCAGCAGAAAGAGAGGGCATCAAATGAGGGATGAGGTTGCTGTCCCACAGTTAAAATTCTGACCCATAATTGTTCTTGTCTGAAAGAACTGCAAGGATCGAAATGGAGAGGATCCTGAGGAAGAGAATATCCAATGACAGGCCCAAAGTATGGTCCAGCTCAAGGGGAGGCCCCAAGACCTGACACAATTATTGAGGCTATGGAGCACTCACATAAAGTGACCTAGCATGACTGCCTCCAAAGGAACAAACAAGCAGCTGAAAGAGTCAGATGCAAATATTTGAACCCAATCAATGGATAGAAGCTACTGACCCCTGTGGTTGAGTTAGGGGAAAGCTGGAAGAAACAGAGGAGGACTGTAACCCTGTAAGGAGGACCAGCAATCTCAATAAACCTGAGCCTCCAAGAGCTCTCAGACACTGACCACCAACCAGGCAGCATACACCAGCTAATATTATGTCTCCAACACGTATACAGCAGAGGACTTCTGGGTCTGGGTTTAGTCAGAGAATATGCACCTAACCCTAAAGAGACTTGGGGCCCCAGGGAGTTTAGAGGTCTGGTGGGGTGGTGGTGGGGTTGAGGACATCTTCGTGGAGACAGGGGGCAGGAAGGAAGTATGGGATATGGTATGGGTGTGAACCAAGAGAGGAATAAAATCTGGAGTTTAAAATAAAAAACAAAAACAAAAAAGAATATGTAGTATATTTAAACAGCAGAGTATTATGTAGCTGTTAGTAAAAAAATGACATGAAATTTTTATGCAATGGATAAAATTAGAAAATATCCATAGATTTAAAAAACTAATATTCTTATTAAATTCTTGAAAATTTCATTCAACATATATTGATCATATTCATTCCTCACAACTACTCCAAGATCTGCCTTCACCCTCTTAATCCAACATTGAGTTTCTTCACTTATCAACCCCTAGAGTTCAGTTTGCTTTGCCAAACTACTTTTGGGACTGGGACTTGTCTTCGAATGTAGTTGACCTAACAGTGTCATTACATTAAGGAAAGCTGACTTGCCCTCTCCCAGCAGCCTTCAAATGTCAATAGCTCCTCACATAGATTATAGTTTGGTGCCTACCTGTTGGTCACCATACCACAATATTGTCTGGTTTGAGCTTGCACAACAATCATACGTTGATATCTACAATTTTCCTGTTGTATGCAGAAAAGTTTTCCTTGAAGTAATCCTCCAGTTCTAGCTCTTCCAGTCATTATACTCCATTTTCCCAAAGACACTGAATGGGAGCGTACAATATGTATACCTTATTCTTTTCATGTTGACCATGTTGTTATCTACTGCAATAAGAAGCTTCTTTAGTTAGGTTAGAGAGATACAGTGTTCTATACCTACATCAACATCATTGGGAGTTCTTTTCATAGTATATTCATGTTGCAAAATAGCATTTTCCATGACCCTAGGTATATAGTGTAGCTGGCCACAGATCCTTGGCACTGTCAATGGTTCAGGAATGAGAAACTTAAAACACCATCCTAGTTTGTCATCATCTTTTAGCATCTAAACAGTACTAGAAGATTAACGGTCCTGTTCCTATATACACTGACAACCCAGAAATACAATAGTAGAGAATGGGCAAATAAAATTTATAAGATTGAAAATAATACCTGTTAATGTGTGCTGGGATAGTGGGCTGCTTCACGAGTTATAAGTAATATAGTTTTGACTTTAGAACTCTCGACTTGCCAAGCTGTGTGAAGAATATATATAGTGTTAATACATATGAGGCATAAATAAATGTATTGAACTTCTCACTGTCAGATTCTTCTCTATAGAAGAAGAAACATGACTATTATACTGAATTTCATTAAAACAAAGTTGTAATCTTTGCATCAGTGCATGTAAAGTACATTAAACACTAAGGTGAAACAATCACCACTGTTTTTAAATGAAAAGACAAAGAGCAAAACTCTAATGTTGATGGGTGCAGAAGAATAAAAAAAAATGCTTAAAATTTGCCCCCACTTAAAACTGTATGTAAAATCAGAACCCTAGATATATACATTTTTATATTTTTGAGTTACTTTTAGACTGGAGTTTTACGTTATCATTTGTGGTATATGTCAACATTGAGTCATAGTGCTAGTTTTTTAATTCATTTTGACAACATAATTGTATTAAATGGAATATTTACTAATTATATGCACTACAATAAATGTACAAAACAACATATTATATTAGACTTGTTTCTTACTGGTTTATTGGCTCACATGTTAGAAGCTTCATAATCTAATTACACAGTCAGTGATTAATCTTAAATTACTAGATGATAGCTTATTTACTGTGTCTATAATACTAAGCAAACAATATAAAGTTTGGTCTCATCGGCTGATAGTTTAATGGAAGAAATATGTATTCATCAATATGATTATATCTATACACAAACAAACCAACAGTACATTAGTTTGTTCTACTTTAATAGTCAAGAAAAACAAGATTAACACTTTGAGGGAAAAATATAGAAGAAAGGGCTTATCCTATACTTTTCAATGTGTCATGCATTCCATTTAAGTATTATTAAAATTTAAAAACAGGAGTCAAAACTGCCTGCAAGTTGAGTAGGTCACTCAGTAGTGAGTGCTTGTGCCATACAAGCATGAGGACTTAAGTCAGAGTACACAGAACCCATATAAAGCTAGGTATGGTAGTGTGCTTTTTTTTAACCCCAGTGGTCCAATAGCAAGATGTGAGTCAGAGACATAAGAATCCTCAGAAGCTTGTGGTTATCATAGAGTATGCAGAGAAAGAACAAAATATGTCTCAAAATGGAAAGCAAAGATCAGGGCAAAACCATCGCCGAGGTTATCCTCTCCCAGCTAAACATATGCTGGGGGATATGTATATCCTGCTACCACATATGCACATATGAACATCCCTTGCCCAACAGTACTGCATATTGTAGATACATGTGTAGATACAAAAAGAACAAACATTTTCTGTCTGCATTTTACATTTGATACATGATAAGAACTGTACATATTATTGTGAACAAAAGGCATCTTTATTTGCTGCAAAATTATCAGCTAAGACAACAGTGGAAATTATTTTGAGATTCAAGATTAGAAGCCATTCTATAATGCTTATTTGATGATATATGTTATATAATACAACCTGAATGCATAACACTGTTGATTATCTTTATTTTTTCAATATTTATGAGAACTCAAATTCACAAAGCTATATTTTGAACTTTGAACCAGAATGTCTAGGAAAACATCTTATGGTAAAAATCATGAAATTTGGCTCAGTCTCAGAAATTTAAGTCTGTGGATGTTTGGTTTCATGTGCTTTGACATTGTATGATGTGGAAGGCCATTCCTCATGTTGTGGCAAAAAAAGGGCAGAAAGAGGAAAAGAGGGATCAGGAGAAAGATATAAACCCAAGAAAAATGTTACTATTTTCCGTATTACAATATTCTAGAACTTCTCTAAAAGGAAAAAAAAAAAGCACCAGTTGGTGAGTTTCCAGTCAACACATAGACATTACATGTTGAAACCAAAGGAAGTAGTCTGTGTATTCTTTTGTAGGATCCTTCTTTTGGGGGGTGTTTTTATTTCTCTGAAATTGTTGAGCACAGAGAGATCTCTTATACTATTTTTCCATACAGTATTATAGTCACTCCAAGATTATATGAACTGACTGCACATCAGGATGTCAGAATTACACAATTGTTCATCAATTGCTTGAGGAGTAGAAATGGACCCTATTGTCCAGAGACTGTCTACCTCACCATGCTGCAATGGGCGCTGTAAAATTGGAGGCATATGTGATCTGAGATTCAGAACTATTTGTCTTTGTGGAGCATAACCTTTCTGGTGGGAAAATCCATCCAGTTTATCAAATTATAGAATAGAAGTTTGTTTTGTGAGCAAAGGGATTTGGAGTTTTCAGGGATGTTTCTGGGTTAGCTGTTGAATTTAACTTATTTACTCTGAGGATAGTTCTTCCCAAAGAAGTGGAATTCACTTTTCAGAACAATGCAGTTTTCCTTTCTGAAAACTAACAAGAAAATATTATTACTCTCTGAATATTGATTAATCATTGCATACACGGAGACTCTAGGGAAGGAATGGATCCTAGTATCTGAGAGATGCCAAACTCCAGACACAGCCATTGTAGTCTCTTCCTTTCCTGGAATTCTTTTTTTTCCTCCAAGAAGCCAAAGCATGTTCAAAATTCTTTGCTCTCAGAACCAAAAGAATTTCCTATCTACGATTAACTAGAAACACTACTCACAATTCAAGAAATCTAAATTCCTTATGAAAGGAATCCTGTTTTTTCCCATCTACGAAATAGAAGTGCTAAGTGAAATGTAACTATAGTCAGTTGTAAGGCTGATGTTAGCTATCATTAACCTCTCTAGAATGTGGAATAGTTTATTCTTTCCTTTATAAATACGTTTTGTTTTGTTTTGTTTTGTTTTGTTTTTGCAGAATTTAAAATGAGCTTGGTTAAAAAAAATTAGTTGTTTACAATTCAATGACTTTCTATAAATGTCTTTCCAAGTTATCAAATAAAGCCGCACTACCCAGAAATATAGATTTACTGACAGAGAACAAAATTCTGAAACAAATTGTAGTCTGAGATTTGATTATTTTTTAAAAATGTAATCTATTTATTTCATAGGTATTGATATTTTGTCTGTTACTATGTCTATGCATCATGTGTCTGCCTGACGATCTAGCAGGCCAGAAGAATATCTTGGATACCTTGAGAATGGACTTAGAGAGGTTGTGAGCCCTCGTATGGGTGCAGGAGATTGAACCCACATCTTTTGCTAAGAAGAACCAGTCCTCCTACACACCAAGCCTTCTCTCTATCTCCAAAGATACAACTTCTAAACAGGAATATATTTTGAAAGATTAATTATTTTACAGAATATTAGTGAGTGTAGCAGTCACTTAATTGGTAGTTTGTATTGTTTGACTCTAAAAAGAGCAATGACTTATTGCATGAACATTAGTTAACAAAGTTTAGATGAAAGGACATACCATGGCATATATTGTGGCACACAGCAGATTCCATAATGTGATGGTTTTTGTGTTGTTTGTTCTTTAATTTATTTTTTAACTTTTGTTCTTTATTTCCTTTTGAGGGAGGAGGTTGCAAAGGCAGAGGATGGATATGACTGGAATTGATGTGCATGATGTGAAGTTCAAAAGAAATCAATACAAAGTTAATAAAATTGATAATTATGTGATATATATATATATATATATATATATATATATATATATATTCTGAAATTCAAAAGGTTTAATACCACCCAAGATCTGAACATTGACTATGACATATATTTGCCAAAAAAAAAAAGTTCCTACTTGTAAGCTTAAAACTTTTGAATGAGAATTCATCTTAAAAGCTCGAAGTCATCTATTGGATGGAACACAGGGCCCCCAATGGAGTAGCTAGAGAAAGTATCCAAGGAGCTGAAGGGGTCTGTAACCCATAGGAGGAACAACAATATGGACTAACCAGTACTTCCTGAGCTCGTATCTCTAGCTGCATATGAGGCAGAAGATGGCCTAGTCGGCCATCATTGGGAGGGAGAGGCCCTTGGTCTTGCAAAGATTATATACCCCAGTAACAGGGGATGGCCAGGGACAGGAAGCAGGAGTGGGTGGGTAGGGGAGCAGGGCAGGGGGAGGGTATAGGGGACTTTCGGGGTAGTATTTGAAATGTAAATGAAGAAAATATCTAATAAATGTTTCAAATATGTTTACACATTCTCTGTGTGCACACTACTTTCCCAAATCAGCTGTAGATTTCCAACATAAAACTTTCAAAAATAAGCAGAAATCAGAGGCGGTATTGTCAGTTAAGAGACTAACTCCCATAAAAAGTACCCTGAATTTATGAAATGAAGACATCAACACCCAGAAGTGCTTGCTTTGCACTTCTGACTCTATAAGCTCTGAACAGATATGACCCTTGCTGCTGACTCTTCAGCTCCTCTCGGCCCAGCCCACTACAAATTATATATCACAGGAAGACTTAAGGACACAGCATATTTAAATGATAAATGTTTTAGAACTTCTCATTTGAATCATCAAACATTTAGATCCTATTGTGCCTGTTCAAAATGTTTCTCCACAGTCAGTATTATGGTCAGTGAGATAGTTGCATGTTTCAATGTAAAAAACAATGTCAAAGAAGAAAAGAAAAAAGGTCCAACACTTATTTTATTGCTTACAAAAGCTGTTGTATTTTAGCCTTTGGCTATGTAATTTTAGTCAGAAGTGTTTGGGGTTTAGAGCACAGTAACATGTTTATTTTTGCAAGTCATCATAACATTTAATCTTTGGGGAAATGACAGTAAACAGATTATAATTTTTCCATGAATTTATTTGTGTGAGAATGCCTAGTGTGTGTGTGTGTGTGTGTGTGTGTGTGTGTGTGTGTGTGTGTGATATTATTGAATGAAAAAGAAATCAGTGACTTCTCCAAAGAGATAAGGTGTCATGGTGTCATGGTTTAGACACTTGATATATGTTTCCTAGCTTATTTTTAATGACTGTGTGTTTTGTCCATTAGCACTCTGGAGTGTCTTTAATTGTGATCGTTATTCCATCAGCATAGCAAGAAACTGGAAAGAGTTTAACACAGTGAATTTCTTGCCCTCATGTAAGAATATTAAATTAAACCTTTAGGAAGCAGACTCTACAGGCTGCATTTCTTCCTGTAAATGGAACTATAGCCCAGGAGTGATCGTGCCTTCACCAAATGCCAGCATTCTGGAGGAGGAGACAGGAAGATTACCATGAATTACAAATCTCCTTGAGGCCAGGCAAGCCAATATAGTAAGACCCTGTCTCCAGAAACAATCAATCAACTAGACCAAACTGAACCAAAACAACCTAAGAGATACTGTGTTCTTGGGGAAAATCTAAATTCTTCCCAAGTCTCACATCTGAAAATGATAATTTAGATCAATTTACTATTAAGACAATAGCGAGAAGCAATGTGAGGTCCATCCCACTCTGTTCCTTCTTTTAATGTTTTATCCATTCTGTGAGAAATCCATAGAGGAGACTTTGATCATATTCATTCTTCATTTCCAAGTTCAACAAGAACCACCACCACCTCCCTACACACCCAACTTCATGATCTCTCTCTCTCTCTCTCTCTCTCTCTCTCTCTCTCTCTCTCTCTCTCTCTCTCTCCCACCCTCCCTCCCTCCCTCCCTCCCTCCCTCCCTCCCTCCCTCCTTCTCTCCCTCCCTCCCCCCTCTCTTTCAAAAGAACAAACAAAATAAAATGAGAACAAGAACATTAACAACAAAAAAAACCCCAAAAGCATGGAGTCCAGGTTATGATATCTTATTACTTATGGTTGTGGGGGTCTGCCATAGAGTGTGTTTGATAAGCCCAAGTGTCACACCATTGGACTGTCTTTCACTCACCGATCAACAATCAAATGCTAATATCTACTTGGCTAGAAGAAGGAGTTTATGTCCATGCACTAATATATGGGTATAGCAATGTGCCATTAGTAATCATTTAATCACTATGTCTCTTTATAATAATATTGATAGGTTTTTTATTTTCCCCTCAGTGTCCATAACCTATCTAGTTTGAGATTTCAGGGCTCATGCTTGACACTGAGTAGTTCTCTTCTTTCATCTACAAAATAGGTACAAAAAATGCTTTTTTTTTTTAACTAGAAGAATTCATTGTTTTCTTAGCATTGAACTAGCATTTCCACTTTCCACCATATGGTTTCTATCTCTTCCCATTCAAATACCCTTCCTTTCACTTTCTTTTGTTTGATTAAAACAAAAAGATTCTGAGTTTTTGGTTCCAACCTCAAGACTCTTAGCTCTGTGTCTCTCACATTTATATTAAGCAAGATCAGAATATTTATGCTACAGTAACAAAGGAACAGGCATCCAAGACAAAAAGACATGCAGTCCAAGAGACTTATTTCTCACTTACACTTGTATGTCAAGCTTGGAGCTCAGGCGTGTCCTGGTGTTGTTAGTATTGTATTCCAAATGTTTACTATACCCTCTTAGGCACAGAGCAGTCATCTCTCTGCAGGCTTTCGTGGTTTCGCTAGGCAACATAGCTAGCTCTTGTCAACTTACAAGCTGAGCTTGCATGTGCTACACTGGAAAATTTAATTATTGGTTTGAGAATCTAGAAGCATTTGCTCTAATCTTACAGGTAGGACTTGTGTGGTTTCACGAGGACTGTGACAAGCAGAGCTTTGTTTCAGATTCACAAGTGAAATTGAGTCGTTGATTATGCTAGGATGACATCAACTATCTAGAATGCCTGCAAGGTAAGTTAGAGATCCATTCTGCATGCTTTCCCCACAGCTCAGTAAAAAACAATTCTAGGTAAAGTATGCAGTCTTTAATGATTCAACTCATCAAGAATGTAGATTGTTCCCCCTCAGAGACCATTGACCATGACAGTAACAGAACACCACACTTGCAAAAAGGGGTATTGATTCACTTTAATTTACAAGGGTGAAAGAATTTAACGTTAATGAAAACTGATGATGTGGTTGATATCACATCATAAATAATAATTTTGTGCTTAGGGACTTTCCACAGGTATTTGATTTAGAAATTGAAAATGATTTAGAGAATCTAATGCAATATCAAAAGTAACAGTGAAACAGACATATTCATATGTTTATAATTCTTTTAAAAATGCTTTAAGGAAAAACACAAAGAGGACTCTTTTGGTTGAAAATGGTTTTCCAGATTATGACAGAGGTTAATAATTTCATTTTATTATGATGTTATAAAATTCAATTTAATAGAAATATCTAATACTAGAGAACAATGGTAAGATTTGAATCTACAAATCTTTGCTCTCATTCTCCTCAGTGAAATACAAACTCACTTATTTTTAGATTGGTTTATTTGTTTGCTTATTTATTTTATATTATTATTTTACCTCCATGTGTTTGTGCATCACATATGTGCCTGGTCCCTGCTGTGTTCACAAAATACTCTTGGACCGCAGTAAACAGTTGGTTATGATCTGATAGGAAGCAAACCTGGGTCTTCTACAAGAGTAAGAGCTTAACCACTGAGCCAACTCTCCAGGCTCTGAAAGTACAAATGTAAAATGATGGAATATTCTTTTTATCAAATTAGGAATGTTGCTTTAAATGATGATAATAAAAAAGGCAGTGATCAATAATTAAATGGAACTGAATTAATCATGATAAGCCTGGAATCATTTTTAAATTTTCTCTTTTAGTATTTGTGAAACTGAAAATTGCATTATAAAACAATATTGCAAAGATTTCTTAAGGATGCCTACTTAAAGGTACCATTGTGATGCCACTAAAAGAAGTGAAGAAAATGCAAGTTGAGCTACAATTATTGAATGAAGATGCTTCCATCTAAGCTGGACAGATGGTTTAGAGGTCAACAGCCTTAATGCTCTTGAAGACAACTGGAATTTGCTTCCCAGTATCCCAGCCAGGTAGCTGACAAGCCTGTGTAAACCCAACTTCACAGTATTGAACAAGCACTTCTGTCCTTCACTGGCACCTATATCCACCCACACACATGTAAAATACACAGACACATACACAGCAATAAACTAAACACCAATAACATTAAAAGAAGGGGAATATTTGGATGCCAATTTTCCTGTAAAGGGGACAGAAGTATGAAAGTCTGGAGTATGTGGGGTTAGTTATATGTTTAATATATATTAAGCATATTTATACAATATATATTATATATTAGGAGATAGTTCAATAAAGTCAGAAAAGAGGTGAGATAAAGTGTATTCTACTTATTGCTGCATAATGTGCAGATTCTGCTCTTTAGTCCTTTTTACATGTTTTGGGTATATTTTATTTTACAGCAATTTTATAACTACAGCAAAAATGAATAGAAAATGAAGAGAACCCCCTATTCTCCCAACTCCTACATATGATCACCCTTCCTCTGCAAAATCCTATCCCAAGTTTTAGAGTTACAATTCAAAACCTAAAGGAACATGTTAAAGATTTATTCAAGGCCCATATGTATAGCTGTCATCATGCATACTCTGGAGTTTTATATTTAGAGTCTTTGCTCACCAGTAACGCTTCATATATGCATCTCTTTTGCTATAAAACTCCCTTGTGCTCTGTCTACCCACCTTGGCCTTTCTCAAAAATCTCTTGAAACTGAATATTTGAATGTCCTGTATAGCTCCTCCTTTTAACAGCTATAATGTATTACAACATTCCTATATAAATAGGAGAGATTTTCCTAGAGAAGTGACTCTTCAGTTAAGAAGTCTTGCTGCGCCTTATTTATAATAGTCAGAAGCTGGAAAGAACCCAGATGTCCCTCAACAGAGGAATGGATACAGAAAATGTGGTGCATTTACACAATGGAGAACTATTTGACTATTAAAAACAATGAATTTATGAAATTCTTAGGCAAATGGATGGATCTGCAGGATATCATCCTGAGTGAGGTAACCCAATCACAAAAGAACTCACATGATATGCACTCACTGATAAATGGATACTAGCTGAGAAACTTAGAATACCCAAGATACAATTTTCAAAACACATGAAACTCAAGAAGAAGGAAGACCAAAGTGTGGATACTTCGTCCCTCCTTAGAATGGGGAACAAAATACCCATGGAAGGAGTTACAGAGAAAAAAAAAATGGAGCTGAGACGGCCACAAAACCCAGACACTATAGCATATGCCAACAAGATTTTGCTGACATGACCCTGATATAGCTGTCTCTTGTGAGGCTATGCCAGTGTCATGCAAATACAGAAGTGGATGCTCACAGTCATCTATTGGATAGAACACAGGGCCCCCAATGGAGAAAGTACCCAAGGAGCTGAAGGGGTCTGTAACCCTATAGGAAGAACAGGAATATGAACTAACCAGTACCCCCAGAGCTCGTGTCTCTATCAGCATATGTAGCAGAAGATGACCTGTTCGGCCATCATTGGGAGGAGAGGCCCTTGGTCTTGCAAAAACTATATGTCCCAGTACAGGGGAATGCCAAAGCCAGGAAGTGGGAGTGGGTGGGTTGTGGAGCAGGGCAGGGGGAGGGTATAGGGAACTTTTGGAATAGCATTTGAATTGTAAATGAAGAAAATATCTAATAAAAATACTATTAAAATTAAAAAAAAAAGATGTCTTGCTGCTCCATCTTATTATCTGGATTTGTTTGATTCCCTGAATCCATATCTGATTGCTCAAAATCAATTATAGCTCCATGCTTACAGGATCTGATTCTCTCTTCTGGATTTCAAACATACATTGTTTGTAAATGTCAGTTTTCAAAAAAATAATACCAAAATGTTTCCTTCTTACTATCTTAGGTACATTATTCTGTGTTTTAAGTGTTTTCCTGATTTATTTTGTACAAACATCTCTATCATCCATTTCTGTATCTCTTTTTATCCCAGAAATCTGACCCACCTGAGATGTGTTTAAACATGTCTGCCTCCATAGCTATTGGTCTATAGACTTTAAAAAGCAAATATCTGCTGATGCTTTTCTCCTCAGACATCACTCCTGTGTGGAAGTTCTCATGATGCTGTTAGTACTGTGGACTGCTTGTGTATGCCATGTCCTTGTCTTCTTGTTTGATATCATCCTTGAGTTTCGATTACAACACATTCTCACTATACTTCTCTTTAAGTGTATCCTTAAGTCTTCTGAATGTTGTAAAAGCTGATGCTCATGTCTTTCAGAAAATTCCAGATGTCTTCATCCAAGGACTTGTCAAATATTCTCTCGATACATAGATAGGTCTGCTTGTTGATATTTTACAAGGTCCCTAGGGGCATTAACTTTCCTTCCATAATATTTCCCTTTGTGTTTAAAATTGTGTGTGTGTGTGTGTGTGTGTGTGTGTGTGTGTGTGTGTGTGTGTGTGTGTGTTTAATCATGAATGTATGAGTATCTGGTAGAAAATGTGTCCATATGTGTGCAATTCCCATAGAGGCCAAGAGAAGATGACAGACTCCCTTCAGCTCTAGTCATAGGCACTTGGGAACATTTCAGTATGGGTGCTGGTAACTGAATTTGGCCCTTAGAAGAGCTCTCCATTTTCTTACCTCCTGTGGCATTACCCCAGATTCTTCATATTTTTTCTTTCTGTCCTTTGAAAATAAGTAGTTTTCAGTGCTATGCATCTAAATCTACAAATTCTTTTACATACTAAAATAGTTTTTGAGGTTTGTAAAAAATAAAATTAGTTTTAAATTAATGGATATTAACTGAGTTTATTGTTTAATCACTACCTACCAACTCAAACAATGAATAACAGAATTCTGAAGGGTAGTGTTCAACATTAGATAGGCCAGATAGATTTGGTCTCTGTCATTTTTAAGTAGCTGAAACAGATTCCTGGCACTTGATTCTTAGCTTCTTTGTCAAACTCTTCTCCAGTCTCTTTTCTTTAAGCAATTTTGTCTTTATTGTGACCTAATAGGAAGCAATTTAACACAGAAAGAATTTATTTTGGAACATGATTTTGCAGACAGAATTCATGCCAGGGAAGTGATAGAAATGAGGACAGCTTGCTTGTGACATTGATGAGAAATTCTCCCCATTTAAGAAAACAGAGAGAAAGAAAATGCCAGTGGAGATGCTCAGCTTTCTTTGTGTTTTTCCACATTTTATGCAGCCCATGATGGTGCTAACCACACTCAGAGTGTCTTTGCTCTTTCTTCAAATGTTTCTCAAGACACAGTTACAGTCCTACCGAATGGCTAGCTTCATCAATGCTCTATGTATTTCCTAATCCAATCAAGCTGACATAAAAAGTCAACTATAAAAAGTACCTTGTCAGCTGCAAAGAGATAATAGTTGCTGAGACACTATATCGATAATTTGTGTGGATTGAATCAAAACTATTTGGGTCACATATACAGACCAAGTGATAGCTGTTGTTTTAGTTGCAAGTGAACTACTCTTTATACTACAGAATTCAGGGTTTTCAGGTAAATGGGATGCAACTGTTTTTATTTGCCAAAAAAGAGCAGGATTGGAATAATAGGGGGGGGGGCAAAGCTGCAAAAGGAAAAGGAATATACATCTACAGAAGAGCAATCATGTTATGGAATTCTGGTAGTAAAAACTGTGAAGGGTTTCTGTATACTAAAGATTGCTGAACCTGCATTAACAGATAATGGCTTCTACATCTGATTAAAAAGGAGGTTCTTATTAGGCTAATAAAAATCCTTTTGGCTATATTCACAGTAGAACTTTGTTGCGATACTATGGACACAAGATAAGTAAAGAAATGAAGATGAAGAAATTAAGATATCAGAATTTTAGAATGCTGTTAAAATCATTATTGCAAATCCAAAATTTATAGCAGAAATTGGGCTTGAGAGAGTGATATTTTCCTATTTCTCAGAATGTAGAAGAGGGAGCTCAAGTGGTTTCTGTTTGCTAGAACAGGGGAGGGAGGTAGATGATGCTGTCTGGTAACATAAACTCCAGAACCGAGCATATCTAGAAAGCAAAGAAGAAACATGGCTTTAAATAAAATACCTTTCTTCAGAGCAAGGAATATCTCTTTTATTTTACTGTGCTGTAGAAAGATACCCTGATAAAAACCAACTTTGGAGAAAGGGTTTATTTTGCCATACCACATCAGATAGATTCTCTGATAGGGATGGCTGGATAGCAGGAACAAAGAGCTAGCTGATCATGTGGTATCTGCACAAAGATAACAGAGAGAAAACAGCAAGGGGCACCAGCCTATTCAAACTCAAAGACCACACTCCAGTGATTACTTCTCCTGCAGGTTTCTACCTTCTAAATGCTTCCCAAATGTACCATCAAGTGAAAATAAGGATTCAAATGTATGCATCTATTGGTATGCTTTATGTTCTAATCACAATAGACTCATTATATTGTTATGACCAGAGATAATAAGATAGGAGAAAATCAGTTCCAGCTTTAAAAAGGGCCATAGAAGAAGTTATCATCAATAGAAAGAGCAAAGAATCCAATGCTGATCAAATTTTAATGGAAAGATTCAAAATAAAAGTAAAAAAAATATGGGTTAATTTACTAGAACCATAAAATCTACATGGTGCAGTGAAAGAACAGCTTTAAGAGCCAGTGAGAATGGACTGCTGGGTTAGGCAGGTCTTCAGAGACATATGGGAAAAGGGCTCAGAAGTTAAAGTTTTCTTGCAGACACTAACAGAAACCTGAGGTGTGGGATGTGACTGAGTGAGCTGTGATAGAAGGTGAGGTAGACTGTGTTGGAAGATCAAAGGTGTGTTAGAGGAATGGGAGAGAAGTATTCTCAGAAATATGTCATGGTTTGGACTCCACTTTTCCAGTCCTCTCTAGGTTCCTGAGAATTTGGGGTAGGCGCCTGGGATGAGGCAGTGCTCCAAAGAAGAGGACTTTGTCAAGTATTAACACTAGCTACACAGGAAAACTGACTTTATACATGCACTTGGATTTCTCATGCTTCGTTAATGTTTTAGATGATTGTTTTCAGGCATATATATATATATATATATATATATATATATATATTTGCATATATATGTATATATTTATATATGTGTGTGTATATATATATATGCATTTATTTATATGTGTATATGTCTGTGTGTGTGTGTGTGTGTGTGTGTGCGCGTGCGTGTGTGTGTTTGTGAACGCTGAAGAGATGTCTGCTGTATAGGCTCTGTAATGATGTCTGGATATGTTCAGGGAGATTTTTAACTAAACTGGATGCCACTGAATGGATTCTTTTCAGTCCTGATACCAGCATTACATATGTGTGTGTGTGTCTCTGTGTGTGTGTGTGTGTGTGTGTGTGTGTGTGTGTGTGTGTGTGTGTGTGTGTAAAGCCATAATGTGTTTGACTATACTTATATTTGCACTTCTATATGCCTAGTGGTAAGCTTATGTACACATTCTAATTTTCCAACTTAGAATGAAATATTTGGTTTGAGAAGAAAAAGTCTTGGTGATATCTAATATTCCTTCAACAAAACATTGTTCTATCTCTATTTATTTCAGCTGTGTTATTGAAATTACTTGGCTAACATAAGCCCGTGTTCATAAAGAAAACCATCATTATTTTAAAATAAAGTTGTTGAAATATGAGACTGAATGGACTGTAATAATTACACTTATTGATGTGTCAGCCGTGAAACACCGAACAGATGTCGGCTGTATAGGCTCTGTAATGATGTCTGGATATATTCAGGGAGATTTTTAACTAAATTGGATGCTACTGAATGGATTCTTCCCAGTCCTGATACCTGCATTACATTTTTATTTCTCAGACATTTCTCAAATCTATTACTTCGTCTAACTGGTAAGAGTTAGTTTTCACCCCCACCCCCACTTTTCAGAGTTATGGCTAATATTTTAATCATGGACTGCAGAATTAGATTCTCCCGGTCTGAATCCTAACAATGTCTAAAAGACAAGGATTTTGTCCATAATGTTCACAGGATACTCACTGAACAAAGGCAGGTATGTCACTTTGCACAACACAAAACAGACTAGAATAAGTTTAATATCATTGAATGAATGGATAGAAGATATTAAATAAAGAAAGAAAATGACATATGAGTATCATTTTGAGAAAAAAATATTACAGGAATTAAAATGATGATGAGGAGAAGAAACCATATTTCAAACAGAGAAATGGATTCAGTGAATGTGTTTGCTTTCTTTCTGTTGTTATGATAAAACAAAAATATAAATAAAATGAAGAAAACTTGATGATAACAAGCTATATTTTGGCTTACAGGTCTAACAGGACAGAGTCCATTGAGATGGAAAGACCGAACTGGAGCAAGAGGAAGGCTGACCACATTGCATCTTCACTCAGAAGGCAGAAAGTGATGAAGAGCAATCAGGCTATGAAACCCCCAAGTCCCCATACAAAGATATATGTGCCCCAGCAAGGCTCAACTTCCTAAAGGTTTCATAACACCAGCTTGAGGGAATATGTCCAAAGACAAAAACCTAATGAAGATGATTGACCATAGCAAGAAAGACATGGAAAGATGGACTTGTGGTTTTGTGGAAGAATCTAGAAAGTTTCTCATGTATATTGAATAATTGGGACTTGTGAGCTGTGGTTTAAAATATTTTGATGTGATAAATGGTTGCAAGCCCAGTAATTCTGATTTGCTTAACCATCAATTTGGTTTTATTGCTTATTTAAAAGAGTATAGTATAAGTGGTGATATGGTATGTACCTCACTCCGAGATCGATTCTGCACTTTAGGGGAAATGGTAAAATACTTTTGACTAATTATTTATCTCACTACAGGGTGCCAAATAAATAATGTTCTTGTTTTTTGTCTATTTGGTTTTTGATTTAAATCTTTTAATGGACTAAATGACTACTTTTTTAAAGTCAATTAATTGAGTCAACATTGTGGATTAATTCTAATGCTTTGTCTTCATTCAGTTTTCCAAAGATACACTTCTAGATGCTTAGTGTACATGCCCCCATTTGGCTTTGATTGGAAACACACAATTTCTATACAGCCAATGGCTGGGTAGGGAGACAGGGGTGGGACTTTTAGTTTGTATCAGCAAGGGAATGAGGAAGAGAGGGAGAAGAGGAGGGAGTCACCATGGGGGAGAGATCAGATTTAAGAGCTGCAAGAATGAAAGCATCCAACAATGTAGGCAGAAAGGGAATGCAGCCCTTTGTGGGGGTGCTGCTAAGAAAATAATAGGACAGTAAAGATAAAGCATAGATTTAGGTGTTAAGCCAGAAATAGATGGCTAGTGGGTGTTAGCCATAGGGAGATTTAAAAATGCCTAACCACTGAGCTAGTCAAGGCATACCAAAATTAGCTGGCTTGTGTCTGTCTTTTATTTGTGAATCTACAGCTCTTGGGTGGATGCAGCACACATAACCCTTTGGGAGCCAAAGCAGATAAAATATTCACTACTACATGTCAAGGTAAGAACAAATAAAAATTATCACATCATAGTATAAGAAGAAAGTGATGGAAATGGTATCATGCACTGGTCTTCCCAGAACTCAATAGACAGAAGCAAGAATGGGTACAAATCCAGCCTGCCATCTTGGTCAGTTTAGCAAGTTTGATATTATATGTCGATACTCCATAAAAATAAAGCAAAAACCAACCATTGGAACTAACAAATATTTCGGAATAAAACAAGAGTAAGGGTGGGGGGGAGGGAAAAGGGGAAGGGAGAGAGAGAAAATAAAAAAGGAAATTGTTTCTAGTTGGGATTTGTGTTAGTTAATATATTTAATATCTGACAGTTTTAAGTGAGCATGCTTCTTTAGTCCTTTCTTTGTTTTGAAGAGATAATGTCTTAGAACAAAAGATAACAGATCTTTCTATATAGAATCAATGTACAGATTTTGCTCTTTGGAATACACATGGTCTCTGTTAGTCCAGGGTGAAAGGTGAAATTCCTGTCAGAGAGAATGGCAACCTTCCACTTAAGTATTATTTACAAAGTTGGTTATTTAGTTATATTTGGATGATAGACACAGTTTGTAAACAGCCTCTAATATTTGAATGGTTCTAAAGAAAACAGAGGAAGTATGATAACATTATAATATAGCCATGCAATGATGGGCACTCAGCAGATCCTGCTTGGAGCCATGGCTGAGAACCAACAGAGAAACCAGCCCTGACAGAGGTGATAAAAATTCTAACTCAGGGATACTTTTGTTGTCAACCCCAATGATTATTTTATATTTCTTCCACTGTTTACAGGGAAAAGAAAACAATCAATCTAACTTAAGTTAAAGGCAGGTGTAGTTCAGTAAGAAATAAACCTCTCAGAAACATAAGCCATAAAGCTAGGTCTCATGGGAAAAATGCAATAGGAGTGAGTAATTATACTGGAACCTTTCCTTCTATGGGTGATCTCATTCTTTCAGAAAAGCCCTGTGTGGTAATTGCTGATATTCCCATTGTGCAAATAAGAAAAGAAAGACACAGACAGCTGGCCTTGCAGCTTAGTTTTAGAGCCTAGTTTTAAATTCTGATTTCCAGAGCTGTTTCCCTCAAACACAGTCCTCTATAAGCTTATATGTTTAAATTGTTTTGATCTCCATCATTTGACTCAGGATATAGAAAACCATAGTATTAAATAGTAGTAGATTCTTCTATTATCGATCAGTTAGTAAATGCTAGTGTATGGTATAAATCATGCCATTTAATCATCATAACTAGTGTTACCCAAAGTGATACAAATAGCAAAATAATAAGACCACCTGTTGAGGAATGTAGAAAAAGCAACAGATCGATCTATCTTTCTGCCCTGCAACAGGGGGAGAAATATAAAATAATCACCACTGTTGTTTACATATGTATCCCTGAATTGAAAGAGTGCCAAGTAGTTACTTTGCAAAACAGTTACAATAGATTAATGTAAACTGCTTCCTATGAACATGGGAAGCACTTGTGATTGGGTGAAACCAAGAGAAAACTGGGGTTTTGTATGTTTAAATTCAAGAAATCATGCATATGATCTCATCAGGGTAGATTGGGTTCTGTAATCCAGGAATAGTCCAGAAATAGGATGTGTAGAGTGAACTTCCTTTAGAAATCTCAGAAGTAAAGTATGCTGCTTGATGCTCCTGATCTGTCAGCAATATTGGAGAATAGCATAATGATACTGCAGGGAAACTGAGCTGAGTGTTGGAAACAGGAACTGTCAACACACACACACACATGCTCAAACACACACATATGCATGCACACATACATGCACATGCACACACTTACATATCAGCAGTGTACACACACATACATTCACATTCCAAAAAATTTAAAAAAAAATAAAAGCTCTTGGTACATGGTACACTTAGCAGGTGCTGTGTGCCTTGAGAAAACGATTTATGAAAAAGAGCTAGTATAGTTCATAAAGTAGTGCCTTCTGGTTACATAAAAATAACTCAAATGTCAATCAACAGAAGATTAAAAAACAAGTTATGCCCACACAAGGAGGGGAAGAGAGGAATGAACAAGCCATACTTTGAACTATATAACATCATCAATATAATTTTTTATAAAGTTACTTAAATATAGGATATTCCTGGCCAATGAAAAATATACTATTTGACTTGATTTATTACAGATTAAATAAGGGTAGTTAACAGCAGTTGATTTCTCTTTAAAAGTTTTCAGTTTTATTGCTTATTTTTCAGTGTGTGTGTGTGTGTGTGTGTGTGTGTGTGTGTGTGTGTTTGTATTTGCACACACACATGCCAGGCTGATTGTGTGGAAGTCAGAAGACAACTTGCAGAGGTAAGCACTTTCTACCCTGGGAGTCCTGGAGATTAAAGTCGCCCATCAGGTTTGATGGCAAGTGCCTTTGGTCACTGAGCCATTTCAGAGACCTGAGAGTGGTTAATTGCTTCTCTGAAAACAAATCAGGAATTGCCTGGCAGAGTAGAATCAACAGTAATAGACCACTCAAAAAAGGTGGGGATAATTGATTTGTGTGTGTATGTGTGTGTGTGTGTGTGTGTGTGTGTGTGTGTGTATGCATGTGTGTGTGTTCTGCAGGTGTACTTGTGAGAAGCTACTATAATATGTTCGAAAAACTAATTTTTTCTTCTATGTCATTTTCATTGCAACAGTATTGCATAGGCATCGGGGTATTAATGGAATTAATGGTATTAATCGGGGTAAATTAATGGAAACCAAGTTAAATTTCATTGTGCTACAAGAATGATATGGTAAAATTGTAAAGGTTGAATCATGTACATATTCAGAACATTGCCCATAAAAACAGAAACTAAAAAGATAGTGTTAGTCATTTGTCCTTTGTTAAAGAGAGTGAAGACACATTTTTCCATAGACTGTGTTTGCTTTTCCTCACTAGCTCCAAGGTAAACTGTGTATCATTTACTCTTTGCATTTCTCTTCCAGAAGTAGAATGATAAGTTGTAGAATAGATATGTTTTAATTATTTATTGAAAATGTAAACTGCTTGGAGAAATGTAGCACTATAAATAAAAGTGGCTAATTTTGGAAGCATTAAAGTGTACTGATAATTTCAGTTCTCTGTCAACTCAAACTAGCAACAAGGGAGAGTTTCATGGAATCTTCAGTCTCTCTGTCACAAATTTACCCCAAGGGAAGACAGTCTTGATGGGTAATTTTGCCTGCCTTGGGTGGAGAAGAATGCCTATGAGTGTAATTTCAATATGAAAGTTTAATGATAATTTTTGTGAAATATTTACAGGGAAACTAAAAATAGAGTTTTCTTTAAGTTGATAAAATATATCTTTTTTCATTATTCTCTCTTGTGTGTGTGTGAATCTGTGTATGTGCAAATGCATGTACATGTATGCATGTGTGTGTGCATATACATTGACACTGTGTTCCATTATGAGTCACAAACTAGCCTGACTCAAGCTCACCATCTGCCTACCTGATCAATACATTATGTACCAATTACAACTGTCCTCACGTTCCCAGCTTGTGCACTTTCTCCACATTTCCACACATGAAAACACTACTCTCAGTCATTTATCATTTCTTTTTACAGATCTTTGCTTGGGACAAGTGCCCCAATCAGGCAAGAGTCCTAACATCATCTTCTCTTCACTATCATTTAGTATTGAACATAAATAAAATTGATTATTGGTTATAATAGGACATGGCTATCCGTGCTCACTTCACCTACTTTTGCTACACTCTAAGTTTATAATCCACAGAATTACACTTTATATCTACTAGAAAGGAAAATTAAAGGTGATCTGGTATTTCTATTGATATATCAATTCATTTCTGATAATTATGGCATAAAATCTCTTTGTCCATTTTTTTTCACTTTCTGTATAGAAAAAAAAATTTTTTTCTGTGTAGAGTTGGGTTACTTATGCCTCAGGAAGGTCAAGTTGAAAGTGGCATATTGTTCAATGGCTGGATCATGAGCACATAGGATTAACAATACTTCTCAGGACATGTAAAAGTAACATGATTCGCCGGGCAGGGCAGTGATAGCACATGCCTTTCATTCTAGCATTTAGGAGGCAGAGGCAGACAAATTTCTGAGTTCAAGGCCAGCCTGCTCTAAAGAGTGAGTTCCAGGACAGCTAGGGCTACAGAGAAACCCTGTCTCAAAAAGCTAAAAAAATAAAAAATAAAAAAAATAACATGATTCAAATGATGAAATAGTGACCTACATTTAGACTCTGCTGACTTTTCAGGGACAATTCAAGGAGGAATGAGCTCCACCTTCTCTGAAGGAGATTTAGTTGTCTTTTCTTTAGCAAAGCCCATCCATGTCAGACATTTTCTGTAATTATGATTAGGTTTAGATATGTGACACATTATTAATAACTGTTAAATTCAATAACTTAATAAATCTTTTGTATGATTATTAAGCACTGATTTAACCAATAATAGAGATTATTCTTGACTCTAGCTAGCACATCTTGGTATCGACAGCATATAATACTTTAAATGTTTAACTTCATTTATCCAGTGTACTCTAGAGAAAGGATTCTGGGTATTTTTCTGCTCATGACCCATAAAACATTCATTTTCCAAAACTCTTTTATATGGTGCCAGATATATAAGTGTATAGAATACTGTATAGAAATAAAATATTTACTGAAGTAAGTTAGGAAGTAATTGTTTTAATGCATTTCTTCTGTGTCTATGTAATTCTTCCATTTGATAAATAAAGTAATCTTGCATCCTGAGATGGGAATATTAGGTGTTTTGTTGTTGCTATAATAAAATATCACAACCATGGCAAATTATACAAGGGGAAGAGTTTATTTAAGCTTATGGATCCAGAAGCTGTAGAGTGAGCTACAGCAGGGAGGCATGGCAGCCAGGGGCAGGCAGAATGGCAGTCCCAGGAAACGGAGAGAGAGCATATCCTAACTGCCAATGTGAAGCAGAGAAAGCAAACTGGCATAAAGACGAGACTATAAATACTCAAAGCTCATCCACAAGTGATATAATCCCTTCAGCTAGGCTACATATCCCAGCCATCTACAACACTGATATCTACTAACTGGGATCAAGTATTAAAATATCTGAGAACCTGGAGAGCACTCTTGTTCAAAGCACCATGCCCCACTCTCTAGCTCCCATAAGTTCATGGCTATATCACAATTCAAAATCCATTTAGTACAACTTCAAAAGCCCCAACTTTAAAGTCTTTATATTGTTTAAAATCCCAAATCCCTCCTGAGACTCAAGTGAATACCTTAACTGAGACCCCTGTGCAACCAAAAGTCAAGTTACATATTTATTTTTAAATATTTTCATTAGATATTTTCTTTATTTGCATTTCAAGTGTTATCCCCTTTCCTCGTTTGCCCAATGAATACCCCCTATTCCTTTCTCCCCTCCCCTGCTCACTAACCCACCCATTCCTGCTTCCAGATAATGGCACAGGACATACATGTCAATTCCAAGGGGAAGAGTGGGACCTAATGAAGACATACTGTACTAAAGCAGCATTAGAACCTCACAGGGCAACCCCCATATGGCATAGCTTCTGGTCCAGTGTCAAAGTTGCCTAGATGAATGTGCCCTTCCAGCTTTGCTGCCTGCACCATGTCTTTCACTTAGCATGGTCCTGCTTTATGTAACAATCCACAGCAGACCGCACAGCTCCTGGCTCCTGCAACATCTTTTGGTCCTCACTGAACACAGGCTTTGCTCCGGCAGTTTCACAGGTTGTATGCTTTTCAGACTAGGAAATGGGATCCTCCAATGCTTCTTTTACTAAGATGTAGTTTGTTATACTTTATGGGAAGAGTCTAGTGGGATACTAAAAAAGTCCCAAGTACTATAGATTTTAGTCTTTTATATATTATTACTTTTTTGGTTTTCTTGTGTGCTGTCAAACAATTTGGGTAGTTTAAACTATGAGGTAGAGACATGGCACATACCTTTAATCTCATCTCTTGAGAGGCAGGAGCAGGCATATCTCTTTGAGCTCAAGACCAGCTTGGTCTACCTAGTTGATTATAGGATATCCAAACAAATAAACTAAGAATCAAAACTCTTAAGTACTAATGACTGGAATGTATGGGAAGGGATAAATGAATGGGTTGTGGGTTAGATGTGCTGGATTTGGACTTTGGACATCACGAGAGCTTATTGACTTGACTATACTAACACTAACAATGGCAAGCCTGCCTGACTATTTTATGTTTCTCTTTCACTTCACTTACACATATCCTCTCCCACGATCACAACATCCTCTTCACACATGGAATTCACTGTCACAAACTGTTTTGTGAACTCTCTGAAACTACAGAGGAAGGCTCCATGACCCTGTCACTCTTACATCCTTCATTCCTTTGAAGGTCTACTCATACAGAGTGCACAGCCAAGTTTCATTGCCAGCTAGGGATAGACCTGCAGCCCTTTGAATATATTAATGGTAACTTTTGATTGCAATTGCTGTTTAGGAACAGAAAAATCCTCACATATTTCTCTTTCAAACATCGTAGCTTTAACTGAGGTGGGTTTTGTCTTGAAGGCATCTTTTTGCCTTTTTCCCATGCAGAGCAGACTTCTTAATGGTGCTAACTTCCTTGATAATTACAGCTTTTCTTCCAGATATCACCTTGCCAGTAATCTTAAGCTCCTCACTGTTCCTTTTCCACCAATCTGCACATTTTATATTTCTTTCTCTAACAGTTGCTTTTTTATTGTAGATCTGCATACACATTATCAATAACAACCGCCCAGCAGATTCAACTTTATGCCATATTGAAATGTCCTTGCCAAAAATAATATTCTATTACTTTTGAATTTAGCTTTATGTTAGTTCTTAGGATATGGGCAGAAAGAAGGCAGATTCTTTGTCAGAATATCAAAGAATTGACATTAAGTCCAATTGCTGATGTCATTCTATCCTGATAACATGAGCCAGGCTGCTATCATTTGAATTGCTACCAGCACTACTGACTTTTAAGGTCTTTTTTTTTTTAATTCACTTTACATCATGCTACATCACCCCCTCCCAGAATCCTTCCCCATCCTCACCTTTCCTACTCTGAAAGGGTAGAGTCCCTTACTGGGTATCCTCCAACCCTGGCACATCAAGTCTCTGTGGGGCTAAGCACATCCCCTGCCACTGAGGCCAGAAAAGGCAGCCCAGATATAAAAACAAATATATCCAAAAGACAGGCAACAGCTTTTGGATATATTTGTTCCAATTATTTGGAACTGACTTGAAGACCAAGCTACACATCTGCCACATATGTGCAGGTAGCCCTACATTCAGCCAGTGTATGCTTTTTGGTTGGTTGTTCAGTCTCTGAGAGCCCCAAAGGTTTAGTTAAATTAACTCTGTTGTTAGCCCTGTAGAATTCCTATCTGCTTTAGGACCTACAATCCTTCCTTCTATTTTTCCATAGGAGTCTCCAAGCTCCATCCACTCTTTAGCTATGAGTATATGTATCTGTCTGAGTCAGCTGCTGGCTGGAACATCTCAGATGTCAATAAAAGAGTATAATTAATAGTATCCGTGATTGGTGCTTGTCCATTGCAAGATGGACCAGTTACTGGTTGGCTATTCTCAGAGTCTCTGATTCATGCTGCATCCCTGCATTCCTTATAGACAGGATAAATTCTGGAGTTGAAAATTCTACCGGTGGATTCGTGTCCCTATTGTTCCACTGGGGTTCCTGTCTGGCTTCAGGAGGTGGCCTTTTCAGGTTCTATATCCTCAATGCTATGAGTCACAGCAAAGGCCACCCCCATTGGCACCTTCCTTATCTCAGGTCTCTGTCATGTCCTGCAGATGGTCCCCACTATTCCACCCCTGTTAATAGCAGAATTCTATTTATTCTCATGGTCATTTGGCCAACTTTCCTGTCCCTCTACTGCCCTCCCCAATCATGAAATCCCCATTCCCCTCCCTATTCCTTCTCCCACCCAGTTCCCTCCCTTAATTTGCCTCCTATGGATATTTTATCCCCCCTTCTAAATGTGATTCAGGTATCCTCATTTGGGCCTTCCATCTTGTTTAGCTTCTTTGGGTCTGTGAGGTGTAGCATCAGTATCCTGTATATTATGGCTAATAACCACTTATAATTAAGGACATACCATGCATGTAATTTTTGTTCTGGATTATCTCACTCAAGCTGACATTCTCAAGTTCTATCCATTTGCCTGAAAATTCATGATGGCTTTGTTTTAAATAGCTGAATTGTAATCAATTATGCAGATGTACCACATTTTCTTAATCAATGTTTCAGTTGAGGGACACTAGGTTGTTTCCAGTTTCTGGTTATTATGAATAAAGCTGTTATGAACATAATTGACCAAGCATCTTTGTGGCATGTTGATGCATATTTTGGGTATATGCCAAGGAGTGGTATAGCTAGGTTTTGAGGTTGGACTATTCCCAGTTGTCTGAGAAACCACCAAGTTGATTTCCAAAGTGGTTGTACAAGTTTGCACTCCCAGCAGCAATAGAGGAGTATTCACCCTGCTCCACATCCTTGCCAGCATGTGTTATCATTTGAGATTTTGTTGTTAGCCATTCTGACTGATATAAGTCGGAATCTCAGAGTTGCTTTGATTTGCATTTCCCCGATAACTAAGGACTTTTACAAAAGATAAATGGTCCAAAAATGAAATTAGGGAAACAATACCCTTTACAGTAGCCACCAGTAACATAAAATATCTTTATGTAACTTTAACCAAGCAAGTTAAAGACCAATATGACAAAAACTTCAAGTCACTGAAGAAAGAAATTGAGGAAGCTATCAGAAGAGGAAAGATTTCCCATTCTCATGGTTCAGTAGGATTACCATAATGAAAATGGTCATCTTAGCATAAGAAATCTATAGATTCAATGCAATTCCCATCAAAATTCCATCAGAATTCTTTACAGATTTTGACAGAGCAAGTCTCAACTTCATATGAGGAAAAAAAAAAACCCACACACAAAACAAAACAAAACAAAACAAAACAAAACAAAACAAAACAAAACAAAACAAAACAAAACAAAACAAAAACCCAATCAACTATCTTAGGCTTTTACATCTATGAACAGACACCATAACCAAGTCTACTCTTATAAAGAACAACCTTTAATTAGGGCTGGCTTACAGGTTCAGAGGTTTGTCCTTTATCATCAATGCAGGATCAAGGCAGCATCCAGGCAGATAGGCAGGTAGGGGAGAAGCTGAGAGTTCTACATCTTCATCTGAAGGCTGCTAGAAGAATACCGATTTCCAGGCAGCTAAGATGAGGGTCTTAAACCCATGCCCACTGTGTCACACCTACTCCAACAAGGGTACACGTACTCCAACAAAGCCACATCTCCCAACAACACCACTCCCTGGGCCAAGAATATACAAACTGTCACATCAACAAACCAACCATCTAACCAACCAACCAACCAAACAAACAAACAAACAAATAAACAATACCCAGGTTAGCAAAAGCAATCCTAAACAATAAAAACTTCCAGAGTTATCACTATGCCTGACCTCCAGCTATACTACAGATCAATAGTAGTAAAACATTCAAGGTATTTAAAAAAGGTCAATAGTCGAATTGAAGATCCTGAAATGAACCCATACATCTATGGACGCTTGAGTTTTGACAAAGAATGTAAAACCATACAATGGAAAAAAAGAAAGCATCTTCAGCAAATAGTGCGAATGTAACTGGATATCTGCATGTAGAAAAAATGCAAATAGATCTATCACCCTGCACAAAACTCAGGAAATCTGGAAATCCCTTATAAATCTGTTATCTGGGTCTTCATTGAAACTGACATCTACCATCACTGGTATATAGGCTGGGTAGCTTTATGTCAACTTCACACAAGCTAAAATCAACTGAGATGAAGGAAGCTTAATTAAGAAAATGTCTTCATTAGGTCAGGCTGTAAGCAAGAATACAGGGCCATTGTCTACATTAGTGATTGATGGAAGAGGAATCTTCCTATTTTGGGTGGTGCCATCTCTGGAATGATTTTCTTTATTTCTATAAGAAATAAAGCTGAGGAAGTCATGAAGAGTATGCTTAGCAATCAGTATTCCCCTGTGGCCCCTGCATTAGCACCTGCCTCCAGGTTTTATCCTGTCCGAGTTCCTGTCCTGACTTCTTTTGATGATGAACTGTAATATGGTAGCATAAGCCAAATGAACACGTTTTTTTCATATGGTAATTTGGTGTGGTATTCCATCACAGTAATAGTAACCTTGACTAAGACAGCATGTTACCAACAATATTTACAGTTCCTCAGGAAGAAAGGAGGTTGATACTGAAGGCTGGCTTTCTCCTTTCCTTTTATCCTGACCAGTAGCTATTTATTGGATGGCAATGCCTAATCCAGGCCAACTATTGTATCTCACTTTATTTCACATGTTTGTCTTCTATGAGCACACATACATAGACCTACTCTGAATCATATTGTACTGATCTCATGGGCATCTGTCAATCTATTAGAGATGGCATTCTAGAGAGCACCACAATAATATTTTATATTATATTTGATAAAATGACAATGAAAAATATGGGGTCTAAATTTCATGTGTCTGTTAGGTGGTTTCAATCTCAGGTTTCATTAATGCCAAGATATTATTCATGACCACTACACGGCCATGTGTATGTAATTCTCATTGCTTCCAACCTTGAATGTTTTTCTTAAATTTCTTTTTTTTTCTTTTGGAGGCAAGATTTCATATAGAAAAAGCTGGACTCAACTTTCTATTTTGTTCAGGATGTTCATGCCCTTTAGATCTTCCTGCCACCAACTTGAAAGAGCAGAGACTACCTTTATGTACCTCTAAATTATAGACTTTTAAATTTTAATTTAGCGATTGTATATGGAGAAACATGTAATCCTGCTTAATGTTTTAGGAAGTTGGGGTTGCACAGTTGACAGATACATATTCGACCTTAATTTATATCATGTCTCAATTACATGAAACATCCAATTATCATCTACAATCATGGCATGCCTTAAGGAGCTATTTAATTTCAGCTTTTTAAAAATATAGATCTGCAATACAAAGATAGCAAGGACTAATACGATAGGATGACATTAATGATCTGTAATATGAATCGATAAATTTATGTGATTATTTCTTTAAATAGTCAATAAATGTATGTTTATATGTTTAAGCTGATACACACACACACACACACACACTTATAATGTCAAAACAGATTGTAAGTTTTTTGATAAGGTAGAAATTAAATAGCAATTGTAATATTAATATTAATAATATTAATAAAGATCTCTTTATATTCTAGTTTTACTGCATTATTATATATTGCCTATGTTCTTGTTTTTTATTAATACAAACATCACTTTTAATTTTTAATTTTCAGTTGAGTGAAAACACATATATACCACCCAGACAAGCTGATGATTGCATAAAATATAAAGTAAAAAATATGTTGTAAAAGCAGGAAAGGAGCCTGTATATATTTGCAATTGCATTGCATTTATTGTGGAATCTTACAAAAAGAATCTAAAGTCTTCTATTTACTAATTTTAGTATGTGAACTATAGTTTGAACTTAATATAATAACAACCTTTGAACCTCTTGCCTGTGTTATGTTACTGTTTGTAGCTACATATCTATAATTTGAATCCATTTTATGCTCTTTCAAGATGGTGAACAAGATCTCTTGTATTGCTTTTTGTTTCCTAAGCCAAATATTCAAAACAAATGCAAAATATTATCAGCATCCTGGCCATAGAATTGGCAAGTGAATATATTTAAAATGTGTGTATGTGAACTGTTTAATTAGATTTGAGAGGTGCTCATGAAACTGTCATCAGTAGAACTGATAATGCCAAACTTGTAAATTACATTTTATATGTGTTAAAGCTATGATATCTGTGTTCTGGGTAAAAAATGGTTTGTTTTGTTTCATTTTTTTAAAGTAATAGAGGGTATGTAATTAACAGAGGGTGTGTGATTGGTGGGGGTGACAGGTTTATCGAGGAATGGGATGTCTATCCTGTCCTCTCTCTAGTCACCTGGTACGTGTGCTTTTTTACATCCCAAGCTACTGCTGGAATAATATGCATACAAGCTGAACTCAGGATTGTTGGTTCAAAACTTGATAAAGTGATGTTTAGTTTTTTCTTTGAATATTTGAACATATATTTCACTAGATCTGTCTCATTTCATCCATCTTGAAAACACATATCCAATTGTAAATTGTTTTGGGCTTTCATTTTAATAAGGTGGAGATGAGTGAGACTTATTTTTTTTTCCTTTTTTGACATGCTTGAACGAGAAAACATAGCCACCCTATCATCCCCTAAATAGAACAACCTCACTCTTGCTGGATGAGTTTGGAAAAATAAAAACACAAATCAAAACTCCTAACAGCACATCTGTTCTTATTTACAGGAATTAGATGTTGCAGGCTGCAGCTCAGAATCAGAGGTAAGCATTACATTTAATCTGTCATGCCTCCAGGTTTTTATGGAGTTCAAACGTTTTAAAAGGTTTGGCTTGACAAAACTCCCTCATTACATTTCTTGAGGTAGCACTGTCATCTTCGTCCAGTATCTCACTAATAACATTTCCAGTTCAGTAGGAGCAGACATTGTTCATTGCATTTTATTTGATCTCAGGCTATTTAATAGTAGAAGATGCTGTGTGCACACCATTCCTTTAGGATTTGAAACCAGTGGGTTAAAGGTACATCCAATTATGTTATATCTTTAAGCAACTTGAAAGTGTGGTTTTATATATAGAAATTTACTACTGAACTGTGGTGAGATAAAGTTAAGATTGTGAGCACACTGACAAGTGAAGGAATCCAAAGTTAAGGATGACATTTTGTCCTTCCTTTGTGCTGCTGTGGAAATATATGGAGTTGAGTGGAAGAAACTGAAAGAGACTGAATTTTTTATTATTTGAAAGATTGTTTCATTTGTATAACACACAAGACACAAATATTTTAATTTATTTTGTTTGTTTGTTTGTTTGTTTGTTTGTTTGTTATTTGAGACAGGGTTTCTCTGTGTAGTCCTGGCTGTCCTGGAACTCGCTCTGTAGACCAGGCTGGCCTCGAACTCAGAAATCCGCCTGCCTCTGCCTTCCAAGTGCTGGGATGAAAGGCGTGCGCCACCACGCCCGGCCCTATTTTTAATTTAAATGTAATCAATTTTAAATTTAAACTATGTTAAAGTCATCTCTTTCTTTAGATTTAGAAAAGTATGTATGCATATGTGGGTGTACCAAGTATACTGTGGTGGTCAGAAAACAATTCTACAGATTTGTTCTTTCCTACTACCATGTGAGTCTGTGAGATTGATTTCAGGTTCTCAGACCTAAATTAGTAGCTACCTTAGCCATGGAGTCCTCACTATTCCAATGATCAAGAGTTTATAAAACACATACCTGGCTTTATTTGGTTTCTCTTAAATGAAAAATAATGGTTGTAGGACATAAATGAAAAAAGGTTGAAGTTGTTTGATATTTTCCCTTAAAGAATAATGGAAGATTTAAGGGGAATTACCTACTTTGCTCTTGTCAAATCAAGAAATGTAGCTGCCAAGTATTCCTGAGTCCACATATTCAAACAAGGTTGGCTCTATCGATAGTTTGCAGTAGTATGACAGTCAATAAGCAAGTTTGATGATCAATACTCTCTCTGAAACACACTCATCCACTTGGACAGAAAGAGAAAAAAGGGGATCAAAGACCAGCAAGCAATATGCGTTTGCTTGAT
Source organism: Mus musculus (assembly GCF_000001635.26). NCBI lineage: Eukaryota > Metazoa > Chordata > Mammalia > Rodentia > Muridae > Mus > Mus musculus. Next base: position 104,158,678 of record NC_000072.6, read on the forward strand.
GAATTAGAAAGTCAGTGGCAGTTTGGGGAAATCTGTGACTTATTGTCTCCAAACTTCAAATCTGAGATAAAAGTCTTAAAGTAGTCATATCTGTAGGAGTGAAACATATTAGGCTTCAATTGCCTGCAAGGATGACTGAAAGGATGGGAGGAAATGCTACTTAGCATTGATGAGTTATATCTGTCTCTGTCTCTGCTGGGTTATTTTAAGCTTCATCAAAGAACACAGAAGCTAAATGTAAATGAGTACCACCAAACATACGACATCCAAAATCCTAAATTGTAATGTATAGCTACATTATACTTGGGTATATAGAATTAGAAATACTTTATATCAGGTATAGGAAAGGAAGTTTTAATGGAGAATCACCATCTACCTAACAAAGCAGCCCAAACATTTCAAGTGACTCTCAATAGAGAAAAATGAAATAATGAAACAGTTTGAGAGAGAGAAAGGCATTTTCAAATTTAATACATTTCAAATTATTCAGTGATACCTTACTTCTAGAACCTACTGGGTGAAATGCAAGAGCAAGCCAGGCTGGTTCACTAGGAACAACATCAGAGCAAAATTTTAAAAATGTTTTCCCCCACAGCTACAATGTCAAAAAGTGCATAAGACTTCTGAGCCAAGGGTACTTTAATTTATCTTTGAAAGATGATAGATTTCTCTGGGTATATGCCCCAGAGTAGTACAGCTGGGTCATATTTTTGGAGAAACCTCCAGACACATTTACATTATGCCTGTACTGCTTTTCATGTACACTAAGAGTGTATTAGGGTTCTGCTTTTCTCACATCCTTGCCAGTATCTTCTGCCAGAGTCCGCAATGATAGCCATTCTGATTGGCAACTCCCTGAGCCGTTTTAGTTCCCATGTCCCTGGTGGCTATGGATGCTGAAAACATTTTAAAATGCTTCCTAACCATTTGTTCTTTTGAGAATTGCCTGCTTATTTCATTGGCACATTTGTTGTTTATTTATTTATTTATTTATTTATTTAATTTATTTCTGTTTAACTTTTGTACCTCTATAAGTATTGTAATTCTACTTAAAGTAGCATAGAAATGGAACAAGAATATTTGTCCATCAACAGAAGAATGCAGAACAAAAATGTGGTACTTATACCTAGTGGAATGTTGCTCAATTATAAAGAAAATGAAATTTACAGGAAATTAAAGTAATCTGGAAAATATGAAATAAGTGAGCTGACAACAGTAACTGCATGTCCTCTTTTTTGTGCATATTTTAGCTTGCTGTGTGTACCTGAATACATATAAATGGGTATATATATGAGAAAAACATTTAAAAAATAAGGGTAACTCAGGGAGTAAAAGTAAGGGCTGAGGAAAGTGGGAGAGAATAAGAAGACACAGATGATATGGAATTGTACAGGATGCTGATAAGAAGTGACAAGAGGATCCAGGCGGGTGAAGCCTGAGAGGAACACAGAATCTACTCAAACATGTTTCATTGAGAATATTGTCACAATATTTAATTTTTTTTCAAGGCAAGTTTTAAAAATGAAAAGAAAAAAAAAAAGAATTGAAGAACTCTCTAGTGCAGATGTTCTGTGAATATCAGGAAGTGATAGTTGAAAAGAGCTTTCCTATTTCTACAGACTCACATAGTCCTTGTCCCGCCAAATATGACACTTAGGATACTACAGAATAGAAATTTTTGAAATATTTCCACATATTTCTATTTATTTTAAAAAATCTATCTTCTATTTTAATGAAAACAATGTGTTCATACTTTTCTCTTTTTATAATTGAGACCTTAAATATTCTATTCATCTTACTAGACTTTCTAAACATCAAAACTTTGCCATTAGGAACAATGCATATATTTCCTGTGCTTGTGTACTAGTCAGGGCTCTCTGGAGGAACAAAACTGAGGCAAAGGGGGGGGGTATTTATTAGAGTAACTTATAGGCTGAGCCCCAGACAGTTCAACAATAGCTGTCTAACAATGGAAAGTCCAAGAATCCAAGAGTGGTTTATTACATTACATGAGGCTGGAAGTTTCAGCTGGTCTTCACTGTACACAGAAATCACAAAGAGCTAAGTTCTAATTTCAGTGAATGTGTGAACTTGCCAGAGGGAGTGAGGGCAAACAGGTAAAGAGTAAACACTTTCTTCTTCCATGTCCTTTCCATAGGCTTCCATCTGGCATATTCATTGTGGCCCTTCCCACCTCAAAAGAAAAAAAAAATCAGTTTTAAGAGTGGATATGCATGCATGTACTCACTTGGGATTTAACTCCATACGCAGTCATGTTGACACCTGATTAGCCATCACAGCCCCTCGTTAATTCATTTCATCATCATTGAATACATTGTGATGGGAAGATGTATTTTTCAGGGTTCTTTATAAAGGACATATGCATATGTTCTAGGTCTTGGATGGGAAGAGTGATTCAGTCTAAACCTCAGACCCATGGAGATGATAGTGCAACTCTTATTCTGTGACCCAAAAGTAGACCTAGTGCTAAGAGCCAGGCATGAGTCCTGGAGGCCAAGGACAAGAGTTCCTGAAGTACTGATCCTCAGAGCCGTGAAACTATCTGTTCTTTGTCCACGTGGAACTTGTTTGTTGTTGATGATGTTATTTTGTTTTTTGTTTTTGTTTATTTGGCATGGTGCTGTAGTGTCTGGGAGCATCAGTTCATAGAAGACTAGTTGTCCATTCCCTGAAGTTTGAGAAGCTTCAACATCAGAGTCACATGTTCTTCTCAGAAATCTCCATTAGATGGACTCATTAGCTTAATCTCTTAGACATACCACTTCCCCTTCACTTTCTACTCTGTGAATGAAGAGTTTATCCGCACAATTGATAGATTTTTTATTGTGCTTCCCGTGCTAAACCTTCAATAAATATCAAGTTCTTCACTATGCCCAGATGTGCTTGTATGTATGTGTAAAAAGGCATATGTGTTGCTTGGTTCTATTCCTGTGCTAATAAATGTGTTAGAAAAAGAGAGAGCATTGATCACTGACATCACATCTGTCATTCTTAACACCCAGGAAACTGAGGAAAGATGAACACAGTTTTAGGCTGACCTGGGCTACATAGTAAATCCCTGTCACAGTAAAAGCAAATGAAATAAAGTGACAGACAAAAGAATAGATAGTAATGTGTCTATGCATTAAGCTATGCAAGACATAGAAAATTAATCTCTATATTTTCATATCGCTTACTCCTCTGTGTGTGTTCATAACTGTCTTGGTGAGAACTGGTGCATCATTTGAGTAGGGTCAACTTTAATGATCTCATCTAACCTTGATCAGTTTCACATTGAGTTTTTAGAATATTTGATATCTTAGATTATCCATATCTCTCTTCTAAAACTGACAGTCTATATCTCTGTGCTTTTAAGTAAAATTTGCCAATTATTCCTTGGGATTATTTATTTTTAAATGATTGATGCTTATCAATGAGATTTTATCAACAGCATGAGTTTGTAAATCCTTAACACATGTCTGTTATTCTATGAAAGTGAACTTATATTAAATATCTCTATCATAGGTTATGACCTTTCATTGAGGGAAATTATCTAGAATATATGAGCACAGTTAATTTTTATACAATAATTCCAAGTGAGTGGGTTTATCATTATTATAGCTCATAAAAGAGCTAGATATTGTTCAATACAACTGTTCCAACAGTATTTTGTAGTTGTATTAGAAAGAAAATGCATATGTCATTCTTTTGGATAGTTAAAATAATATTAGTATGTATAAATCACTATTTAATCAGGCCACATCTAATATTTTTGTTGCACTGTTACATATTCTCTAAGGTCTGTTATATACTCTACCAATAAAATGAAGACTACTGTTTATCTTTCTATACTTATATTTCATTCCTTTTTCTGTTCCTGGAACATTGACAAGGGTGCACAGGCCAGGATAACAAAATTTTATGATATACATTTTTGTTTTTAGCTACTCTTTCTATTAACTGTTTGTCATGGCATGTATGTTAATAACATAAATTTCTATGGCATATACTTTTGCACTTTTGCAAAGTCCCCTAGTTCTTAGGATGCAAAAGTTATTATGCTTTTATTACAATATTTGAAGAGAGGTTTAGTTGGCGATTAAATATTGAAATGAATTTATATTGGATTTTCTTATATTGAATGGACTGAGATAATCGGTTTTTAATACATAAAGCCATCAGTTTTAGACTACTTATACCTTCGATACCCCTTCCTCTCTAGTGTAGGTTATTGGGGCAGATCTAGTATTGTAAAGACTGCTTCTTTGCAGCTATTTGGGATTTTGTGACTGCTTACTAAAAATGAATAATAGTTAACATTTTTATGACTGATGTACTTTCCTCCAGCCAGTCACACAATATTTTCCCTAGGCCTTGACTGCCTTTCTGGCCTTTTTTGATTAGAAATGATGGTGACTGGAGTGACTTTAAAATATGTACATGATGCATCTAAGTTCTATTTTATCCCAAAGAAGTTCCCATGATATAAAAATAGACTTCTATTTTTGGTTGTGAGCTTAGCCTTTAATGGCTGAGCTTTGGGGACACCCACTAATCTCAAAATTGTTAACCTAGAAATGTTCCTGTCCAAAGGAAAGACAGGGACAATAAAATGGAACATAGACTGAAGGAAAGGCCATCCGGAGACTGCCCCACCTAGGGATCCATCCCATCTGCAGACACCAACCCCCTACACTCTTGCTGATGCCAAGAAGTTCTTGTTGACAGGAGCCTTGTATGGCTGTTCCATGAGAAGTTCTCCCAGCTCCTGACCAATACATATGCAGATTCCCAGACAGGCAGGCAGGCTACAGATTCAGGGAGAGCCCTGGCTTCTGTTTTAACAAAGAATTTTAACTGATAAATGTAATCAACTCTTTTTCTTCCCTAGTCACTTTTGGTCAGCCTTATTTTTAACAACAGTAGTAGAAAGCAAACTCAGATAAATTCTAATTGATCATGATATTTATAAGTGTAATCATTTACTTGACCAAGTAAATTACATGGAATTTTACATTTACATTAAGTAAAATATGGCTAAAATTTTAGGTTTTACTCAGTCAATATAGTTAATTAAACAGTTACTAGAATGATTTTGCATAGTTCCTAGCTTTTGAGTGAAAATTATTTTAAAATTTTAAGATAATGTTAATATCTCACATGCTTCATATAAACTTTCTGAAAAAAAAAAAACAGACTTCCAAAATGCCTGTGTTTTAGGTTGAATTAAAAGGTCCAACCATGCTATGTTCAAGTCATCAATACTAGTTATTAGAATTTGAACTTTTAGCTGATAAAATGGTTTATTTTTCCATATCTACTAAACTGGAGTTAAACTCATCGAATATGATTGGTATCCATCTGAGAGGAGAAGGGACCCAAACACAAACAGAAAAGTCATCTGAAGACACAGACATGTTTCTCTGTTTCTTTTTTATTTTAATGATTCAAGTCATTTTTTATATTCTATCATTTCTATCATATTGTCCTCTTATTGTTGACAAATTTGTATGCCTTCTCAAATCGTCCTTTCTGCAGCAAAGAGAAATCAGGAGACAATTTGGTACTTTGTCTAGAAAATCTCTCCAGCTCCCTGTCCTAGATCTTTTTTGAACATATACCTTGTCCATCATCAGCCAGCATTGTTGCTAGGCTACATTTACTAACATGATGTATTGCAATTCTTTTTCAGTCTTATTGTTCAGGCTCTTTAATATTTCATGAAGGTTCTTCTCAAAATGCTTATCATTTTCCTAAATTTCTGAGGACTCCTTTACTCTTTGGTTCCTAAGTCATTTTTCTATTCTCATTTTCTTCCTCCTTGGTGTACTGTATTACTTCTAAGTGTCACAATGTGATTGTAAGTATGTATTGCATCAAACAAAATGATTTCCAAATGTAGGTTGTGATAACATGAGTTATTTGTCTTTGCCACTCACCTTGGCTGTTTGCCATATGGCTCTCCATTTAGTACACCCCAGATCCTCAACATTTAGAATTCTTTTCCTCACAGGAAAAGCTATCTGTGAGAGTGAGCCCAATTCTGAACGTGATTTGCTACTTCCTCTACTGTGCTGTTGTCACTCAGAGCAATGATAGAACACGGTGGGAAAAACAATGCATGGATCTGAATACCTAGATGTGAAATCACTCTCAGCATAGCAGCTGCAGCTACTAAGTGTAATTCCTGTACAACAAGGAGTGAGTTTGTCTATAGTACATAAGTAGGCTTGAATTTCATGGAATGATCAGTTGGGGCTGTCATATTGGGATTTATTATATCATAGGGAGTTTTATAGTTTTACTGAACAGGTCATACTTATAATCCCACCCAGCAGACAACTAATTTTAAAATTGCATCATTATACAATTCACCTATAATAAATTCTCATTATCCTGACACTCGAGGGCAATAGTATAATGAAGCTCATTTTTATAAGTGGCTTCTTCTTAGTCTTGGTATCAAATGAAGCAGAAATGGGGATGTGATGCTCATTTGGATTAATAGTCAGCAAGGTTGTTTCAATTAGAGTAACGCAAGTACTAGTAAGCTGACTGCAATACTGGAGTAGCTCCTTTAAACTACTGACCAGGTCTTGCCAGACTCAGCAGGCAACATGTAATTTGATTACCTCCTAACGTGTTGCAGCAGTTGGGGACTCTATAAACCAATTTTAACAGGACTTCAAGACAGGACTTGTGTAAAATAGACTGACATAAAGTTAATCCTTTAATGCATTTCATTAAGAAAAACATGTTTATTTTCCTCTCTGTAAACAGTCCTCTTGTTAGTGTGGGACATATAACTCAAGGATTCAATTGAACTCAATAAAACCAAATGATGTAATGACAGGTACTGATAAGAACTCAACAGTTTCTTCTCCAAAATATATTTCCCTATTAGAGCTGCTATAAACCATGGTTGGGTTTATTAAGAGGAAAAGACACATTTTCAGCTGAGTAATTAGAAGAGAATCTCACCAGCCCTCAGTGGTACAGTGAGTGTCACTTCCTGGTTAGTATCTTCTTTCAGTTATTTACAGCAAACTTGTATTTGCTTTGTCATTCTGGTCTTCTTTCTTTCCATAAGAACTCACATGTAAACCAGGAATCTGAGAACTTCTTCCAAGATCTTCAGAATGCTAACATTACGGGCCCTTAGCGAAACATTCTAATTTCTTGTTAGAATTTTTTCCCCTTAAAGTCATCTCTAGTCTTTTGACATTGTGATACCACACCATATACACAGTCATACTCTGGAATCACTCATTCAAATTACAAAGAAAACAAAGAAAAAACAAATAAACTTTCATACCATTTAGGTTCACTTTATTTTGTTAGGTCACATTCGTACTCATCCCTGGCTGCATGTAAACATACTTGCCTCACAGGCTGCATGGAAATGCACTTGGATCACAGGCTGCAAGTTGAACATACTCATAGGTAACGGATTTTACTGTGTTAATTGATTTCTACTCTAATTGTTTTGGTGCTAGAACTCATTGTCTTCTAGGAAAATTTCCCTCTACAGGTTATCTTTTTGAGTTAGGAGGACTTTATCTTTGTAAGCCCACATATCTGGTTGAGGTTTCTACGTGTTGACATGAATCCTACATGGTTCCTTATTTAAAGTCGACTCAGCAGCTCCTTTGCATTTTTGTTGGTGAGGCATTATTTGATCAAGCTGAGGGGATCACTAATTTTTTCTCTGATGGACCTCCGTGAATATTCTTTCCATGTGACCTTGCACTAAGAAAGTGTTATGAATCCCTTGAGACATGGTTCTTGCTTTCCACTGTTATAGAAAGGAGTTCTCCAGCAAAAAGTTCAGAAATATTTCCCAGTACTAAGCTTCTTGGCTCACAATGACCAGTTTAATAGATGAAGAAAATCATTTTGATGAGATTCATATCATATCTTAAGATAAGGGAGAGCAAGAGCATATTTAAGCAACCATAAAATTAAAAACCCTAACTATGGTCAAATGATAATACTCAGATCTTTAAGGTACTGACAAATTCAGAAATGGAAAAGGGAAAGGGAAAACATTTAATTTAAGAGTGTATCATGATATGTATAAAAATAGTGCTGACACATTTTCACTGAAAAATTATTCTTGAATGATAGGTGTAAGGTGGAACCTCAGAGTTGTTTTGATTTGCATTTCCCTGATGGCCAAGGGTGTTAAATATTTTTAAGTGCTTCTTGGCCACTCGAGATTTCTCTGTTGAGAATTGTCTGCTTAGCTCTGAACCTCATTTTTTAATTTGGGTGATTTTGGTTCTTTGTCTAACTTTGTCAGTAGTTTTAAAAATATATTTATTGGATTTTAACCCTTTGTCAGATGAGCACTTGTCGAGATCTGTATCCATTCTGTAGGTGGGTATTTGAGAAGTGAATATTACTCATATAGGATAATCATGCTATAATCCGCAGACCCAAAGAAGCTAAGTACTAAGGAGCGCCCAAGGCAGGATACTTGAATATCACTCAGAGGGGAAATAAATTAGACACTATATGTGGATGGATGGAGGGAACTGGATGGGAGAGGGAGTGGGAAGTGGATTCTAGTAGGGTGGGTATCAGGTATGGGGAGAATAGGGAAGGGGAAGAGGGCTGGTAGATAAAATGGAAATCAGTGGGAGTTAATCTCCTGGATGAGCTGGAGACCTGGTATGGGGGTTTCCTGGCAATCTATGGGGGTGACCCTAGCTAAGACTCCTAGCAGCAGGGGATAGGGAGCCTGAAGTAGCTGCCTCCTTCAGCCAGGACTTTGAGTTGAGGGAGAAGGACACTAACACAGCCATAAAACCTTCCACTCAAATATTTGGCCTGCCTACAAGATGTGCACAGATGAAGATGGAGCAGAAGTATAGGGAATGTCCAACTAATGACTGACCCACCTGGAGACCCATCCCATGGAAAAGAGCCAATCCCAGATACTAATACTGATACTCTGCTGTGCTTGCAGACAGGAGCCTAGCGTAACTGTCATCTGACAGGCTTCATCCAGCAGCTGATGTAAATAGATGCAGAAATCCACAGATAAACATTAGACAGAGCTCAGGGAGTCTTGTATAAGAGCAATGGGGTAGGATTGAGGGAGTTGGGAGGGGTCAAGGACACTACAAGAAGACCTACAGCTTCAATTCATGGAGGCTTACCAACCAAAGATCGTTCTTGGGCTGGACCTAGGCCCCCTACATATATGTAGCAGATGTGCAGGTTAGTCTTCATTTGAGTCCCCCAACAAATGGGACAGGGGCTGTTTCTGATTCTGTTGCCTGCCTTTGGATCCTTTTCCCCTACCTTGGCTTCCTTGTTTGACCCCAGGAGGAGAGGATGCACTTAGTCCTGCTGTAACTTGATGGACAGGATAGTTTGATAACCATATGAGGCCTCTCCTTCTCTGAGGAGAAAAGGGGAGGAGATAATGAGAGGAGGTGTGAGGGTAGGACTAGGAAGAGAAGAGGGAAGAGGGGCTGTGATCAGCATGTAAAGTGAATAAATAAAATTTAAAATATAACTAGCAACTTTGCTATACTGGCAAAAAGCAATGGTCATAGAAATCCTATAATACTGATGTTAAAATTCAAAAAGAGTTAGCAAGAGTTAAAGATATTATTTTAATATATTTAATATTCAATAAACACATCCATGGTTTTATGGCAGTATCCTTATTGGTACAACTTTTATACCACAAGAATATTAATGGAATGTTGATTTCCTCAGATATCCTATAGTTTGAATATATTAAATAAAATATAGTATGTATTTTAATTGTTTTGTTTGGTTCTCTATATTTTTTTACTCTGCGTGAATTTTTTTTAATGTTGGTAGAAGAGAATAATGCTTGCAAACTGCCATTAAAATTCCAGAACCGTTCATGTTATCCACCTCACTGTCCTGAGATTAATACTGTCAGTGACCTCTGGAAACACAGATTTCCACATGCTCTAGGGCCCAAACACCCATCTCAAAATTGTTAATACAGAATTGCTCCTGTCTAAAGCAAAGACAGGGACAAAAAAAATGAAGCAGAGACTAAAATAAAACCTACCCAAACGGAATCCATCCCAGACCAGACATCATACCCTGACACTACTGCTGATGTCAAGAAGCATTTGTTGACAGGTACTGGTATGGCTGTGCCCTGAGAGGTTCTACCAGCACCTGACCAATACAGATGCATACACTTACAGCCAGTCATCAGTCTGAGCTCAGGGACCCCAGTTAGGGGAAAGATTGAAGGAGCTGAAGGGGATTCCAACTCCATAGAAAGAACAATATCAACCAACTGGACCACCCCAGAGCTCCCAGGGACTAAACTACCAACCAAATGGTATACATGGAAGGATTCATGGCTCAAGCTATATATGTAGCAGAGGATGGCCTAATTTGACATCAATGGGAAGGGAGGCCCTTGGTCCTGTGGAGACTTGATGCCCCAGCATAGGGGGATGTTAGAGCTATGAGGCAGGAGTGGGTGAGTGGGTGAAAGAGCACCCTCATAGAGGCAAAGGAGAGGGGGGATGGGAAGGGCGAGTTTGAGAAGGGAAACCTGAAAGGGGGATATCATTTGAAATATAAATGAATAAAATGATTAATAAAAAAAGAGAGGAAAAAAAGGAATATCTCAAATATCCAAAATTTGTACTATAAATTTGTAAGGAGTTCACTAAGTGGAAGTGTGTTTGATAAGCAGCAAATACTAACCATCCTTTGAAAGCAATTGTGTACCTTTGAAATGGAAAATTTCTTCCATATGAAAAATAATAAAATTAGTTAAATTAACTCTCACTTGGCACAAGCAATGGCTAAATGATATGACATAAACATGTCTGAAGCGACTCATATGGGATGATAATTACTATCATTTCTGAAAAGATGACATGAACATATTTTTTTCTATTTCCTTTCCTGATTTTATTTACAGAAAATGTGTGAGATTTCTGCCTCCCTTCCTTCCTCTCTCCCTTCCTCCCTCTCTCCCTCCCTCCCTCCTTCCTTCTCTCTCTCCCTCTCTCTTTCTTGTGTGCTATGTGTGTGTCTGTGTGTGTATTTCTGTGTGAGTGAGTGAGTGTTGTGTGTGTGTGGGGGGGGGGGCTTAAAAGTAGAAATAAGGCATACTGACTAAATCTCCAGAAAAAAAAAATCAACACAATACTAGATTCCTTACATTTAATTTGGGGATATTAAGCAAACAGAAAACCAGAAGTGGTAAAGTCAAAGCAGCTTGAATAAAACTCTTGTCTTTATGTTCAAAGAGTAAAGAAACAACAGAAATAGATAATCGAGAATGTGTTGAATGTGCTTTACCTCAGCTAAGCCCACTGACAAGACAGTAGTTGCTGCCCAGCAGCAAAAGGCTTGCAGCTACCCGCCTCATTCCCTTGAATGAGCTATAGTCTCCAGTATCTGGATGATTTTAGAGGGAAAAAAAGATGATCTGATGGTATCTTCTCCAATAGGAACAAAGTAGGACTTTGTTAATCTGAACAAAATACCACACATGACAAAAGTAGTGAGAATTAACTTGCTCTTATTTTTTGTTTGTGAGTCTATCCTTTAACAGTGGAACCATCTACCAGGTACCAAAGTTAAATCAGGATCAGATAAAACATCTAAACAGTCCCATTACCCCTAAAGAAATAGAACCAGTCATTAATAGTCTCTGAACCAGAAAGAAAGAAAGAAAGAAAGAAAGAAAGAAAGAAAGAAAGAAAGAAAGAAAGAAAGAAAGAAAGAAAGCAAGCCAGCACAGGAACAGATGGATTTAGTGCAAAGTTCTATCAGACCTTCAAAGAAGACCTAAAACCAATAAACTTCAAACTATTCCACAAAATAGAAAAAGAAGGAACACTACCCAATTTGTTCTATAAATCCCAAATTATGTTTATTCCTAAACCACACAAGGATCCAATAAAGACAGAGAATATCAGACCAATCCCCCTTATGAACATTGATGCAAAAATACTCAATAAAATTCTCACAAACTGAATCCAAGAACCTATCAAAATAATCATCCATCATGATCAAGTAGGCTTCATCCCAGGGATGTAGGGATACTTCAATGTACAGAAATCCATCAATGTAACCCACTATATAAACAAAGTCAAAGAAAAAAAACACGTGATAATTTCATTAGATGTTGAGAAAGCATTTGACAAAATCCAAATTTCTTCATGATAAAAGTCTTGGAAATATCAAGTATTCAAGGCCCATACCAAAACATAATAAATGCAATATACAACAAACTAGTAGCCAACCTCAAACTAAATGTAAAGAAACTTGAAGCTTGAAAAGGAAGAAGTCAAAATATTACTATTTGTAGAAGATATGATAGTATATTTAAGTAACCCCCAAAATTCCACCAGAACTCCCAAACCTAAAAAACAACCTCAGCAAAGTAGCTGGATATAAAATTAACTCAAATAAATCAGTAACCTTCCTCTATTCAAAAATAACCAGGCGAGAAAGAAATTAGGGAAATGAGACCCTTCACAATAGTCACAAATAATGTAAAATACCTTGGTGTGACTCTAAGCAAGTGAAAGACCTGTATAACAAGAAATTCAAGTCTCTGAAGAAAAAAATTGAAAAAGAGCTCAGAAGATGGAAAGATCGCCTATGCTCAAGGATTGGCATGATTAATGTAGTTAAAATAGCCATCTTGCCAAAAGCAATCTACAAATTCAATGAAATCCCCATTAAAATTGCAATTCAATTCTTCATACACTTAGAAAGAGCAATTCTGAAATTCATTTGGAATAAGAAAAAACTCAGAATATGAAAAACTATTCTCAACAATAAAAGAACTTCTGGTGGAACCACCATCCCGGACCTCAAGGTGTATTATAGAGCAATAGTGATTAAAAACTGCATACTATTGATATACAGACAGGTAGGCAGATCAATGGAAGAGAACTAACAGAATGGAAGACCCAGAGATGAACTCACACACCTATGGTCACTTGATCTTTGACAAAGGAACTAAAACCATCCAGTGAAAAAAAGACAGCATTTAGAACAAATGGTGCTGGTTCAACTAGAGAAGAATGTAGACGAATGCAAGTCAATACATTCTGATCTCCTGGTACAAAGCTCAAGTTCAAGTGGATCAAGGACCTCCACATAAAACCAGATACACTGAAACTAATAGTAGAGAAAGTGGGGAAGAGCATCGACCAAGTGGGAAATTTTCCCCTTGGAAAACAGAACACCAATGGCTTGTGCTCTAATATCAAGAACTGACAAATGCGACCTCATAAAATTGCAAATCTTCTGTAAGGCAAAGGACGCTGTATATAGGACAAAATGGCAACCAACAGATTGGGAAAAGATATTTACCAGACCTATATTTGATAGAGGGCTAATATACAAAATATATAAAGAACTCAAGAAGTTAGACTCCAAAGAACCAAATGACCCTATTAAAAATAGGGTACAAAGCAAAACAAAGAATTCTCAATTCTGGAATATGTAATGGCTGAGAAGCAACTAAAGAAAGGTTCAACATCTTTAATCACCAGGGAAATGCAAATCAAAATCCCTGATATTCTACCTCACACCAGTCAGAAAGGGTAAGATTAAAAACTCAGGTGACAGCAGATGCTGCTGTTGATGTGGAGAAAGAGTAACACTTGTCCATTGTTGGTGGGATTGCAAGATCCTACAACCACTCTGGAAGTCAGTTTGGTGGATCCTCAGAAAATTGGATATAGTATTACCTGAGGACCCAGCTATAGCATTTCTGGGCATTTCCCCAAAAGATGTTCCAACATGTAAGAAGGATGCATGCTCAACTATGTTCACAGCATCCTTATTTATAATAGCCAGAAGCTGGAAATAACCCAGATGTCCTTTATTAGAGGAATGGATACAGAAAATGTGGCACATTTACACAATGGAGTACTACATTGTTATTAAAAAAATGACCTCATGAAATTCTTTGGAAAACGAATGAGCCTGGCCTGGTGGTGCACACCTTTAATCCCAGCACTTGGAAGGCAGAGGCAGGAAGATTTCTGAGTTTGAGGCCAGCCTGGTCTACAAAGTGAGTTCAAGGACAGCCAGGGCTATACAGAGAAACCGTGTCTTAGAGGGAAAAAAAAAAAAAAGGAAAATGGATGGAACTAGGAAATATCATCCTGAGTGAGGTAACCCAATCACAAAAGAAGACACATAGGATGAACTCACTGATAAGTGGGTATTAGCCCAAAAGCTTCAAATACCCAAGATACAATTCACAGACCACATGAAGCTAAAGAAGAAGGAAGACCAAATTGTGTATACTTTGGTCCTTCTTAGAAGGGGGAGCAAAGTACACATGGGAGGAAATACAGAGACAAAGTGTGGAACAGAGACTGAAGGAAGGGACATTCAGACTGTCCCACCTGGCTTCCATTCCTTATACACTTACCAAACCCAGACATTATTGTGGATGCCAAGAAGTGTTTGCTGACAGAAGCCTGATATAGCTGTCTCTTTAGAGGCTCTGTCAGAGCCTGACCTATACAGATACAGATCCAGGCAGCCAACCCTCAGACTGAACACGGAGTTCACAATGAAGGAGCTAGAGAAATGACTGACGGAGCTGAAGGGGTTTGCAACCCCATAGGAAGAACAACAGTATCAACCAATCAGACCCCCCTCTCCTGAGCTTCAAGAGACTACACTACCAACTAAAGAATACACATGGAGGTACCCATGGCTAAAGCAGAATTTGTACCATAGGATAGCTGTCGTGCCCGCTCTCGACCAGCAAGAACGACGCGACCACCAGTCCTAACAGCAGTTTATTCAGTCATGATTCTTCTTGTTTATATCTCCCCCAACCCTGGGCCTCTCACTCCTTTTATACTTTCTCTCATCCACGCACCGCAGGCCACGCCCCCTCGCCAGTCACGAGGCTTCAGCTAATCAGGGCAGCAGGGGCAAATCTCCACCAAATTGGATTCACCTCTATCCTGGTACACCTGCGCAGCACTCAAGATGTTTGTGTCTTATATGAGGAAGTCAGGTGCAAGTCATATGACTTAGCTGCAGTCCCTGGTGCCTTTGGGACTGCCGCCACACCCGCTCCCCACAGATAGCCTCGTTGGGCATCAGTGGGAGAAGAGGCCTTTGTCCCATGAAGGCTTGATGCCCAGTGTAGAGAAATGCCTGGACTGGGGAGCAGAATTGGGTGAGTGGTTGGGTGGGGAACACTGTCATAGATTCAGGGGGGAAGGGGTGAAATAGGAGGTTTCTGGAGGGGAAACCAGGAAAGGGGATAACATTTGAAATGTAAATAGCCCATGGAAGGAGTTACAGAGGCAAAGTTTGGAGCTGAGAAGAAAGGATAGACCATCTAGAGACTGCCATACCCGGGGATCCATCCCATAATCAGCCTCCAAACGCTGACACCATTGCATACACTAGCAAGATTTTGCTGAAAGGACCCTGATATAGCTGTCTCTTTTGAGGCTCTTTTTGGGCCTAGCAAACACAGAAGTAGATGCTCACAGTCAGCTATTGGATGGAATACAGGGCCCCCAATGAAGGAGCTAGAGAAAGTACCCAAGGAGCTGGGAAGATCTGCAATCCTATAGGTGGAACAACAATATGTACTAACCAGTACCCCCCGGAGCTCGTGTCTATAGCTGCATATGTATCAGAAGATGGCCTAGTTGGCCATCAGTGGAAAGAGAGGCCCATTGGTCTTGCAAACTTTATATGCCTCAGTACAGGGGAACACCAGGGCCAAGAAGTGGGGGTGGGGGTGGGGGTGGGGAAGGAGAGTGGGAGGACTTTTGGGATAGCATTGGAAATGTAAATGAAGAAAATACCTAATTAAAAAAAAGGAAAAAAGGAAATTTAAATAAAGAAAATATCTAATAAAAAGATCAAAAATAAGAATTAACTTCCTCACATTTGGGGGGACTTTAGCCCTTTGTTTCTTACTCTGTTCAGGATCTATTTTGAAGTAGAACATCATGGCATTGTGCACAAATGGTAGAAATTACTTCTTTATGGTGATTTTGAAGTAATGAAATGGAAATTGTGATGGGAAGGCAGAGATAAGATGGCCTTTAACAATCTGCCTCTGTTGACTTATTTACTCCAGCCAAAGCAATGCCACTAAAGTTTTCAGAACTTTCCAAATCAGGACCACCAGCTGGAGACCAAACAGTCAATATGTAAGGCTGTCAGTACCATAGGACATTCAAGTCATAAAAGGTACCAGCTGTCTTCTCTCAGTGCTTGTCTGGAGTGACAATGCATGTGGTAGAGACTTCTTTCCAATTCCTTGTTTTAAGTGGTGACCTTGTGAAAAATTAGTCCTTTCAAAACCTGCTCTCAACATCAAAGAACCCATTGCTGCCAGGGTGTTATGAAATGACATGGAGGAAAGTCCTAAGACATCCCTCCCAGTCAGCAAATTCAGCATAAAACTTGAACTCCCAAGCATCCCTCCTAGCAATAACAAGATACTGTAAAAATTTATTTTCAAAATATATCTTACATAAATTTCATGTATACAAAACAGTGAAACTCAAGGAATGGCTACTATATTTGCAAACTGAAACATCTATTGTCCTAAAAATCACAAGATTGTAGATGAAAACTGCAGTAAATATCCTGATAGAAAAAAATGGAGGAAACATTGGTCATCAAAAGTCAAATTGATTTGGTGTCCTGTAGATTGCATTAGTTCTTTATCTCAATTTGCTATAAGACTGAACTCTCAAATATAAAATTGTTCATTCATACTACTGAGGAAGTGTGACTTACACAGTAACAGTCTAAACAGTGTTGCCTTGTGTACTTTCAGTGAAGCAGTATGTTGAACACTCACAATGAACTAGCTTGCTAAAATATCTTCTTTCATTCTGCTCGAATTATTAGAAGTGAACAAAACAAAACGAAACAACAAACACAAAAACTGCCCCTGGTTAAGGGTGGAATTATTGTGTTATCTCAAGCCATATTCACCAGATCAAGACTTAAGCTCATACACAGTATGGATCAAGAGAATAAGAATTTATGACTGTATGCATCATCAGCGTTTTTATTGTCTACATTAGAATTTTAGTTTTGGGTTTGTTTTCATCATGGTGCTAGTAGGCTCTTCTCTACATACAAGCTTGCAAACAGCAGCGTGAGATATACAACTGAGAGCAACCTGAGATTTCTGAAGTCTGAACTCTACCGGTTTAGAAGTCAATTGTTCTAAAGATTGGATGGGTTCAATATGTTGTGTGTACGTTGCATATTGAGACCTGGGATTGATGAGGGTAAATTGATTGTGGATTGCTGCTGAGCTAAGCAAATCATGCCAACCCTTAAGATCTGTAGACTGTTCTATCTGATAAAGTCACATGGAGAAAAATACCATGGATTAATCTCAGTTTGGGCTCCAAGATTCTATCACCACCTATGTAAGTTATTTTCTCAGCCATTGATTCTTTTCTTATTTTTCATCTGTGAGCAGTCATGGCATTTCATATGTATGTATAGGGCTATACTCACATAATGGATCTGCTTATTTTATTTACTTGAGGGCTTCATTAGATGAATAAACTGTATTGTGTTTGTTCAATGCCTCTTCTTTCCTTCCTCTAACTTCTGTGTCCCTCCACCTATCCATATCATATTTCATAAACAATGTACCAGAATATAAAAACATAAAACATTAAATTGTATACTTACTATGTATATTCATACAGTGGCTTGTAAAAATGGCAGAAGGCTTGCCGATTCTTACCACTGGAAATCTTCCTACGTTACTTATCTTCCTTACGTCCCTTACCTAACCCTTTAGGCAAAAATTACTATATGTCTGGTGAACCACAAGGCCTTTAACTGCTAGTTTTCTGGGTTCCATAGCTTGTGATGAAAGGGTCTGCAATGAGCAGTTGCCAGTGGCAGAGCTTGGAGCCCAACACTTTCTGTTATTTGTGTTCACACTTGTACATTCTCCAGAGAAGGTCAGCATATTCCCTGCAAAGCTGTGTTCTGTTTTCAAGTGTAAAACTTCCGTGACAGGAAACACATCAGGGCTTTCTGTGAGAAGATAACTTTTTACCTCCTCTCTGAGGGGCTCCCATTCAGAACAACAACAAAAAAATGTAATATAGCCGAGAGCATTATTGGAGCTGTTAGGATATGCACTAGGGCATTCTGAAGAGTCATGCTTAATGCTTTTCTCTAATGTGAGGGAATCTGTGCAGTGTGCCTATAGCATATTAATGACATTGTCTGTGTCACTGTAGCCCACAGAGCCTACTCAAGGAGGATAAAGCTACAGTGTGTGAGCTAAAATGGAAGAGTCAAAAAGAAAATGTAACATTCAAATCACTTGTTTGTACAGGCTGCTGAAGGATTGGATTAAAGTAATTGACAAGGAGTTAAGTGGAAAGAAACTATAGGAGTTGATTATTATGAAACTCAAGTAATGTGAAGGCAAGCTTCTAAGAAAATTAATGTGTTATTTTTACCTCACTGTTTGTAGGAAACATATTTAGATAGCATTCTTGAAGTATTTCATTGAGTAAGCAGATGTAGTCTGGTTTGGGCAATGCCTGCATTTTTGTATATGTGGTTATGTTTTCCTTAAAATATTGTCTATTTGAGTTAGAAAAATATTTCATGTTTCTTAAGTTTACATAAAGTAACATCTGAGATTGACATCAGCCACAAATATTCTCTTTGTGTCATTTCCCCTAATGCATTTAAAGTCAAGCATGTTGCTTGGAGTCCAATAGATTATAAATATATCATACATATATAGACAATAAACAGATATGATGAAGAGAACTAATCTAGATCTTATATTTGTTTAATGTAGAAAATAAACACACTAATGCCACAATATTCCAAAACTGTACCCCAATTCTGTCAATTACAAGCATGGCATGGGTATCTGAATAATTATAATTATGAAAGAACAGGATAAATATTTATCCGTGTTGTAAACAAATTCCAGGGTGTCACAAGTATACCAAGGTGAATGACCACTTCCTCCTGTGAAGAAAATACATATTACAATTCTAGTAAGAATTCCTGCAGGTTGGTGGTGAAACACACCTATAAGCTCAGCATTTTAGGTGCAGAAGCAGGTGAATAGCTAAGTTCAAGTTCTGCCTCGTCTACAAAGGTTGTACCAGGACACCCAGAGCTACACAGAGAAACCCTGTCAAGAAAACACAAATGCTCACCTCACAACAACCCCTCCCACAACCAAGCAAACAACAAACCAACCAAATATCTTACCAACCAACAACCAGCCAACCAACCAACCAACCAAATAAATAAAAACAAAATAAGGAAAGAAATGTGTATACCGTAACTAGGAGTTGAAAAATAATAACTATACAAAATGGTGTTTTCCTGGATTGATATTTCTTTTTCAACTCATATCAGACTTAACACAATTATGGCATTAATTTTGTTTATATTCATTAAAGTGCATTTTAGGATGGCACTATGCCAATAGATTGTATGATTTCCTGATATTGATTCTCTAAGGTGTACTTTAACTTTCATATTATGAAATAACCCTTTTCTATTACATTTTATGAATGACTAACTGTAGAAACTTCCAGGTTTAAAAAATGATTTATATAATCAAATCATTCATGTATAATTAATTGTACTAATTTGCATGAGTGTTTCAGGTCATTCTAACATGATTAGCCATTGTTGGGGTTTTTCTCCCCCATCAATTAAACTAATTGTTTTTCAAATAGGTGTAGATTGAATATTGATCCCCATTTTTTCAGCTCATTTACATAAGCAAATTATGCCTAATTGCCAGCTTACTACATCATTACACACTTATCATCAATGATACAAAAATGTACTCTAGGAGACTAATGATTTCTTTGTAGTATTTTGAAAGGCTTTTTAATTGTGATGCTAAAAACAATATTGTCATTTAAAAATATTAAATACTATGTTAAACTGATAACACAATTAATCATATTATTGGTTAGGGAATGTTTCAGGTCCTAGCTAGATGGTAATTTATCTTGTAATGTAAAGAACTCCTTAAAATGGTGCAAAGGAACTCATTATGTTTATTAAACATTAGAATACACTGATGCAAATACTGGATTATGTCAATTTTAGATATTTTTGGTGCAATCTCTTTTTTTCTTACTTCTCATTTGTGTTTCTTCTCTGCCTGATGAAAAGTCTCTGAGAACATCTGAGAAGAAAATGCCTTTCAGCAAGTTACCAATACAGAGCACATTTTTTTTTAAGTTAAAAGATAAAAGCCACTTATTTACCCTGTGACCTCTGCATTGTGTTATTGTCTTTTAATGTTTTTGTTGGTCATTTCTCTTTAGCATTTTCATACCATATGGTACAATTGTCACCCATTAGCTCTTCATAAAGAATACATAAGACCATAAGCTCATATGAAGAAATTTCAGTATATTGTAAGCCTGTTCTATGTGATAAGCTTATAATAACCTTTAAACATGCTACTTTTAAGTAGCATCATACAAGTATGGTCTTTTGTGTGGTGCCCACCTCTCCTAAGTTCTATTTTCTTTCCTTTACTTGCCACAGAGAGCAAAGAAGCTTTCCAAGGACTGAGTCTATACCTGAAGCGATAAGATAAGAGCTTCAGAATGGCCCTTGTTTTAAAGTACATGATAAGAACAGGGTGCCACATATGAGGCTGGAGTCTTGAGTCCCTCCAAATGTACTCTTTCATTGGTGGTTTAGTCCCTGGGAGCTCTGGGAATGATACTGGTTAGTTCATATTGTTGTTCCTCCTATGGGGCTGCAAACCCCTTCTGCTCTTTGGGTCCTTTCTCTAGCTCCTGCCACGGGGATTCTGTACTTAGTCCAATGGTAGGCTGTGAGCATCCACTTCTGTAATTGTCAGACACTGGCAGAGTCTCTCAATGACAGCTATATCAGGCTCCTGTCAGCAAGCACTTGTTGGCATCCACAACAGTGTCTGGGTTTGGGATCTGTATATGGGATGGATCCTCAGGTGGTACATTCACTAGATGGCCATGTGGGACATAAGTGAGAGGAGAGGCCCTAGGTCTTGTGAAGGCTCTATGCCCCAGTGTAATGGAATGCCAAGACAGGGAAGTAGATGTGGGTGGGTTAGTGAGCATGGGGAGGAGAGATGGGATAGGGGTTTTTTGGAGGGGAAATGAGGAATGGGGATAAATTTGCCATGTAAACAAAGAAAATGTCTAATAAAAAATAATAACAAAGCGAATAAAAAAAGAATAGGGTGTCATGATGAGTGGCTGTTAAATTTATATAGGACAACTGCCTGTCTCTTTAACAGGACAGTACCTGTTATGACAGCTTGTAGTATTTCTATATTCCACATTTCAGTTCCTTTTCAATAAAACTTATCTATCCTCTGAAGCCTTATTCCTCACACACAATTCCCACACCCTTTGTTATTTTCTGTGTTAGCCAAATACTTGGAAGTCTATAAATTCCTTGCATAGTTTCAGACCTTTTACTTTTTGGTTTTTTCTTTTTTGCTTTTTGTTTTTGTTTGTACCTGGGTACAATCACTTCATAAGTCAGTTACAAATGATGTTTAAAGCTTGTGTAGAGCATTTATCGAAGTTACAGAAACAAAATCACACTATAAGTGAATGTGTTTATCTTCCTTTTATTCCTTTTACTATTTTTATTATACAGTTTTAAGAACAAACAGAAACTCAAAATTGGGCTTCAGTTAAAATACATACACACACACACACACACACACACACACACACACACACACACACACAGCACATTAAATATGCCATGAGAGCCCTAAGTTTTGTTCTATTTTTTTAAACTACGAATTGCCCCAGATTAATTTTTAATTTGAGAAAAAATATTGCAATATTGAAAGAAACCTTGGTAAGTCTATAAACTTAACTACCAATGTCAAAGACATTTATTGAAATGTTGACACTATTCTGAATCTGAGTTTTCGTTGATGTTGTTATTGTTGTTGTTTTGGTTTGTGGGTTTTTTGGTTTTTTTTTTTTTTACTCTCAATGGTAGCAACAGTATAAATATAGATGAATCCTAGATGAATCACCTGTTGTCAGACTAATGAAATAAATTGATTCTGATGAAATACTTCCAGTCAGGCCATGAGTGTAAAATGGCAATCTTGGCAACACATGGTATCAGGAATAATATGCTCTGTTTAAGCCCAATGTTCTTCCTTGTTTTTGTTTGTTTGTTTGTTGTTATTGTTGTTGGTTTTTTGTTTTTACTTTTGTTAACAAAAGCCATATTGTATTATCTATAGTATTCTAAAGTCTCAAGACTCTACATTCTTAGCTTGAATTAAAACTAAAGAAAGAATGTGTTACTGCAGAAACTTGGACCAAGGCACATTATCAACTCACAGAGAGCATGGCAGTATGCACAGGCCCTTGGCTGAAGGGATGCCTGACAAGAGGAAAAGTGGGAAAATGTCCCCAACTATAACACAGAAGCTTTCTCCAGTTGATACCTGCTCACAAATGAATATTTAGTTTTCTCCACGAGAGTCTCACAGACAACTCTTATGGCCAGACTCTAGTCCCAGCAGGAAATAGCCAAAACAAAACATCAATATATATATACTTCTGACTTCTGGTTTGGTGTTTTATGGGACTTCTTTCTGTGTAGTGTGTGTGCCTCTTAATCTCTATGTGCTTGAGGTTTTCTTTGGCTCTTTATTTTCTGTTTTTTCTTTCTTTATTTTTGTCCTATTCTGGTTTGTTTTTAACATGTTCATTTGTATCCCAAGGATAGAGAGAAACAACAGGTTTGGATTTGGGTGGGTAGGGAACTGGAGAGGCACTGGATGGAGTTGGAGGAGGAGAATTTATATTCAGAATATATTGTATTAAAAATCTACTTTCAATTAAAAATTTAAAAAACTGTATTTCAGAGTGGTGTGTCTTTTAAATGAAAAGAATACAAGATCTGCCCTTCTTCCTCCCCTGCTTCTTCTCTGTGTCTCATAACAGATTTGCAGTCAGATGGCAAAGGGCAGCACCTGCTCTTTGAACTATACCTGGGAAGTTAAAAAAGCTGGGTTTATAGATAGCTATGGCTTTGAGAAGTGCAAAAGGGGATGCTGAAGTTAGAGGAGGGTGTACTCCTTTAGTTGTTACTAACTGTGATTGTCTAAGATTATAGGAAGAGGGTAGACATTCTATAATTACATAATTTAAATCATGAAAAACTTCAGAGCACAGTATCCCAAGATATGACATCTTATCTTCCCAGAAGAAAACAGAAGTTATATATATATATATATATATATATCCCGCTGTATGTATATCTCTATCTATCTATCTATCTATCTATCTGTCTGTCTGTCTGTCTGTCTGTCTGTCTGTCTGTCTATCTATCTACCTGTCTGTCTGTCTGTCTGTCTGTCTAACTATCTCCTATGAGATAGAGATAGACATATACATATATAGATACACACATATACATAAGTTATGTGTATGCATATTTACACTTTTTAAAGAAAACAGCACAAAGAATTGTCTAGGATGCTAAGTACCTTGCTTATTGCTCTTATTGCTGTTGAATCTGAATCTCTTTGCTTGATCACAGTCCTGGACAATTGCCCACCCTTAATCTAAGCTAAGTGTAAAATATGCTGTTTCCTCTGCTTTTGACATCAGCATTTCTGAAGGCTCGAGGGTGATCTTATATTTATAGACTTATGCACCAGTTACCATTACATTCTGTTCCATGTATACACATAATCAATTCTCTGATGATTTGTTGCACGAGCTGGAGTCCTCCTGTTTTACGGTTGACATTGAGCTACAATGATGCCTTTCTGGGATTTGTTACATGTCTGTTGTTTCTGTTATAATGCTTATATAAATAATCACCCTCAGTTCAGTAGACACACAATACATAAAATTATTAGCCATACACAGAGCTTGATAATGGTACTAAATCTATTAACTCTTTTTGATACTTACTACATCATAGGTTCATCATTGTATTTACAGCTCCTTCTACTTGTAAGAAAATGTACTGTAACATTGCATGCCATATTATAACCGCAGCTGCCTCATACATATCTCCAGTTTTACTCATCATGGCCTAAAGAATTGGTTATTTTCTTTAACAATGTGGGTTCTGTGGATGAAACTCAGATTATAAGAATTGTCAGGAAGTGAATACTTAGCTATATCACCAGCACCTTCATGGGTATAGGGTATACATATTCATGTATATGTATGTGTACAATGTGAAAAGGCCATAATGCTGTACAAGCCTCCATGTCTTTTACTTATTAAGGTTAACATTTGATTCTAACTTCTTTTTTAAAATTAATTAGTTTATTTATTTATTTATTCATTTATACACGCTAGATTTTATTCCCCTCCCTGTCCACCCTCTGACTGTTCCACATCCTATACCTCCTCCCCACCCCTGTCTCCATGAAGGTGTTACCACCTCCCCACACGACCAGAACTCTAACCTCCCTGGGGCCTCCAGTCTCTTGAGGGTTAGGTGCTTCTTCTCTGACTAAACCCAGACCCAGCAGTCCTCTACTGTATGTGTGTTGGGGGTCTCATATCAGCTGCTGTATGCTGCCTGGTTAGTGGTCCAGTGTCCGAGAGATCTTGGGGGTCCAGGTTAATTGAGACTGTTAATTCTCCTACAGGGTCACCCTCCTCCTCAGATTCTCCCAGCCTTTCCTAATTCAACCACAGGGGTCAGCAGCTTCTGTCCATTGGTTGGGAACAAATGTCTGCATCTGACTCAGCTGCTTATCTGGTCTTTCGGAAAGCAGTCATGCTATGTCCCTTTTTGTGAGCGCTCCATAGTCTCAGTAATAGTGTCAGGCCTTGGAGCCTCCCCTTGAGCTGGATCCCACTTTAGGCCTCTCACTGGAACTTCTTTTCCTTGGGCTCCTCTCCATTTCTATCCCTGCAGTTCTTTCAGACAGGAAGAATTATGAGACAGAATTTTGACTATGGGATGACAACCCCTTCCCTCACTTGATGCCCTGTCTTTCTGCTCTAGGTGGGTCCTATAGATTGATTCTAACTACTTACTTAAACATTTACTTACTCTCTGTATCTCTCAGTCTTTCTGTTTTTGTTTCTCTCTCTCTCTCTCTCTCTCTCTCTCTCTCTCTCTCTCTCTCTCTCTCTGTGTGTGTGTGTGTGTGTGTGTGTGTGTGTGTGTGTGTGTGTGTGTACATGCATGTCCCACAGTATGCATGGGAACTTCAGAGGAAAACTTGCAGAGTTATACCCTCTATTTCTATGATGTGAATTCAGGGAACAAACTCAGGTTGTGTGACTTGCCTGCAAGTGCCTTTTCCCTCTGAACTATTCTGCTGGTTCCTTTGTACTTAACTATTACTATCTTAAATTATTGATTACCTCAGTAACACAAAGGCTTAAGAAATGATTCGATTATATTGATATTTCAAAAAGGTATATACATGCCTTCAATTCTGGACAATGTCATCGAGAAACAACTGGTTGGAATAGAGTCTCCTGCAGACTTGTAAGCGGCCTGGTATTCTAGAGTGACAGAATAGTCAGAGAGCCTCTGCAGTCAACCTTCCTGTCTCTCTAGTGGTTTCCCAGTGCTGACACTTACAACATGCAGGGTTATGCCTATTGTTTGAATGTAGATTCTGGAGATCAAGATCAGATCCTCCCAGCAGCATGGCAAGTAATTCATCAACTGGTCTACCTCCAGCCCATGAGTTAAATTTTAAACATGTTCCAACAATGATTTGGATTGTCCAGCAACACATGTGAGTTTTGTTCCTCCTGTACTGCAGCTAAACAATCTTTGGCATGTCATGAGAGCATGCACAGAGAAAGCATCTCCCATGAAAAAAGAGTAATGGGATTTAAAGGAAGCAGGGTATACTGCCCTGATCAACATCTCTATTTCCTCCTTTGCTGCCATTTTTTTTTTCGGTTTCCCCCTCCTGGAGATCTATTCTGACTCTGAAAGTGTTACCTCAGCCCTAACTCAGAAACCTTTTGCAAGGAACCAGATAACATGCTGGGACAAAAGATTCCTGGAGAGAGGAATGTCCAACTACCTCTAATCATACCTCTGTCCTGCTTTTACCTGAAAGACGACTAGGCAGAGACATCTGTTTTATCAGTGCTTTCCAAGGGAAAAAAACTCATTTTCTTATAGACAGAAGGACACATGGCTAAGAATACTAATGAGTAGCTGGCACTGCTTAGCACACTATCAAGGTAACTTCACAAGTTGCTAGGTGTCAAGAAGGAAGCTGTGACTCTGCATCCCACTCCCCTCACAGACTTGATCTGTTTTCTTTCAGTTCTTTACCTTTAAGTAAAAGTAAAAAAATATTTATCATTTAAGGTCAAGCTGTGGAAGTTGAGTAGTGGCTGTCAAATACGAGCTGCCCAGAAGTGTTGTGCACTGAAATCCGTAGGTGAATTATTTTATAGTAACCCCAGGGGTCCACTTGATATCAACTTTGCAGAATAAGCTAATGGCATGAAAAAACAATTATGTACTGGAAATTCATGATGAAGATTGGTAAATAGTGAACTCTTACAGAAGCTTCCCAGCCTTTTTTATAAGAAGAAGCAGGGATGGAAATTTACTGGATAAGTAAAAACAAACTTATTAACAATATTAACAAGAGGTGTTCAGTATGCTAATAAAACACATCCCTCATTTTATTCACACTTTACCAAATTTTTATGTTCTAGGCCATTTATATAGGAATGAAAGTGTTGTGGATATAATATGGTAAGAAATATTTTATGATATATGGTCATTTGAAATAACTTGCCACACTCATCCTCACTTCCTAGAGAGGCATGTGTTTCCCATTATTTTGATGTTTACACACTTGTAGCTCTGCCCTTTATAACCACTGCTCTCCTTTCAGCTGCAATCTTTCCATAATCATATGATTTTTCCTTTTATTATCATATTTTACACACAAATTTAGAGGGAAATTTTAGATGGCCTGTTTTTGGAGTCTTGATTTTTCCCATTTTGGCGTTTTCTGTTTCCCCTTCATACCTGATCATTCATGAAACCAAAAATCATCAGTTGTAGTCATATTTGAGTCAATTGTAGTTGAGTCAAGTGAGTTATAATTCATAAAATAAATGTGACTCTCTGAACACAGTGGCAGAATCTTCTTCACTTCATAATATTGAACAACATGGACTGTTTACAAAACTATAGTTGATCAAGGTTCTGTACTACATCTGCCTCAGTGTTTTCCAGATAGTTGCTTATGTGAGTCTGTAGTTCTGTTGTAGAAAATTATGGGCTCACTTTCTTTTTTTTTCTTTTCTTTTTCCATTTTTATTAGGTATTTAGCTCATTTACATTTCCAATGCTATACCAAAAGTCCCCCATACCCACCCACCCCCACTCCCCTACCCACCCACTCCCCCTTTTTGGCCCTGGCGTTCCCCTGTACTGGGGCATATAAAGTTTGCAAGTCCAATGGGCCTCTCTTTCCAGTGATGGCCGACTAGGCCATCTTTTGATACATATGCAGCTAGAGTCAAGAGCTCCGGGGTACTGGTTAGTTCATAATGTTGTTCCACCTATAGGGTTGCAGATCCCTTTAGCTCCTTGGCTTCTCTAGCTCCTCCATTGGGAGCCCTGTGATCCATCCATTAGCTGACTGTGAGCATCCACTTCTGTGTTTGCTAGGCCCCGGCATAGTCTCACAAGAGACAGCTACATCTGGGTCCTTTCAATAAAATCTTGCTAGTGTATGCAATGGTGTCAGCATTTGGATGCTGATTATGGGGTGGATCCCTGGATATGGCAGTCTCTACATGGTCCATCCTTTCATCTCAGCTCCAAACTTTGTCTCTGTAACTCCTTCCATAGGTGTTTTGTTCCCAATTCTAAGGAGGGGCATAGTGTCCACACTTCAGTCTTCATTCTTCTTGAGTTTCATGTGTTTAGCAAATTGTATCTTATATCTTGGGTATCCTAGGTTTGGGTCTAATATCCACTTATCAGTGAGTACATATTGTGTGAGTTCCTTTGTGAATGTGTTACCTCACTCAGGATGATGCCCTCCAGGTACATCCATTTGGCTAGGAATTTCATAAATTCATTCTTTTTAATAGCTGAGTAGTACTCCATTGTGTAGATGTACCACATTTTCTGTATCCATTCCTCTGTTGAGGGGCATCTGGGTTCTTTCCAGCTTCTGGCTATTATAAATAAGGCTGCTATGAACATAGTGGAGCATGTGTCCTTCTTACCCGTTGGGGCATCTTCTGGATATATGCCCAGGAGAGGTATTGCTGGATCCTCCGGTAGTACTATGTCCAATTTTCTGAGGAACCGCCAGACTGATTTCCAGAGTGGTTGTACAAGCCTGCAATCCCACCAACAATGGAGGAGTGTTCCTCTTTCTCCACATCCATGCCAGCATCTGCTGTCACCTGAATTTTTCATCTTAGCCATTCTGACTGGTATGAGGTGGAATCTCAGGGTTGTTTTGATTTGCATTTCCCTAATGATTAAGGATGTTGAACATTTTTTCAGGTGTTTCTCTGCCATTCGGTATTCCTCAGGTGAGAATTCTTTGTTCAGTTCTGAGCCCCATTTTTTAAGGGGGTTATTTGATTTTCTGAAGTCCACCTTCTTGAGTTCTTTATATATGTTGGATATTAGTCCCCTATCTGATTTAGGATAGGTAAAGATCCTTTCCCAATCTGTTGGTGGTCTTTTTGTCTTACTGATGGTGTCTTTTGCCTTGCAGAAACTTTGGAGTTTCATTAGGTCCCATTTGTCAATTCTCGATCTTACAGTACAAGCCATTGCTGTTCTGTTCAGGAATTTTTCCCCTGTGCCCATATCTTCAAGGCTTTTCCCCACTTTCTCCTCTATAAGTTTCAGTGTCTCTGGTTTTATGTGAAGTTCCTTGATCCACTTAGATTTGACCTTAGTACAAAAAGGAATAATTCAGAAAATTGAAAAAAAAAATTGAAAAACCAAACATGGGTTATGCAAACAGAGAGGCAGGACAAATCATATATAGAACAGGAAATTAAGACCAAGATCTTTATGTCATTATACTTGGTATGAATCTATTGGAAATATCTTTATTTATATTTGTATTTGTATTTGAATGTATTTGACTACATTCTTCCAGGTAACTGGACACATGTGCATCATGTGGTAACCTAATATACTAGAAAAGTATCATATATTACTATGCTTATTTCAATAGAGACCAATCCATCTAAGCAAAATTGAATTGGATATGTCTATTATAGGGATATTGATATTCATTCATGATGAAACCTTAGTGTTTTTCTCATAATTGTTCACATCTTAAATCTAGTTTTGTAAAAATGATTCCTGTAGTGCAAAGGCTGTTAGATCAATAGTTTTATAACTCCTCTTTCCACCTATTAAAACATAGAATGTGATATATTTTTTTAATTTATAGACTCGATCAGATAACCCTATGAATTTATTGTGGCAAGAAGAAAAACAGGTTAGTCTGAAAATTTAAGTATCTCATAATTAGAAAGGGGAGATTTGTTTTCTCCTTGAGGAATTAATTTCTTTGAAGGATATGTAGGAAAAAAACCCTCTCAATAGTCATGAATTAGTTTATGAATGAAATGTTGGCTTTTTTCAGTATTCCATATTTTCTTAGATTCCTAGACCACAGAAATGGGTTCTATGTATCACATGGACTACTGGGTCCTGCTCCTACTGTACTGAGGAATTTACTGCAGCATCTATGGTCATAGAGATGTAGACATATCTTGCCTTCCTCAAAGCTGGCCCCACTACCACGCTGCTCTCACTTCTCATTTTGGCTACAGAAGGCAGAACAGTTCTGCAAGCCATCTTCAACAGCCTTAGACAGCAAAGCAGCCTGGGCTAAAGCACTCGATGGAGGATTTGGCTATCAGAGCCAAATCTGTGCCTCGACTCCCCTGCAGGCAACAGTGACACTGCAGGACACATTAGTTTTGTGTACCTTGTTCGTTACCACATGACTACATCCCGATGTGTTGTCATATGGAGGGAGATTGGAGTACTTGAAATTAGCACCTGTATGTGTATTTCCCCTTCAATGGAAAATAAGTTCAAATAATTCCTATGAATCTTAATCTGAGCTTAAGATTTTAGGAGAAAATAATGCAATTAAAATACTAAAAAAAAAAAAAAATCTGCTTATTGTTTCCTGGAAATGTGTTGTTTAGTTTTGTTTCAGGTAAGACAAATTCACAGAATAATTTCCCCAATAGCTTCATACCTCAGAAGTACTCGAGTAGGAGAAAATAATGAAGAAAAGTCCTCTTTCTTGTTATGTGACCAAAAGAACCTGCCATGATGGAAGAAACTGGTTCCCTGGTTCTATTACATCTGTATTCTAACATTCTCAAACTTTTATCCATATTCCGTTAAACCTAATTTAATTATTATAGCATATTCCATTAAACCTAACTTTCAGTTTCTTTGTAAAGTTTAGTGTAATCATTGCCTTCTATCTATCTGCATCTTAATATAAAAAGCAAAAAGGAAAAGTTTAGCTTACCAAATGTATGTATTACATAGATTAAACAAATTGCCATGTTTGACAATGAAAATGCACTTCAAAATGAATTGCTTCCCATGTTTACAGTGATGTTTAGGCATCCCTAATTCTGAAGTACTCCAATCTATACATATTTAAAAGTCAATGTGACATCATGTAATTTAAAAAAATCTACACAAATACATAGTTTTGCGAAGAAGTTACTAAACACATTGTTCAAAATTATTAGAATATAAAATATAAATAAATTTTGGGTTTAGACTACGATTGCATTTCTAATACATATCATTAAGTATATACAAATACTCCAGAATTCAACATAATAGTATCTCAAGAATTTTTGAAAAGAGACACCCAATGTTAAAAATCATTACATGCTAAGAACTCAGAAAAATTTTAAAAAGAATTTATTACATATTAAAGAATTAAAAAAATGCAAGGGGTTGTGTTAGAGGCTGTACATGTTCATCGTGAAGAAATCAATGTTTGAATGTATGAGCATGATGGCTTGCAGTGTTGATTTAATTGCTGGGTTCCTAAACACTGTAATGAAGAAGAATGGAAGCACAGAAAAGCAAGGGGAAAGTGGAGCACCAGGTAGGCAATATGCTAGCCCAAGCAGCAACATCATCACAGGCTGGGGTCACAGGCATCTGAGGTTTATCCTCAAGCAAAATACCAAACTAGGTTAATTGGTGGGCAGCATTTTGAGAAACATGAAAGTTTCACATACTGGAGTCAATGTTTTCAGTCAAGCAAGGCTCTTCCTGCCACCTCAGACAGGTTGGTGGTCAGTGATCCACTCTGTGAGGCGGTGGGTATCATGTCACAGATGGGAAGTGAAAAGTTAGGTCAAAAATTCACCTCAGTGGGGAAAATCAAAAGGAAGCTATGCTAATGATTTCAGCAGAGTTAACCATTTTTAGGAAGAGAGGTAAGGGCATACATTATTGTAGAGGAACCCAGAAATCTAAATCAATCTACAGGAAAACTTAATGGAATTGAATCAATAACTATGATTCAAGAGTTTGGTTCCTAAGGGGGAGTGAGTTTGCTGTGTAAAGGCATAAGAAGATAGCAAGCATATGAAACTTAGGAGAAAGATTTAAACAGAAAAAATGGTGAGGAAATACAAGTGGAGCTATGAGCGACAATGAAAGTGTGAGGGAATTCTCAGAAATAAGACTCATAGAACAGGGAAAAATGCCTGGGCAAATGTCTAATAAATAAAGTATCCTCAGCATGAACATAAATATTTGATATTCCTTTGTTTATAAATCTTTATGACTACAACCTCCAAACATTTCAGTCACTTCTATCGTCTTTATGAAGTCTTACAACTAAATATTTTTTTATTGTGATAATGATGAGTTCATGTCTGTGAAAACCACAAATTACACTTAAATTTCAAGTGTGTGTGTGTGTGTGTGTGTGTGTGTGTGTGTGTGTGTTTGTGTGTGTGGTCTTTATGCATGTCTGTCTATGTTGCAATGAATGATTTTGTATTATTGCTATGGTATAAGATATGTTAAAACTATGGGTAAATTAAAATAGAAAGAACTGTAAAGATGAGGAAGCCATGAATACAATCAGGGGAGTTTTGTTAACTGATAGAACAGCAGATGAGAGATGAGCTGGCTTATAGCTCATAGAGCTAAAACTAGAGGAAGTAACATTCATGAAATAGATGTTCATCAGATGGGAAACTGCAGAATGCAGAGTCAGCTAAAGCACTTAGAAAAGCACCAGTATACGCAAAATTGAAAAAGTAAAGAAAACAGTTATAAACTCAGAGAAACACGTACACATTTCTTTTGGCAATTTACATTCTAATGAAAAAACCAAAATAACTTAGATAATGACTTGAAACAATGATATGAGGTAACTTTCTTGAACTGATCCTACTAAAATTCTCCTGAATCAGAAACAGAGAGTGTTCCTCTTTCTCCATATTCGGCATAACCAGGAAGCAGAATAACATTTGAATTGTGAGAAGGGCTCAGTGTTCTGACAATGGACATTTGAATGATTTGTAGCCTAATGTTATCTGAAGGAACAGAGCCGGAGAAGACCACCAGTCCTACAAAAACAAGACCCTGGTTGTTCCCAGGACCTAGAACAAGCCAGAGAATTGAAGAATCCCACCTGGAACTTGGGCCCAAAGTGGGAGTGAGCTGAAGACAGACGACCCCTCAAGGGGTGGCTCAGGCAAGCTGGGTGAATATTAGCCCTAGATTGATGTCACGGGGCTTGAATAGGGAGCTAGACTGAGATGACACCTGGTCAGGTGTCACTTAGGCATGACAAGAGTGAGGAGGATGCCCAAGATGACCCTTGCCTGGCACCACAATACAGGAACAGGGCATAAAATTCCTTAGACCACTCCTAAGATGGTCCTGATACTAAGAGTTCCTGGTGCCACTAAGAGGAGGAATTTGGGTTGAAGAAATGGAACAGAAAGAGAAGCAGAAGGATGTGAGCACAATGAGCAGAGGCAGAACTGGGTAGTGGGCCACAGTCTGATGTGAGTAGCTAGTGATACCACTTCAGACCATGGTAAGTCCTGGACTGTGCTGCTGTCAGGGGTCTAGTCTGGACATGTGGCCTCGCAGCAGCAGGGATCTGTTACCACCAAAGACCAGCCCAGTGTCACTGGACTGGGCTCTGAAGAAGAAGAACTAGATCTGGTCCTCATCTGGACATCGTGGGAAAGCTAGCCCTGGAGACATGAGAGCAGAATGACTGACCTTGCCCCTTGCCAGCTGCAGTACTTGGAAGAACAGGCCCTGCCCATTGTGAGAGCTGTGGGTGATCAGGCCCCAGAGGATATGCACTTGGGAAACCTGACCCTCAGGTCATGAGAGGAGAGTTGCTCCTGCCCCTCACCAGATGCAAAACTCGGGAGAGTGAGCCCGGTGCCTCAATGGACATCACAGTAGAGCTGACCCAGATAGCAAGGGCGTGGGCAAGCCGGTCCTGAGAGTATGAATATAGGAAAGCTGTCTCTGTCACTTGTCTGCTGTGCAGTGGCATGGGCAAGAGGGAGATGAACACATCCCTTATGCCTTGCCACCTACAACAGGCAGGAGAGTGTGTGAAAGAGTGTAGGAATAATCTCTTATGTACTGTGTGAAGCATCACCTGTCAATCAATTTTCAATGGGTAATAAGCTGAGGCAGGGTTAGACAATGGAACTTCTGGCAGAGGGCGAGGAATGGTACTGAATAGATTCTCTTTCTTGACTTCAAACATATAAAACTGAGGAGAGGTGACGAGCCATGTGGTAGATAGAGACTAGTTTAAACAGGATACATGGGTCATGAGCTAGTGGTGGGAACAAGACTAGCTTACGACTAGAAATTTTTTTTCCAAACAAATAATAAGTCTCTGAGCCATTATTCAGGAACTGGAACAGTGGTAGAAAAGCCTGTGGTTATAGGTGAGTGTAGGAGATTCATTCTTCTCTGATGAGTGGAGGTACAGATGAGGCAGACACATCCTTTCCCCACTCTCCTGTCCCCTCACCATCTATGGCAAGTAGGAGAGCGGACCTTGGGGTCCTGAGAGTGGGATAACTGGCTTTGTCCCTCACTAGTTGCAACCCATGGGAGAGTGGATTGGGCACCTCTCTTGGGCAGCAGGGTAGAGCTTGTCTTAGCAGTGGGGATTGCTGGTCAGTAGGCCAGGAGGGCCAGTAAAGGGAGCACCTGAGGGCTGACCAGTTCAGACACCGCCCATGCCCACTCCAACACCAACTTCATTGATGAACTAACTGCTGGAGTGCATGAAGGTGCTGGTCCTACAGAGCCAAGGCTACAGGATCTCCAAGAGAAGTCCCAGTGACATCCTGATATTTATAGAGTATGAGAAGCCAGAGGCCTCGTTCCAGACCAACATGCCATTGCAATGAACATTTGCAAGCAAAAAAAAATGTGGAAAAGACGGTATATTATAGGGCACAATGTAACATACTACAGCTTCTAGCCTGATAATTTATTTTTTAGTATTAGCAGGGAGGGTGTAAGGGTAGAGGGAGGGTATGAGGGGAGGGAGATGAGTGGTATTGGGGTGCATCATGTGAATTTCACAAAGAACCAATAAAAAGATTAAAAGAAGATGCTGTACCACATGTTAAGAGAAGTGATAGTTCTCTAGTTGTTTGCTGAACAGCTGAAAATATAATTGATATAGTAAAAGATAGAGAGATATCTGACCACCAACATTAGAACATTGCATAATCTTGCGCGACTGGCCAGGAAGAATGACACTGCAACAAGATCCTTCTGCACACGTTTATTCAGTCCTCTTTCTTCTTGTTTATATCTCCCTTGTTTATATCTCCCTTGTTTATATCTTCCCTGAACCCTGGGCCTCTCACTCTTTTATACTCTCAGTTCCCATCCACGCACAGCAGGCCACACCACCTCACCAGGCACGCAGCTTCAGCTAATCAGGGCAGCAGGGGCATGTCTCCATCAAAATGTATTCACCAGTATCCTGGTACACCTGCGCAGCTCTCAAGATGTTTGTGGCTTATATGAGGAAGTCAGGTGCAAGTCATATGACTTAGCTGCAGTCCCTGGCGCCTTTGGGACTGCCTCCACACCCGCTCCTCACAGCATAACAAACTTAGTTATAGTTGTAGTATGAAAGAGTAATTAAAATACTACATGATATAAAATTTAAGGTTAAACAACAGGAGGTGATACATTGAAATGGAAATGAGTAAGAAAAAGACCCGAGACTTTGAAGATCTTCAATGAGACTAAATATTAAAATTGAAGGATATTTAATGTTGAAATCAAATCAAATTATAAGACTATAGTGTATAATAAATAACATACACTGTATTAAATTATAGCATGATTAATATAGGTAAAATGTATAATATAGTATTATAGAGAATAGAAAAGGTGTCATTAAATAAATCAAATTCTTTCTGTCTTTAATTGAAATGTAGACCTATTACACAATGTGTAGACCAAGGAATATTGCATATTTAAGTGCTTTTTTTTCCAAAGTGGAGCAAAGTTGAGGAAGGCTATAGATTTTCAGTGATATTTTACTTAATTTTCCAAATAATTTTATTAATTCAAATTTAATCAATTAAATATTCAAATAGGAAAAGAACAAAATAATTTGAGATCCATATTTGTTTTCATTCTGTTATAATGAGATTATAAATATTTTATTTTCTTGGTTTTATTTTACAATGCAAGTATTTACTATGATATATATGAATCTTGAACTGAAGAGAAGGCTTGGTGGATAAAGTCTTTGCAATGCAAACATAACGATCTCAAATCAGTTCCCTAATATCGATACAAAATGTCTGAATCAGGTTACAAACGTCTTTTGCCCTATGGTGGAACAATGGAGATAGAGAGATTCCCTGAGTTTACTGGACAGACAGCCTAACAAAGACAGCAAGCATAAGTTTCAGTGACAGACTTGTCTTAAAAACAAAGGGGGAGGGATAGAGAAAGGTGCTTCTGCTTACCCCCGTTCATACATAAATTCATACATAAACATGTATACATCACACACATATGTATAGATCAATAGAATATGCATCTCAAAAGGATTCATGAATAATTAGTAGTTGGTTTCTATTTAAAATATGCCATTTTGCCTGAGAGAAATTTTGTGTGATTTTGCTCGTTCTGCAACACAATCATTTAACCCATGAATATAACAAAGCTTTGTGCAATTTCTTAGCTAGCACAGATTCACGTAAGATAACACAAGGATTACATAATGCTTCTATCCTTGCTTTTGGCCACCAAAGCTCAGCTTACTATTCTTTCTCTCCCAATGCTCACAGTGTGCCAAAAAGTGACTTACTAACTTGAAGTATGGAGGCATGAATTGAATGTGATTTCTCTGAGTAAAAAGTGATTCAGGACCCAAGATGCATATTAAAAAGATGAGGAATGGACAAGCCTTCACCATAATTAACACAGATTTACAACTCACACTTTAAACATCTGGCCCCATTGATCCAATTAGTTTCTTCACACTCAGTTGTAAGAACAGCTGGACATTGTAAATAGCTTGAGCTGGCCCTTGCAGATCAGCTGTGCTGATCCTACCCTTTAGAATAACCATTTCATTACCAGACTCTCAGCTTCGAAGTCACACCTTCATCCATCTCTAGTCTGTGTTGTATTATTACTCTTATTTAATGTCTTGTACCTCAGTGGTTAAATATGAAATAAAAAGTGTTGTAGTGAAAAGCTGCCTGTCGTCTTCCAAACCCCTTCTCTCTCTTTTTATTATTAATTAGGTATTTTCTTCATTTACATTTCCAATGCTACCCCATAAGTCCCCCAAACCCTCCCCTCCCGCTACCCTCCCCCTCACTCCCACTTCTTGGCCCTGGTGTTCCCCTGTACTTAGGCATATAAAGTTTGCAAGACCAATGGGTCTCTCTTTCCTCTGATGGCCTACTAGGCCATCTTCTGATACATATGCAGCTAGAGACAAGAGCTCCGGGGGGTACTGGTTAGTTCATATTGTTGTTCCAACTATAGGGTTGCAGACCCCTTTAACTCCTTGGGTACTTTCTCTAGCTCCTCCATTGGGGGCCCTGCGATCCATCCAATAGCTGACTGTGAGCATGCACTTCTGTGTTTGCTAGGCCCCGGCATAGCCTCTCAAGAGACAACTATATCAGGGTCCTTACAGCAAAATCTTGCTAGTGTGTGCAATGGTGTCAGCGTTTGGGGGCTGATTATAGGATGGATCCCCAGGTATGGCAGTCTCTAGATGGTTGATCCTTTTGGCTCAGCTGCAGTCTTTGTCTCTGTAACTTTTTCCATGGGTGTTTTGTTCCCAATTCTAAGAAGGAGCAAAGTGTCCATAGATTTGTCTTCGTTCTTCTTGAGTTTCATGTGTTTTGCAATCTCAGGCAATAGAACACCAACTGAGTTCTAAGAATAGTTCTTAGCAAACGTTCTGTTTGTGAACTCTCTTCAATCTTTGGGATGTTTCCACATAATGGTTACAGCTCATATGGACAAGTGGAGTACATCTTCTGATTGCAGAGAAAACTTTGGTGTGTGTGTGTGTGTGTGTGCGTGTGTGTGTGTGAAAGAGATAGAGACAGACAGGGGAGAGGAGAGAGAGAATATACTGTTCTAAACATATGAACTTAAATGTAGGAGAAAGTCAAGAAAACTTTAAACAAGTCAAAGTGCTCTTTGAACAAATTAATTCCTAATAGATACTACTGTCATTTTCATAGAATTAAATTATATATAATATATGATATACATATATATATACCATATATATGTAACATATACAATATATGTTTATAAATATTAAATAACATACTTAAATGTAACATTAAAATATAGAACATTTTATGTATTTGAATATATATACTATGTATTATATATCTGAATACATTCATATATATATATATATGTGTGTATGTGTGTGTGTGAGGGGTGTGTGTGTTTGTGTGTGTGTGTACTTGTGTTTGTAATAGCAAATGAGTATAGGTTTAGTCAGAGGAAACCTGTCAGAGTTGGTCTTTTTCTTCCATCTTTTGGGTTGCAGGGATTGAACTGAGGTTGCTGTGTACTTCATACACAGACGTGTGTCATCATCCGAGGTCCATCATCATGTTTTATATAGTATTCATCGACTTATTTGTGGTAGACATGGGTATTTTAAAGGAATAAATAATTGTTTTTAAGTCTTGAAAGCCAGACTTTCTTCTCCTTCCTGAGAAAATAAGGATTTGCAGCATCATTGTCTCACTCCAAATATCCGTGATCTTTACTTTTCTTTACAACCCGCCATTGTGAATTATGATGTTTATTAAGTGACTGCTATGTGACACGTATTTATCATGGTTCTAGACATAGACTGATGCTCTCATAAAGCTTCCTTTCAGGCAACACCTCGCATGACTAAATATTGAATTGAACCTATTAGGCCTCATTACATTAAATTATAAAGACAATTGGTGCTGAAGTGCAGTTTCCATTTTAGGAAAGAAAAAGAAAAAATTGACTAAAATTCTGACATCCTTTGCTATTTGTACCAGTTCAGACTCTTGTAAGCTTGTTTGTAATGTTCAAAACAGGAACTACAGAAAGAGTTGATGTTCTAGGCTTAATTAGGGTGCTCATTCTCTCTCATCCTTTTCTTTTCTGTTCTTAGATACATAAAGGAATGGTAAGGGTTTCTAATAGATAGTATCCAAATAAGATGCTAATTTTTATGATAAGTGAAGTTCATTAACTTAATCAATGCAGCAATCACATTGCTTAAACAGGTAGAGGTATCTTCCTGATGTGAAAACCTGGAAACAGAGGTAGTATAAATATAAAACAATTCCTGCCTGCTGTACTTCTAAAGGATTTTAGTAAGCAATAGACAATTGTCTGTGAGAGACTGTAAATCTCAGATTGCATGTGGTATGGAGTTTAACTTAGAACTCCAACCTAGCCTCAGAATTACCTTTGTCAATGTGGAAATTTGTGATATAGAAGAGAATACTGTCACCTTGCCTTCTGACACTTTTCAATAGATATTATGAATTCTCTTTCATAGTCTAAGATATTCTTACCTGAATACATAATAGACTGTTGTTATTCTACTTACTTAAATAGATTGTGTAAAAACAGTTAACTTAATAAAGTAATTTCTCACTCATAGGAAAGTAGGCCATACAGTCAACTAGCATATCTGTCTTGCTCTCAGGAGTACCAGGATGATTTAAGAGTGTTCCTTCAAGCAGAGGGAAAGGTACTCAAAGCAGGGAGTCACTCTGACATATGAGTTTTAGTGGCTCCCGTTATCTATCTTTATCTTTACTCATGATTTTTTAAAAGATATTATGATGTACTAAAGATTTTCCATTCCTTATATAACTTTTAGTGTTTCAATTAACAGTTCCTTATATTCTAAGTTTTACTAATAATTTTCTATTCTATACTTAGTGCACTGAAGGCAGTTCCTGAATCTGGTTAGTTCACTGATAGCACATTTACTTTCAGCAAAGTTTAGCTAATGACAAATTTTGGAGCTAGTCAACATTAGACCTAAAGTGCTTTTTAGATAGAATGCTGGATGGATGGATGGATGGATGGATACATGGATGTCACAGATTTTTACTGAGTCCCTTCCTGTTGTTTCTTCCACCTTAGGATTCATTGTGCCTATTTTTTTTTTTTTCACTCACCTCCGGAACTTGCTGGTTTTGTGTCAACTTGACACAAGCTGGAGCTATCACAGAGGAATGAGTTTCAGGTGAGGAAATGCCTCTATGAGATCCAGCTGTAAGGCATTTTCTCAATTAGTGATCAAGGTGGGAGTGTCCATTGTGGGTGGTGCCATCCATGGGCTGGTAGTCCTGGGTTCTATAAGAGAGCAGGTTGAGCAAGCCAGGAGAAGCAAACCAGTAAGTAACATCCTTCCATGGCCTCTGCATCAGCTCCTGCTTCCTGACTTGCTTGAGTTCCAGTCCTGACTTCCTTTGGTGATCAAAAGCAACGTGGAAGTGTAAACTCTATAAACCCTTTCCTCCCCAACTTGCTTCTTGGTCATGATGTTTGTGCAGGAATAGAAACCCTGACTAAGACACCTCCATTGGGGAGCCTTATTCTATTGTCGCCTACATGGCTATAATGTGAAGAAATGGAGAATTAGAAGATCATGGGAATTGATCTCTTCCCATCACCCAGAAGCTTTTAGCAAGTGACTGACAGTTCTGGAGGGTTGTAATCTTAAAATTCTGGAAAAATCAATATAAATATCCATTCTACAGAACTTGGCCTTTACCCCTATTTAATGTCAAGTACACAGTGCTAAAAAAAAAAAAAAAAAATCACCTTTGCTATGTGTAAAATCTAAGATAAACATCATCACAGTGCAAAAAAAAAAAAAAAAAAAAAAAAACCCTGGAGTTTGGTTGTCACGCAAAGTCCTAAAATTAACTTATATGAAAGGCTGCTGCCACTCCAGGTAGCTGCACTAATAATGGAGATCTTTCTTTATCCTGTCCCGCATTGTATCTGCTCACAAGGAGGCAGAGCCCACAATTTTCTTGTGGAATTACCAGAAGAAGTGGTTTATTCTTTACCATAGGAATATTACTTGTCAATCTAGAAGTGTGTGGCCATAAAAATGAGGCAAAGGCATTTGGTAGTTTCACAGCTCACTGGCTGTTGAAAGATCAAAAACCCCAAGTGCTATTCCCCAGCCCCTTTGTAAGTTGGAATGCTTAAATCAAAGGCTCATCAATAGGAAAGTTCCCACAACATAGGAATGCACAGAAAGCAAAGCAAAGCAGCTCAGAATTCAAGTGGAGTGGCAGGACCCATGCTTGAGTTTTTATGCTTTTGCTC
Source organism: Mus musculus (assembly GCF_000001635.26). Taxonomy (NCBI): domain Eukaryota; kingdom Metazoa; phylum Chordata; class Mammalia; order Rodentia; family Muridae; genus Mus; species Mus musculus. The sequence goes on from NC_000072.6 coordinate 104,199,592, forward strand.
CAATCAAAGATACACGCATTTCACCATTTGCACTTGGGACATGAATATTGTCTGTTTAGATTACATCTTTCAAAAATCTTCAAGATTTTCTGAACATACTTTGATAGATGTTTTTACTTTTTACGTATTTTGGTTCATTTTTAAAAAGTCATAATAATTGTAACTTCTATTTTAAGTCATCTTAATGTGAAGCTCATCCCCAACACTTAAATCCTAATACTCTATTTTCTCTCAATGTAGGGAGAACTCAGTGCTAAAATACTGGTAATTTGATTAGTTTGTCACAAAATAGAACAGAACAATATGTGTTAAAAAACACTTTAAAGTCTCATGGAATAAGAACAAAGAAATCAATACGCATATGCAGAGGAAATCTTATTGGGGTTTAGTTAGCCCTTAAATGCCATTTTAACAAATAAGACCACCAGTCACAGGATCAAAATTGGTGTTTGCTTGTTCCTTCTTGAAATAACAATGCACACACTTTTATTAGTGTGAACATCTCACCTATGACTTAAGTGAAAATGAACTTTCCTTTAATTGCGCGAATACTTAGAGATGGTAGATAAAAATCATATTCATTTTTCCTATTTACTGGAAGATATTTAACACCAGAAAAGATTAGGAAAAGAAACACTTCCCATATGTATGCATACATTTCATGTGAAAAAAATAATTAGTTCTGCCAAAGTGTTATTTGTAGCTATTGCCAAATTTAATTTTATGATGTTTTAAAAAGTTTTAGCAGACCTATCTAAGATAGCAGCTGTGGGTCCTGAAATAAATTAATTTGAAAAAGGTTTAAAATAACACTACAGATTTGAAGATGAACAAAACTTGAGTTGAATAATTCCAGGCTCACATTTCTTATCACTTCATAAGAGAAAACTAGATGAAGTGTCTCCTACTTATGTGACTCTTCCCAGAGAGGTTCAGTACTTCCTGTGACAGGTGTTTAAGCAGTTTTCCATAATTGTTGCAAAATACATAATAAAATCACTTTTAAGAGATACAGGTTTAGTTTGGTCCATGGCTATGTTTCACACCAAATATTATGGTGTGGTGCTACAGAAGGAGCTACAGAAAGGAGCTGAGTCGGGAGAAGAAAAGATGGACAGGAGATGAGAGAAAAAGAATACCACAGTGACTTATTAAATATCAATAAGCAGTAACCTAATATATCCCATTAATCCATAATGTCATAGATATATTGATACATTGCTGGCGTCAGCACCTTAGAAATGCAGTCATCTTGCTATAGCACTATCAATTGGGGAACAAGACTTCGACAAATAAGACTTTGACACTTGATTTTAGATCTAATCAATAGCAAAAAGATTCTGAATTTGATGAGCTTTTCACCGTAGGCTTTGAGAGCCGCACTATGTACATAACGTGTACGTTAGGTCATTTAATAGTATCCTTTTACTTACACGAGTAACTGCATTATTAATATCACTGTCTCTGTTTTATAGGTGCGATATCAACTATTAGGTAAGTCATTTACTTAACCAAAATAACATAGCTCTTATAATACAAAAGCATAGTCAAATTTCTCAATGAAGTCCCCAAATCCCAAACTTAAAATACCACTGAACTAACCCCAAACTAATAATCTCTCCCTAACTTTGCCTGGTCTTGTATATGATCCAGTTGCCTCAGAACACTGCTGGCAGCAGCCTGAAAGGAGTCTCAGAATACACATATTGAATTTGGGAGGAAAATTAAGATAGAAATCACGAACTATTCCAGGTTAAAAAAAAAATCAAATCACTAAGCAAGCAGTAGTACTGATTCAAATTTATTCCAAGAAGAAAAATTTACATAGAAACCTATATAAATTGCAAAATGTTGTATTTGTAAGACACATTAGTCTTTGGCCATTCTCTCCATGAATTTCCTTGAATCTATGAATGTGATTTCAGCATCAGTTTGACAGACTTATTTTATAATGGTTTTTTAGCTGAATACCAGCTTTCCACTTTATTTAAACTGATTTCTTTCAATCGCACTATCACACAGTACGTTGAGATAGGGCAGAAGAAGTTTGTTTTATCAATCTCAAAACTTTTTAAAAGTCAAAAAATCATTCAAAATTTAGAAAAACTGCTAAGAAACTTTAGTTCAAATTTCAAACATTGATAAGAAATTTCTACTGCCGGTATCTAATAGTAGGAAACAGAACAGGACAAATCTATTTCAGTCAGAAGATGCCAGTTTGCATCTGTTTAAAGTATCATAGAATGCTTTAGAGGTTGAGACCAAACAATTTGTTTTTTAAAGACTTGGTTTCTTCACCTTCTACTTCTCTTCTTCAATCTATTTATAAGGTTTTGTTTTGTTTTGTTTTGTTTTGTTTTTTTCCTGTTCAACTCAAGGATACATTCTCTAATAAAACCCAGATTTTAGAGTCTTTCTCATTCAAGGTAAACATTTACTGCAGGAGGCAAAGCAGAGAGAAGAAGTTTTCAAAATTGATATACAGGAAAGAAAGAAAAAGGATTAAAAACAAAGTTTTTATTAAATTAAGTGAAAAGTATATAACTTTATACTTTAAATATGATGCTTTCTTTTGAAGGCAATAAAGCACTTTGAATATTACTCAATTTTTAAATTTGTGTCAGCTGTTTAATAAGTTATAGGAATGTACTCAAATACTTAAAGAACACATAGGAAACACTTAAAGAAATAACAAACATATTCCCTGTTTGCTTGCTTGATTTCTTCCCTCTCCCTCTCCCTCTCCCTCTCCCTCTCCCTCTCCCTCTCCCTCTCCCTCCCCCCCCCTCTCTCTCTCTCTCTCTCTTTCTCTAACTAACATAGATAAAATACCACTTCCTAAAAAAGTCTCCCACTTCATAATTAATCTTCCCAAAAATGTTGTTGAGAGAAGAAAGGCTTGTAGTTCACTCAGTTATTGGATTTCTTAGCAGAAAATGGTAAACAAAAAAAAATCTATCATACATGCAACTTATCTTTCTCTTCATCAGTCACAATTCTAATAATTTCAAAAGAAAAGAAGGGGAAAGAAATTAATCTCAGGAGGCAAAGGGAGAGAGTGATCCAAGAGGAAGAGATGAAGGGTAGGGAAAAAGGGTGGCTGTTTCAGATATAGGAGATGTACAGAGGGTCAGGAATTTGAAAGGAGGTGTGTAGCAGTGGAGGAAGGAGAACTGGGAGGTACCCACTAGAAAGTCTCAGATGCCAGGAACTCAAGGTTTCCAGGTCCCAACAGAGAGGACTAGCCGAAATAGCCAACAGAGGGGAGTTAGAACCTGTAGAGACCATATCCAGTGGATAGGCACAACTCTACACCCCCACTCCTGTTTTAGGGATGGGGCCACCCACCCACCTCAAATATGATAATCCAGAATTCCTCGTGTCAAAAGGAAATGCAGGAACAAAGAGTAGAGCAGAGACTGAAGGAAAGGTCACCCAGAGACTGCCCCACCTAGGGATCCATCCCATCTGCAGACACCAAACCTAGACATTATTGCTGATGCCAAGAAAAGCTTGCTAACAGGAGTTCTCTCCCCTGAGAGGCTCTGCCAGAGCCTGACCAATAAGATGCAGATGCTCTCAGTCACACATTGGATTGAGCATGGGGGCCCCAATGAAAGAGTTAGCAGAAGGACTGAAGGAGCTGAAGGGGTTTGCAACCCCATAGGAAGAACAATAATATCAACCAACCAGACTCCTCAAAGCCCCTAGGGACTAAACCACCAACCACACAGTACACAAAGAGGGAGGACCATGGCTCCAGCTGGATATGTAGCAGAGGATTGCCTTATCTAGCATCAATGGGAGGGGAGCCACTTTGTCCTGTGAAGGCTCAATGACCCAACCTAGGGGAATGCTAGGTTGCTGAGGTAGAGAGGGGGTGAGCAGGTGCAGGAGCACCCTCATTAAGGCATGGGGTGGGGGAAAGCGAAAGGGGGGTTATGAAGGGGAAATGGGAAGGCAGATAACACTTGAATGTAAATAAAATAAAATAACCAATAAAATATGGAAAGAAAAGAAAATATGAAAATAGAAATCTGGTCCGTGTCCACAGTAATCTAACAATGTGTCTCAGATGCAATGGGATGTTGGCTTAACTTCTGACAGCAGACACGCTTTAAAGAATCCTTTAAAAATTCCATCACTCTAAACTATCAATCTGCACATGGTAAAGCACTGCTGATATTATCATAGTCGTGAGCTCAAGATTTTAAATTTCTTTTGGTTTTCTTCTAAGTATAGATTTGAAAGTGTTTCCTATTGTGCTAAAATCATCTGTCCAAGCTCTGTACATCCAGTCTCCTGGATAGAGTAAAGAATGTTCATGCTTCTAACCCTAAATGATTTTGGGGACCCCAACTTTTCCATGACTCAAAGGTATGACTCTTCCCCTCTTTCTACAGTGTGGATTTCAGTATGATTACAGTGTTAATATTAACATATCTAAACTTGTATCTATTTATTTTATAAATAAAAAAAAAAATCTTGTAAGCTTCAGGGAATCAACCTAAATTCACCTCTCACAGGTCAAACAGATTCTAGATAAGTAGTCCTGTCAACAGCCAAAGTTTTCTTGCCTACTGCTTATTTCTTTTTTTTTTAATTAGGTATTTTCCTCATTTACATTTCCAATGCTATCTCAAAAGTCCCCCATACCCTCCCCCACTCCCCTACCCACCCACTCCCCCTTTTTGGCCCCAGGGATCCATCCCATGATCAGCTTCCAAATGCTGACACCATTGCATACACTAGCAAGATTTTGCTGAAAGGACCCAGATATAGCTGTCTCTTGTGAGACTATGCCGGGGCCTAGCAAACACAGAAGTGGATGCTCACAGTCAGCTATTGGATGGAATACAGGGCCCCCAATGGAGGAGCTTGATAAAGCACCCAAGGAACTAAAGGGAACTGCAACCCTATAGGTGGAACTACTGCTTATTTCTAATGGTGGGATCTCTCACTCTCCTGGCCTTGCGATTCTCCTCTGCCAACTGCCAGAACCATGGGCCTGGGAATTTCAAATGCAGACCCAAGTTAAACAATTTTCCTTAAACTCCTTAGCTTTATCTCTCTCCCTAGTGTATTTGTTGCAACAGTCTTCAAATCAAGTGCAAACTGCTCCAGCAACTAGCCAGCTCCAAATATCCCCTCCAAATCTGCATCTGTACTGCAGATAGAAGGAGCATTGCCTCCCACAGACCATCCAGGTTGGAAAAGATTTTCCATCTCATTTTCAACAGACTGGGAATTTTTTTAAAATCTGTTTTGTGATCTTTGAGGATTCATATTCACCCCAAGCATGTTATGTGACTATTTCAGTTGATATTCACACCAACTGGCCGAGTTTGGATCAATTCTTAGAGGCCAGAGTTAAAGTGCAAATGGATCACAGAAATGTATTTCTTTAAAAAATTGATGTATTTCATTACTAAAAGGAAAATGCAGTAAAGCAAGAAAGAAAACATGCTGAGTAGCCGAAGCTAGGCATTCTGGCTTTAGTTCAACATTCTCATCGTGGCTATGATGAGCAGTAAAATACTGGATAAATCACTTTTTAAGGCCATAAGCTGTGTATGACATTAACGACATTAGTACCAAAATCTTTGGAATTCTAGCTATTTCTCTGTATTTGAGTAAGTGCATATTTTGTTTAGCTTTCACTAAAACAGAGCAAACATCTGCCTAATCCATTTAATTTCATTTGACAAAACATCTCAAGCATGGCTACGAGTCAACTTTTCTTGCTTTTATGTAGTTATTCGTCTTCAGTATGATTTATTAACAAGTCATAAAATATAAATGTATTAAAACTCAACATCCAAAATTGGATATTTTAAATCCTATGAACATAATATGAATTGTATATTAATGTGTTATGAGCAAGTTGTTCTGTTCACAGAAATGGAACAAATTATATTGGGTTTATTGGTATTACATTTAATTCAGTAAAATACATTATTTTTATAACACGCACAACGGGAATTAACTGTATCATTTACCCCAATTTAGTGATAAGGTTTGAGAACTAGAGTGAACATATAGGATATATGATGGGTACAATAATAAAATCTCTTTCTGGGTCTTTTGAACTATGAACTTGAAGGTGACATCATTAGTATGACAGTTTTCTTAAAACACGGTTTTGTTTATAGATGAAATGAGTCAAAATATTGTGATAAGAATTCATTATTGTTATTACTTATTCACTTATAAAGTAAGACAATTTAGTTACATACAGTTGTACTAGAGCAACCAATCTACATGTAGATTTCATGTAATACACCATTTTTTGATACTAATATTCAGTGTCTATTTCTTTATCCAGTACATCAGGTAACGACCAATACTAGCACTCTTATCATTTTAATGAAATGGTTTTGGGATCAAGTAAGTAAGATGCTTGCTTGCTTAATTCCAAATGGCATCAACTCTGATAGATGCCTAATTGGGAAGATGGATGGTCAGAAGGATGAGATATAGTGCAGTGCACTGAGTAAGAACATTCCCATAGGCTCTGTTATTTGAATGCTTGCTCCAGAGTTGAACTACTTGAGGAACATTGGGAGGTGTGACTTTGTTAGAGGAAATGCATCATTGGAGGTTGCTTTAATGCTTCAAAAGTCCATGCCAGGCTCAGCACCTCTTCTCCCTCCCTCCCTCCCTCCCTCCCTCCCTCCCTCCCTCCCTCCCTCCCTCCCTCCCTCCCTCCCTCCCCTGACCTCTACTGCCTGCAGCTCTAGTGTAAAGATCTTAGTTACTGCTCTAGCTCCCTGACTGTCTCTTTCCTGTCATGATAATCACTATGTAACTCTCTAAAACTGTAAGTTAAATGTTTTCTTTCATAGGAGTTACCTTTATCATGATGTCTCCTGACAGCAATAGAACAGTAAGACAGACAGACAGACAGACAGACACTCAGACAGATATATGAATAGTATATCAATAAACTGCTAGATCAGCAGTCAACATAGTTTTCAGTTGTACATGGGAGGATATATAGGTTTCCTATGCATGGCATTTCCTTAGCAAAAGTAATCTAAGGAAAATGACAACACGCATTCCATCTAATTACAAATATACCTATGGAATGATTCATCCAGTGTGATTCAAATAAATCAGTAACTGCTCACAACTTCTTTCCTTATTTTTCTCTTCATGCTAGGTCTCCAGGAGCCATCAATATATCCAGAATAAAAACTCATTTTGCTCATCCTCAACAACTCAACTCTCACAACATTTAAAGACTGAATATTGAGCTTGATTTTTATACAAAGTAAAGTGGTTTTTGTTTTGTTTTTATACTATGGCTTTAATAGGCATCGATGATCATATAAAAACCACTACAGCTAATTTATCAGAAATCTTATGACTGTAGGAAGAAAGTAATGGCCACCTCTGCATAAATGCCTGGGTCTACGCAACTGCAAAGGCATCTCCTGCAGGAGGACCTAATTGAGGACTGTCTGCGAGATGAAGGATTGCTGAGGCAGACAATGCCAGCCAATCGGGAACTTCTGTGGAGAAGAGATGCTTTCTTGGGACCAGTGGGGCTCCAGTGGAAGGTATTAAGGCAACTTGCAGCAGCATCCTGAAAACGTGTTGCTGCTTGTTTCTCACCTGCTCCCTGAGTCCGTTCCATTGATTTTGTGCCACCTCACCGCCAAGGCCCAAGGGTAGGTAAGGTTGGGCAGCAGATGACCCAGGGCAACCTATGACCAGTTTATGCACTATTTGTATCACCTGAAAGTATCCATCTGCCTCTTGTAGTCAACACCTTCCTCCAGTTCTTGCCCCTGGCAACCATTCTGCATTTTTAAAAATTAAATGTATTTATTCCTTTTACACCCCAATATCTGTTCTCCTCTCTCAGAGTACCCTGTCATACTAGTCCTCCCTCCATTCCTGCTTCTCTTTTGAGAAGTGGACATCCCTCTCTTTGTGTTAATCACCCCTCACCTGCCCATAAGTCACATCACTGCGGGGGTTTAGGAACATCCTCTCCCAGTGAGGCCACATATGGCTGTCCATCTGGGGTGTGGGATCCACAGGCCAGAAGGCAGGTAACAGGTTCAAGGACAGGCCCTGTTCCAGTATTTAAGGGATCCACATGAAGACCAAACTGCTCATCTGCTCCATATTTTCAAGGGCCTAGTTCCAGCCTGTGCTCACTCTGGTTAGTTTCTGGGAGCTCTCAAGGATCTGCATTTCTTTGTTCTATCTTTACTTCTGGCTTACTAAAAAAAAATCTAATAAAAATTATTACAAATGATTTATCTGGTAGAATTATGGTTTTTTTTAATAGAATCTGTTTGACTAAGAGATGGATTTGTCCACAAATAAGAACAAGGACATGAAATTGGTGTCACTTAACATAGTGCATTGGCAATTCATACACTGTATGGTTGGTTCACTAGATGGGGGATTTTAATTCACATACTGGGGTCATGTTCAGTTTGTTTATCTGGTGTAAGGCATTATGCAAGGGCAAGTTTACCAGTAACAGAGAATTGATTGGTTTTTAGAGCTAATGAGACATAATGAGTACCATTTTCCTGCCAATGATAACTTGCAAGACTGCCTCTCCCCCAGGAATGTTGGAATCAGTCTCTTTTCTGTAACTTCCTGTAGTGAGAAGTGTCTGTGCGTGAACTCAAAGTTAGAGATCTAGAAACAATCAGAAAGTAAAATTCACTTTATTTTAAGAGGTAATGTAATTTAATAATAATGTCAAAAAGTCAACTAACATTAATGCCATAAGGTTAAAATGGAATGTCTAATAAAACAAAATTAAGAGATATTAATAGTACTTTTCTAGAATTTTTTTGTAAGTTCATTATTTTCAATATGTCATTATGTTCATAATTTCATATGTAAAAGGGTATATCATGGTATCAATTCAATATGTCATTATGTTCATAATTTCATATGTAAAAGGGTATATCATGGTATCAACTCAGCCTTCCTCATTTTCTTCTTGAGTAATAGCATCTATGTCCATCTCTAAGCAGCATTTATTGAAGTGAAGGAATGAGTTAAATTTATACATCTTTACATTAATTAAACATCTAGACTTTAATTTGACAGCCATAGAAAATTATAAAATCTTATAAATTCTGACTTTAAATATATGTATATTAACATTAAGTTTATCTGTAGAATATATGAAATATTTATACAATAGAAATTAAGTGCTGAAATTATCAAAGGTTACATCAAATATACTTCTGAAAATGTGAAGTGACTCTTTCTGTCATTCACAACACCTACATATGAAAGAAAAGATGGAGCAATTTTGAGACATAATTTCTGTTGTTCAAATATGTTGAAATTAGGCTTGATTGGTTGTGACTTGTCACTATAGAAATCCAAACAAATAGGTTTTAATATTGGCTGTGTTCGTATTGGGATGTCAGAGAGGTCTGAATTTCATAATTATGAAGTCATTGCTAACATTTATTAACTTGCAGTATGGATTGGTAAATGGCAGAGAAGTGCTTTTGGTTCAGAGTTACAGTTCTCTGGGGATTCAGTTCTTACATCATAATCTTTGATGTAAGAAAAATATAATCTGTGTGACTAAGAAGTTGAGGTTTCTATAAAAGAGAACAAAAGGACTAAATCTAAGCCTGAAGATTTATAGCAGGTTCAATGTCCACATTACATCTTAAGGTTAGTCAAAGGAACTAAATCTGAAACCCTGGCTGCTTTCTTTGTTACTAAGATACAAATAGAAAAGAAAGAGTTTTATGAAATCTCTAGCTTTAGGACTTAGTAGTTGATTCTCAGAGAACGATAGAGGAGTAAATAAATACCTCTGCTGAAAACTTAATTCTGATGAGAAATCAGCAAGTCAGAAACATTGGTGCTTAGTTTTTCTGTACATTTGCCTGATACTGACCAAGTGTCCTCCAGTATCATTGTATTCTATCAGTCAGTACTCACGTACTATCCTGTAGTACTGGTGTACTCCTTCCTATGGTACACATCATCTGGTAGAAACCTTGTTCATTTAGAGAAATATTGTATTATATGCTTATTAATACCCATCATAAATATTATCAATTATATTAGAATGTAATTATATTTTATTAGTTTATAATTAATTATTTAATTTAATTGCATTCTATCAATTCTATTACAAACATAAATTACTAATAAGTATTTGTGAATATTTATTAACCTATAAAGATTATTTATATGAAATTAGGTGCTATATTCTTCATATGAATTCTCCTCTTTCAATAGTAGACATTTGTATCAAATTTTACCTAGATAAGCTGCAGCTGTATCTCTGTGTTATACATGCTGAGACATGTTGGGTTTAGGATTTGTATTAAACACTTCTATCCTGTTCCTACCCACAAACACTTACTGAATATCCTCTCAAGATCAGCTAATCTGCTGCCATATGAGAATATAAAGATGACCTAGCACAGGTTGTCCTGAGAAGTGTGTAATTTCACAACAGAGGCACATCTACTATGATAATTGGGATGATGTAAGGGAGACAGTGTACTGCAGCTTAAATACTGGATTTATTTAAGGGAGGAAAATTCTAATCCACTTAGGAGATTAATACAGATCTCAGGAAGGATGTAATATTGAAGAGTATCCTTTAAGGAAAAAAAAATCACCATGTGGAGAACATGGCTGAAGCTTGTCCAGTAGTGGCATATAAGATTTATTTAATAGCTGAGTAGTACTCCATTGTGTAAATGTACCACATTTTTTGTATCCATTCCTCTGTTGAGGGGCATCTGGGTTCTTTCCAGCTTCTGGCTATTATAAATAAGGCTGCTATGAACATAGTGGAGCATGTGTCCTTCTTACCCGTTGGGACATCTAGAATGAATTTGTGAAATTCCTAGGCAAATGGTTGGACCTGGAGGGCATCATCCTGAGTGAGGTAACACAATCAAAAAAGAACTCAAATGATATGTACTCACTGATAAGTGGATATTAGCCCAGAAACTCAGAATAGCGAGATACATGGTACAATTTGCAAAACACATGAAACTGAAGAAGAACGAAGACCAAAGTGTGGACATTTTGCTCCTTCATAGAATTGGAAACAATCACCCATGGAAGGAGTTACAGAGACAAAGTTTGGAGCTGAGGCAAAAGGATGGACCATCTAGAGACTGCCATATCCAGGGATCCATCCCATAATTAGCCTCCAAACGATGACACCAATGCATATACTAGCAAGCATTGGCTGAAAGGACCCTGATATAGCTGTCTCTTGTGAGACCAGGCCGGGGCCTAGCAAACACAGAAGTGGATGCTCACAGTCAACTATTGGATGGATCACAGGGCCCCCAATGGAGGAGCTAGAGAAAGTATCCAAGGAGCTAAAGAGATCTGCAACCCTGTAGGTACAACATTATGAACTAACCAGTACCCTGGAGCTCTTGCCTCTAGCTGCATATGTACCAAAAGATGGCCTAGTCGGCCATCACTGGAAAGAGAGGCACATTGGACAGGCTAACTTTATATGCCCCAGTAGAGGGGAACGCCAGGGCCAAAAAATGGGAATGGGTGGGTAGGGGAGTGGGTGGGGGGAAGGGTGTGGGGGACTTTTGGGATAGCATTGGAAATGTAATTGAGGAAAATACCTAATAAAAAAATTCAAAAAAAGATTTATTTACATAATCAGTAAAGTACAAAGTTGAGACTTTAAACATCTAACTGAATTTCTTGTATTAAAACATTGAAAATTCTAAGTACAGACATCAGAAAATTTGGAATATATTTCAAGAAAATGTGAAACACAAACACACAAGTATATGTAGATGATAGTCTAATAGCATTACATATTTGTAGGAAGTCACTAGTTTAAATAAGAAGAATCTATTTGGATTACACGAGATGTATTAGAGAAATCTCTTTGAATTAGCAGTAATAGGAATACACTATGTATAAAAACAATTATCAACATAGAGCTTGTATCGAAATGAATATGAAGTCATTATTTAACATCAGCTATATGTTAGAGTAAATATTAATTCAAACAATTACTAATATTCCAGAGTCAAGCTAAGATACTGAAATAATACATTTTATTCAAACTCAGAAGTAAGGTGAATCACAATACTACCTTGTAGTACATATCAATTTTGATATTTTAATAACAAAGTAATAGTTAATTACAAAATTAGTATATTTCAATGTGACTTTAAAGTCACTTGTTTTCAGAGACAGTGTGTCATCTACAGCTAAAAATAGTCTACAACACTAAGTCCAGGATGAGTTGAGTTTATGCTGATTGTCCTGTCTCAGTTTCCTGAAATCTTGGGATTATATGTGAGTTTTACTATCTCTGTTTTCACTGCAATGTTTTCTTATATGAATGAAGCTTGCAAGTATTCATTGTCTGAGCTGGATGTGGTGGTGCATGTGTTTAATCCTAGCACTCAGGAGGAGGCAGGGTCTGGGGAAGGTAGATCTATGATTTCAGGGCAAGCCTGGTCTACAGAATTTCAAAACAGTCAGAGCTACACAGAGATACCCTGTCTAGAAATACGGAAGGAAACATCTATAAGTTTTGATAGTCGTACACATAACAAAAGGTTTAAGTACAAACAATGAAAATTCTGGTAACAGCTAAATTAAGAAAGATATTTTTTTAAACTTCAGCTTAATATAACTTAAATTCTATGGAGCAGGATGATTTGTGAACACCACAGAGATGTTATTTCATGCCATTATCAGACAAGCTTCTGCTTGTAATGGAGAGTGTTATATGCAGAGATCCATGGCTGCTAATATGCTGAGAGTAACCCCAAGACATTTATATCATCTTAACTCTCAAAGATCATTATGGAAGCAGGCATAGAAAGAATGTAAGAAAAAGAGATAGGAAGGGCTGTGAGATGTTCTTTTCTCACAACTCGTGAAATCACAATTCACTGTAGTGACTGCCTACCCTGGTGCTGCATATAACCAGACCTGTTAACACTTCATCATGGATCTGAGGGAGATTCTTGGGACAATACCTCTCCTTGCTGTAACATTGGTTACTGATGGATTGCGGAGTAAAGAAAGATATTGTCTCCAGTTGTATATCCAATGAAGAATGAATGCGCCAGGTTCCAGTGAATAACTCTAAGCTCAGACAAACAATCCTGGCTAAACGCATCAGGTCTCAAAAAGCAAGCAAATGCAAAACCAAAAGGAAAGGAGTGTGGAGAAGGTAGGTGAGTGGGGTTGATGGGTTTCAGTAATCTGACTGCACTTATTCATCTTTATCAAAGAACAAGTTCAATAAAAATTATTAAAAATATAACAAAGTAGTATGGACAAGAGAAGTTACAGAGATCATCTCAACCATAAGACATTGTTGAGTTATTGCTGCAAACTGCATATTCAAAATATCAATAAGCTTCCTAATAATACTTTGCGCCTAAGAAGCTTTTAATAACTATATGTTTTAAAGAATGATTATAATGATTGTTATTTCTTTAAATTGAATATGTATGTCTGTCTGCAAATGTCTGCACACATGTCTCTATACCTCATGTGTGCCTGATCCCACTGAAGGTGAGAAATGGAAATTGGATCCCATGGAACATAAATTAGAGACGATTGTGAACTTCCATGTAAGTGCTAAGAATTGAATCTGGATCCTCTGAAAAAGCAACCAGTGCTCTTAACTGCTGAGACATTTCTTCAGACTCATAATGATTTTTAAATACCAGAGATACCTAAAAAAAAATTCTTAATTGTTTTACAGATTATATTCTACAATGAATTGAACATTATTTTTATATTATATTTTTTAGTTCAAACAATGGGATTATCTACTGAAATGAAACGGATTGTGATGAATATACTCCTAAAAATTATTATTTTCTTATGTAAAATATTGGTCTTTTTTCTCGAAATGGCATGTGAATAGACAAAATGATTATGAAGTATGTGGTACCCAGATAAATGTTTGGCTTAAAATGTCAATTCAATTTATATTGATAGATTTTATTTTGAATTAATGTAAATCACTGCAACAGTTTGGAGAATGAAACAGGAGGTTTGTTACGGGTCACAGGACAGACTATGTTGAAGTGAACCCTTGTCTTGTAGAAATTAGAAAAAATGTTTTAGTAAAAAAATTAATTTTAGTATTTCAGGGAATTTAGGAATTCTCAAATTATTATAATCTGAAAAATAAATATATTTTAAGGCAATTTCTTAATACATCTTACTGCTTAGGGAGCTTACAATTTGTATGACAATTATATGAAATTTGATGTCAATAAAAACGGGTCTATATCGCACATCATAGAGAAATCTCTGAAGGGTGGAATGGGATTTTCATATGGTTTTAAGCTTAGGCAAATGCTTTTACCAGGAGAAAGTAGATTAAAAATGGTTAATTTGGAAGAGAGATTAAGTGAATCTGTCTGGGAAGACAATTATATATCCTGTTGTTTGTTGAACCAGGTCCCTATCCTTCATACACATGTTGATGTGTATGAAGATACCTTTGAGGCTTAGGAATATGACCATATTTTATTGGCTGCAGTGTCTTTGCAGATGCAACTCTGATAAAAGGTAACACAGGCTCAAGCTATGCTTCCAAGATAAATGGGAGACCATTCAAATTATGCTTAGAAGGGCATGTGAGGACAAGGAAGTACAAACAGAAGCTGGCCACATGATGATGAGGAGAAACATCAAAGTGATGTTCCTGTAACAGAATGGACAGCGTAGATATCTTATGACCCAAAGAATCTAAGAATGTAATATAAAATAGCTTCTTTCAGAATCCACAAGGAGTCACTGTCCCTGAATTGGAAAAGAAGTATCTCTTATTTCAAGCTACCTTATTTGTTTGCTGTCACAGGATGCTAAAGAGTCCTGCTTAACGTACAATGTTTAAGAGCTGACAAAAGAAAATTATTGAATTGTGACAAAGTATGACAAACTCAAATAAAAACTGGTTGTCATGTGTGTAAGTTACATCAGAGACCTCTCAATTTCATGCTCCGCCTCAGGGTTTCCAATGCTGTCAATAGACACATGACCGAGGCAACAATTATAAGGTACAACATTTAGTTTGGGATGGCTTACAGGTTTAGATGTTCAGTCTATTATCATCAAGGAATGAAGCATGGCAGCATCGAGGCAGCATGGTGCTCAAGAAGTTGAGAGTTCTACCAAAGGGAAATAAAAGAACACTGGCTTTTAGTTTAGGAGGAGGGTCTCACAAAGTCCACCCTCACAGTGACAAACTTTCTCCAACAAGGCCACACCTCCTCCAATAAAGCCACACCTCCTAACAATGCCACGCCCTAGGCCAAGCTTTTTGAAACCACCATACAGCAGTTATATTCTTTCATTTACTTGTTAAAGGGAAACAATTTGCATAGAAGAGGATATTCTGGGAAGCTGGAAGCTCAAGTTTTTTTTTTTTTTTTTTCAGGAAGGATTACTTCCACTTTCTTACTAAGGGTTAATGGGAGTTTATACTCATTACTGTTAAGTATAAAGTGCCTGCTATAGATGAGAGAGTAATATCAGATAAAGCTTAGAAAGTGCCCTTTGTCCTTTGATATAAATGTTTCCATGGATCTATCTAGAAAACACTTTCCATTGTATATGGCATGTAAGACTCTCAAAAAGATGACCAAGTTGACAACTATCATGATAACACACAGAAAGTGTTTTTGATGAATGGGCCTTTATGGGTGAGAGAGTTTAAATGTACCTCAAGGAATTCTATAGCAAGCAATACCATTTCTAAAAGTGGAAAACTGAAATTTTAGTCTCATTATTGCTAAGTGGAAACCAATACTAACAGTTTGAATTATGATACCTGAGCAAGATCAGGTAATGTATGTTTCTTAATACACAGTTTTTGTTTTGGAATGAACAGCTAGTTCCCATAACAAGCAAACTTGATAATTAGTGTGTATGTGACAAAGTAATATTCTGGTAGAGAAAGCAGGGGACAGGGCAGGGGGAACCACGGATAATGGTAAATGTGCAGTTTGCATTTCTGTAGAGCCTATACACAAATATTTTTCTATGGCATATAATAGTGTTATAAATCTATCTTCTTGGAATGCTTGAGTTGGTTGCCAGGTTGCATTCTTAAAGATCTGTCTGCTGTCACACCAATGGATAATTTAAGATCAGGTAATGTTATAGTCTCATGGACCTGGTTCAGTACAAATGTGTATAACATCTGAGGACTATCTTCAGCTTTTCTTATGTTTTACTAAAACCATCATCAACACTAGGATAGTTGTTTTCAATCAATAATAGTATGTAAAAATTACAATATGACTGATTTTGAAGCATAGCGGCTACTGGCTACTTTCATCTTAGAGATATGCAGAGATCCACAAACAAAATTGGACCAAGTTTCTTCAGTCTAAGAGATGAAGGATGAATCAAGATTGCAGTTCTTAATTCATTCACCCATTTTTTTCTATTCTATTCTGGTTTTGCATTATGATATTGACATTAGTTTTATTATCAGGGAAGTCATCTTTGTTCATACAACCAAAGCAGCTACCTTAAGCAAACTTTCCTGTATCAGAGAACTCCCTGAATACTTACTGCTTTTTTCTAAATATAAATTTATAGTTATATCTCCTGGAATAACTGAATATAATTTTAAATAGTTCAGCTATGTGGATGCATATATTGTTGACTCTGAGATAATCTTTGATGGCTAAGTTCAAGAATAATGCAGGCCTTGTTAAGTAGAGAAATCTAGAAAAGAACAAGAGAACAGTATTGTTCTTTCCACAGTATTTACGTTGAAATCTACAGAGTACTATTAAAGGTAACAATGTCATTTTGGGGAGCTGCCGGGTTTTTGGTTTTGTTTTTTGTTTGTTTGTTTGTTTGGTTGGTTGGTTGGTTGGTTTGGTTTGGTTGGTTGGAACCTTTCATGAACACATCAGTGGCTTGAACAAAATACTATAATATCCTCATCAGGAAACCACACATAAGTTAAAGGATTCCCCTCCTCCTTTGTATACCTAAGTGTTTTCAAGGTGGGCCTGGAATAATGGTTATTCTTGTTCTTCTAACACATTTCCTTTCTTTAGGTAGTGTGGGGAGCCGCCCTCACATTCGCCATTGCAAGATGGCGCTGACATCCTGTGTTCTAAGTGGTAAACAAATAATCTGCGCATGTGCCAAGGGTAGTTCTCCACTCCATGTGCTCTGCCTTCCCCTCGGCCAATGGGCTGCAGCCAATCAGGGAGTGACACATCCTAGGCGGAGGATAATTCTCCTTAAAAGGGACAGGGTTTCGCCATTCTCTCTCTTGCTCTTGTTCTCTTGCTCTTGCTCTCTTGCGCTCTGGCTCCTAAAGATGTAAGCAATAAAGCTTTTGCCACAGAAGATTCTGGTTTGTTGCGTCTTTCCTGGCCGGTCGCGAACGCATGTAAGAAGGTAGAATATTGTGATGAATATAGGAAACATAAAAACCAACAGTCCAATAAAATCTCAAAGGAATTTCAGTGAAAATGAAGAACATGAACATGGGACAATGCATGCATCCCATGTAGATAAAGAAGTAGCTAGATGGATGCACAGAGATAAAGATGCATCAACTCTATTGCTGCAGCAGGCCTTCATTTAAGAGTAACACAAAACCATCCATCAAAGGTGAAAGAAATTTTATTTCAGGATTCAAATACGGTTAGAATTGACTGTAGAAAAAGCATTTTGCCATAGGGATATTTGTGGTATATTAAAATGAAGACAAATACTGTCCTGCTTACTAACTCAAGTTGCTAGCTTTTAATCAGAATAATCAATTATCCCTGAAGACAGAGAGAAAAGGAAAGAGAATGGAAAACAGGACTACATATGAAGGTGGATGCACAATGAGAGTGCTGCAGATGGGAGGACAAAGGAAAACTCTCCTGCTTTCATGCCCCAGGGCAAGATCTCCAATCCCCCACAGGTAGGGAGGGGCAAGGTGGTAAAACACTCCTCCCTCCCCTGTCCTTCAGCACATAGATTAGGTGTGGGGCCAGCTTCGATGCTTCTCATCTAGATGTAGACACATCTGCTCCCCTAACATCAGAGTCAGTTCTACAATGCTGCCCACATGAGGGGTCAGGCAGCTCTACAAAGTATGGTGGCTGGTTAGGGGCTGGAGCCAGCAGTGAGCAAAAAACCATCTGTGTATGTTTATGTAGGTTTTAATCTCTTTTTCTCTTTCTGTCTCTGTGTCTTTGTCTCTGTCTCTTTCCCTCCCTCTCTCTCTCTGTGCACATGTGTGTGTGCCTGTGTATGTGTGTGTTTCCTTGTACCATGTACCTGTGTAAGTACAGAGATCAGAGTTAGACTTTGGACACTGAGTTTCTCAGCATATTTTTTTATTTAATTTATTTTTTTAATTAGGTATTTTCTTCATTTACATTTCAAATGCTATCCCAAAAGTCCCCCAGACCCTCCCCTACCCACTCCCCTACCCACCCACTCCCACTTCTTGGCCCTGGCATTCCCCTGTACTGATGCATATAAAGTTTGAAAGACCAAGGGGCCTCTCTTCCCAATGATGGCTGACTAGGCCATCATCTTGAAAGACCCCCGAAGAGAGACCCTCACTTAAGCACTCAAGCCCCGGGACAGCCGCGGACCCAAGAAGACACTGAGACCGTACTCAAAATGTAGAAGGCAAGATTTAATAGAACAACAGCAAGAAAGCACATGGAACATAGACCAGAGCTCTGGGGTCGAAACTCATGCACCTAGTGGTGTAGAGGAGAATCGACGACCAGCCAAATTTTTCACAGGCTTATATAGTAAAACTCAAGGGGGGGAAGCTGGGCAGGGAAAGTACAAGTTTACATCACTAGGGGGTTCTGCCAAGGGACAAGGGGTTCTGCCAAGGGAATCTACGTAACTAAGGGGTCATGTCCTATTATTTGGCAATGTACCCGGTTCATTTTGAGGTTGTTCCAGGAGGCCCTTATCTCAAAAATGTTCTTGGAACAGTTTTTAGTTGGGAGGGTTCGAACTCTAGGGTGAGGAGTTCAGGAATGCATTCTGGGGTGAAGAGTTCAGGAGTATTCTGGGAACAATCTCCAGAGGGGAGGGGTCGGGTTCTGGGGTGAAGAAGAGTTCAGTAAAATTTTTATTCTTCATTCCCCACTTCTTTTTAGAAGATAGCTCTAATCTTAGAGCGAGTTTTCAACCTCCTGAAGGACCCGATATTGTTGCCTTAGTACCATAACTTGGACTGCGTTTATCCTTTCTCTAATAAAAGCTACTAACTTATTAAGGATGCATGGGCCAAAAGTAAGCAAAAGCATAAGTGTAATTAAAGGTCCTGCTATAGTGGAGAGGAGAGTGGTGAGCCAAGGGGACTTATTAAACCAGCTTTCAAACCATCCTTGTTGGCTTTCTCTTTCTCTCTTACGTATATCTAGGCGTTCTCTAAGTTTAGCCATAGAATCTTTGATTACTCCTGAATGGTCAACATAAAAACAACATTCTTCTTTTAAGGCAGCACAGAGTCCTCCTTCTTTAAGGAATAATAAGTCTAATCCCCTTCTATTTTGTAGCACCACTTCGGACAGGGAAGTTAAAGATTCTTCTAATTTGGTTATAGACTGTTCTATAGTTCTAAGATCAATATCCATAGCTGCACGTAGTTCTTCATAGTATTGGGGGGTCTTAATTAAGGCAGCGGTTCCTGTACCTACTCCAGCTGCTACTCCCAATCCTAATAGAACTGCCAAAGTTAAGGTAACGGGTTCTCTTTTCCAGCGGACCCGATGTTCAAATTTATCTAAAAAAGAGCTATCATCATGATACAAGAGTCTGGGAATAAGCTGAACCAAAATGCAGAAATCTTTGGAACTATTAAAAACAGACATAGACACACAAGGAGTGAGACCGGTATTGCAAGCCCACACTGTGTCTAGGGGGGGCACTAGATACTGACCACTTTTGCTAGACTGGATGTTCTGGGTCTGATTACAGAGGTGCCCTTTATCCTGAGGTACCTGGCCCAAGCAAAGCCCTCTTCCTGAAACTGCTGCTAGAGTCAACTTTTTGTTTTCTCCCCAAAGACATTGAGAATGATCTGAAGTGATATTATAAGTCCTGATCTGAGCTATTCCTTCATAATAAGGGGGGCTAGAGGCATAGCATAACCAGCATGATTGAGTCATATTAGGGTTAGTTCTATTTAGAACTAAAAAAGCTCCTTGGACTAGACTGACCAGACGGTCCTCTGTTCCCAGGGGCGGTGGGGAAGCCAAGGTAGGCTTTATGAGGAGAGTATTAGTTCCTAGGGAGGGTACCACTGTGTTGGGCTGTGGAGTTGGTGGAGCTGGTACAGTTGGGACCTTTGGGGGAGCCAGTACGACTGAGGGGCCCTGTTCTATAAGGACCTTGTTGGGCCCTACAAGTGTCACTGCCGGGTCTCTCACTGTCAGTCTGATCGTGAAAATGAACCCAGGATCTCTTAGTGGAATGTATACTCGCCAACCCCACCTATTTCCTTTAAGCCAACTTAGACGGTGTTGTTTTCCGTTCTCGGTGAACCTTATACGTAGGGGGTTGCAGTATTTATCTTTGCATGGTCCTGAGGGTGCTCTGTTTTTAAAAGCGCACCCACTCTCTTGATATTTATAGGGGTTTCTTTCTCCTTCATTTGACTTATCATAGCCACTACCTCGTTTTACCGTGATTAGGTCCCATTTAGAGGAGGGCTTCCAGTAAGCATCCCCTGTCGTTTCACATGTCCATTTACCACAAAAGTAATCTGATGCCCCCCCCCCCGCATTCTTGTTGAAGCCTTTTGCTCTGACCCTGACCAGGGCAAACATAAAAATGTGCAGCTCTAAGATTAGCTCGGTAGAACTGCCCCGAACACCCATATGTGCTCCCTATCCCATTTGGGACACACCGATCCTCAGGGGGTGGGTTGCTAAGATCAGTATGATCTGAGAGGTCCCAATTGGGGGATCCTGCCACTAACTTACAGATGTCAGGCGTGAGATCAGGCCACCAAGTCCAGAGGGGATGGACTGCAGTGGTTGCCCATACAATGTTTCCCTTTTCATTAAGCACCTCCCAGGACTGTTGAATTGGAGCATGAGGGTTAAGGTTCCCTAGGTCTAGAGTGGCGCCTGCGGCGCAGACGAAGCTTAAGAGGATTGTCAGTGGCTGCCACTGTCCAATTGTCATCGTGGTTTTCTTCATCTTGACTGGCAGCCCTCTTGACATGGGAGGCGTGGATCCAGGAGGCGATTCCGTCAACTTTTACCGCAGTAGGGGTTGTCAGTAACACCAAATAGGGTCCCTTCCACCGTGGCTCAAGGCTGCCGGTTCGGTGCCGTCTGACCAAGACTTTGTCTCCAACTCGGAACCCGTGGGGTACTGCGGTGGTCCCTGGGGTATAGGCTGCCTTCAGTTGGTCCCAAATCTGGGTCCTAATTACTTCTAGGGCCTTTAAATGAATAAGCAAAGAGGAGGGTAAGACAGGGTCAGAGTCGGAAACTAATGTTCCACCAGCTTCCATTAAGGGGGGAGGTCCTCCATACAGAACTTCAAAAGGAGTGAGCCCGAAACGACCAGGGGTGTTTCGGGCTCGGAAGAGCGCAAGAGGAAGGAGAGCCACCCAGTCTTTTCCGCCGGTCTCAATGGCTAATTTAGTCAAGGTCTCTTTTAAGGTCCTATTCATCCTCTCTACCTGTCCTGAGCTTTGAGGGCGGTAAGCACAGTGTAATTTCCAATCGATGCCCAACTGAGTGGCCAAGCCCTGACTTACCTGGGCAACAAAAGCTGGTCCATTGTCGGACCTGATTACCTTAGGGATTCCAAATCTTGGCAGGATTTCTTCAAGGATCTTCTTGGCCACAATCTGGGCAGTCTCTGTTTTAGTGGGAAATGCCTCGACCCATCCTGAAAAGGTGCTAACAAATACTAACAGATACTTGTTACCATACATTCCAGGTTTAACTTCAGTAAAGTCTACCTCCCAATACACTCCAGGATGGTCTCCCTGTTGTCTCTTTCCAGGTTCTCTGTAGGCTTTAGTCGCATTAGTGAATGCACATGGTTTGCAGGAGTCTATAATCTTTTGAGCCACTGACTTCAGGTTGGGGACTTGGTATCGGGAATTTTTAATTAGTCTCATCATTTTTTCAACTCCCAGGTGGGTGAATTGGTGTAGTCCTTTCACAAATTTTATTCCTTCTTCGGGAGTCAATTCTATTTTCCCTTCAAAAAAATATGGGAGGGGATCACTGGTCCACCATAGTTCTTTTATGTTATACCTCTCATCCTCAGTGCTTTTGGGCGGATCACCTTTTTCAGTTAAGATCATGGCCCCTTGAGCAACTTGTTTTGCCACTAAGTCTGCCATTCGGTTGCCCTTGGCCACCAAGTCTTCTCCTCTTTGGTGGCCGGGGCAGTGGATGATGGCTACCTTTTTAGGTGCATGTATGGCTTCCAACAGGGCCAGAATTTCTTCTTTGTTTTTAATGTCTTTACCAGCCGAGGTCAATAGCCCTCGCTGCCTGTAGATGGCCCCATGGATGTGTGCGGTAGCAAAAGCATATCGGCTGTCAGTGTAGATATTAACGATCTTACCTTTAGCCTCTCGGAGGGCTTGTATAAGCGCTATAAGTTCAGCCTTTTGTGCCGATGTTCCTTCAGGCAAAGCGCTTGCCCAAATTACCTTTTTCCTGTCTACCACCGCAGCTCCAGCCTTTCGCTTCCCCTCTATCAGGAAACTGCTGCCGTCCGTGTACCAACTGGAAGCTCCAGGCCAGGGTTGGTCAGTCAGGTCACTTCTGGTCCCAGTTTCTTCAGCGAGGATGTCCATACATTGATGTACTGGGACGGAATCATTCGTTAGAGGGAGAAGGGTAGCTGGGTTGAGGATGGCAGGGGGCGCAAAGGTTACACGCTCATTTAGCAGCAGGCTCTGATAGTGTGTCATTCGGGCATTTGTCATCCATCTGTCAGGTGGCTGCGCACGATACTTTCTAAGGCATGAGGGGCCACAACAGTCACCTGTTGTCCCATTGTCAATTTGTCAGCATCTTTGATCAGCAGGGCCACTGCTGCAATAGCTTTCAGACATGTGGGCCATCCACTAGCAACAGGATCTAGTTTTTTTGACAAATAGGCTACAGGTCTCTTCCAGGGTCCCAGTGCTTGTGTCAACACTCCCCTGGCTACACCCGCTCTCTCGTCCACATATAGGACGAAAGGCTTAGTCAAGTCTGGTAATGCTAGCGCGGGGGCAGTCATTAGAGACGACTTGATAGCCTCAAAAGCTCTTTGGTGTTCTTCTTTCCACTCGAAAGGAACCCCTTCCTTAGTCAAAGGATATAGAGGTGCTGCTAGGGTTGCAAAGCCTGGAATCCAGAGTCTACAAAAGCCAGCAGTCCCCAGAAACTCACGTACCTGCCGTGGGGTAGTTGGCGATGGGATCATCATAACAGTCTTCTTCCGGGCCTCTGTGAGCCATCTTTTGCCCCCTCGGAGGGTATACCCCAGGTAGGTTACCTCAGTTTGACAGATTTGTGCCTTTTTAGCCGAAACTCAGTACCCCAAGTCACTCAGTTCTGCGAGGAGCCTCTCAGTTCCCTGGTGACACAGCTCCTTCGAGGCCGCCGCGACCAAGAGATCATCCACATACTGTAGTAGGGTAAGCTGAGGGTTTCGAGCGCGAAAAGGCGCGAGATCCCGATGGAGGGCCTCGTCAAACAGGGTGGGGGAATTTTTGAACCCCTGTGGTAGTCTAGTCCAAGTTAGTTGACCAGTCTGTCTGCCCTCTGGGTCCCTCCATTCAAAAGCAAACAGGAGCTGACTCTTAGGGTGCAAACGCAGGTAAAAGAAGGCATCTTTTAAGTCCAGGACTGTATACCATGTTCTCTCAGGTGGGAGAGAGCTTAATAAATTGTACGGGTTCGGGACTGTGGGGTGAATGTCCAGGACCCTTTTGTTAACCTCCCGGAGGTCTTGTACCGGGCAATAGTCATTGGTCCCTGGTTTTCGAACTGGCAGAAGTGGTGTATTCCAGGGGGACTGACAGGCCACTAAAACTCCTTGGCCTAGCAACCTCTGGATATGAGGCCGGATGCCTTCTCTAGCTTCCTTGCTCATGGGGTATTGTTTTACCGAAATGGGGGTGGCATCAGCTTTAAGTTCTACCACAACCGGAGGCACTTGTTTAGCCAACCCCATTCCTGCTTGTTCTGCCCAGACTTTGGGGAACGCAGTTAGCCAACCTGAAGAGACTGCATTTTTGGGTTGTTCTTCATGCATCCGGTACTCTTCCTCTGTGTTGAGGACAAGGCAGGCAACAGGGGCCTTTCCCCAGCTTACTTGTGGGCCTTATGAAGTAAATTGGACTTGAGCCTTTAGTTTGGTTAGCAGATCGCGCCCCAAGAGGGGAGCAGGGCACTCAGGTATCACCAGAAAGGAGTGGGTCACTATATTCTTGTCTATCTGAAGAGCTCGTTTGGTCGTTCAGGGGTAAAATTTACTACCAGTGGCTCCAATTACCATGGTCTTTTTGGAGCCTAGCTTGCCTAGGGGGTTAATGAGTACTGAATGCTCTGCTCCGGTGTCTATCAGGAAGTTGACGGGAGTCCCCTCCACGGACAAAGTTACCCTAGGCTCAGGGAGGGGGTCTGAGCCCCGACTTCCCTAATCATCTTCTAGGGTCAGGACCTTGGATCGCTCCCGTTTTTTAGGGCAATCTCTAGCCCAGTGTCCTTTCTCTTTGCAATAGGCGCATTGGTCTTTTTCCAGTGGTATCTTTCTGCCACCTGGCGGTTTCACTGCCCTGTTGCCCAGGAGCCCTATTTTACCTTTTCCTGACTGTCTATCATTCACAACTGTGGCCAAAATTTTACTCAGATTTCTCTCCTGACGGCGATCCCGTCTATTTTCCCTCTCCTCCATTTCTTTCTTCTCTCTCTCTCTCCTGCCTCTCTTCTTCTGTTTCCCTCTTATGATAGACTTTCTCTGCTTCTTTTACTAAATCTTGGAGCGTATGATCTTGGAGCCCCTCCAGCCTTTGCAGCTTTTTCTTAATGTCGGGAGCGGACTGACCAATGAAGGCCATGGCTACAGCGGCTCTCTGCCCCTCTGACAAGGGGTCAAAAGGGGTGTATCTCCTATATGCCTCCATCAGACGCTCAAGGAAGACTGAGGGTGGTTCAGTCTGCCCCTGCAAGACCTCTCTTACCTTAGCCAAATTGGTGGGCCGTCTAGCGGCTCCTCTGAGACCTGCCACTAGAGTCCGGCGATAGACAAGGAGGCGTCCCCTACCTTCCGCGGTGTTGTAGTCCCAGTTGGGGCGGTTCAAGGGGAAAGCTTCATCCACGAGGTTAGGGAGGGCAGTGGGTGTGCCGTCCTCTCCCAGAACATTTTTCTCGTCTCCATCAGGATTCTTTCTCTTTCTTCTGTGGTGAAAAGAACCTGCAAAAGCTGCTGACAATCATCCCAAGTGGGTTGATGGGAGAACATAAGTGACTCAAGGAGCCCAGTAAGTCCAGAGGGGTTCTCTGAGAAGGGAGGGTGGTTAGTTTTCCAATTATATAAATCAGAAGAGGAAAAAGGCCAGTACTGTAAAGGAATGAGATCATTAGGTCCTGGTGCTGGCCCTCCCACATGTGCTCTGAGTGGCAAGGCAACTGTTGAGTCTGGCCCCCCTTCCTCCCCGGGGCTTCGGCCTCAGCGACTCCGAGTCCCGCCCGCCGGTCCCTGAGCCCCTCTCGCTATTGGTCCCTGTGGTGGGGCAGCTGCAGGTGGCTGTTGGGGCAGGGGGTAAGGGGGAGGTTGGGAGTCCATCCAGAGGAGGTCGTCAATCTCTGGATAGATCTTGGGGGGTGCTGATGGGCCGGATTTTCCGGCTGCATCAGACTGGGCAACCGCGACCGTCAGCTTCGAAGAGTTTGGGGTCCAAGGCTTGACCCACGGAGGTGGGAATTGGACGAGATTCTGCCAGGTCACAATGTAGGGGATCTGATCAGGGTGACCCCCTTCCTCCTGAAAAACAATTCGCCTGACGGCGGCGATTAGTGACAAGTCAAAAGCACCCTCAGGTGGCCAGCCTACTCCAAACGTTGGCCACTCGGAGGCGCAAAAGGTCTGCCACGGACCCTTTCTGACCTCCACCGACTGGTTGTGGGCTCTGACCCGCACCTCCTTCCAATGCTCCAGAGTCAGAGAAAGGGGAGTGGACACAGATTGTCCCATTTCTAGAAAAACAGTAGACACAACAAGAGCGGACACGAGACTAAGACAAAAAAGAAACCAGAAACGGCGGCGACTCTGCGTCGACCACAAGCAACTCAAAGAATCAGATGGCCTTTCTAAGGCCGGCCGATTGAGACCCTCTGCACGAGGTGGGACTCGAACCCACGATCCCGTGACCAAACGCGAGGTGGGACTCGAACCCACGGTCTCGCAACAAGGCGCAAGGTGGGACTCAAACCCACGATCTCGCAACAAAACGCGAGGTGGGACTTGAACCCACGATCTCGCAACTGGGCACGAGGTGGGACTCAAACCCACGATCTCGCAACCCCAAATGGTCTCTTGGCCTTCAAAGGGGTCCACCAGGCGTCTCTGGTCCTCCCCTGTTCCTCCTGGGACGTCTCCCAGGGTGAACGGACGGTGGACACCTGGACACGTCTATCCTTATCCACCCCGCGTTCCCTCTCGGAGCGCGGTCTCACTGAGCGTCCTCAAAACCGAAACTGCGATCGCACCAAACTTAGAAACAGAACACAAACATCAGACCAAAACAGAACAAAGAATCTTACCTCTAAGTGGGTCTAGGACCTCTGGGTGGTCGCGCTGATTCCCGGCCAATGCACCAAATGAAAGACCCCCGAAGGGAGACCCTCACTTAAGCACTCAAGCCCCAGGACAGCCGCAGACCCAAGAAGACACTGAGACCGTACTCAAAATGTAGAAGGCAAGATTTAATAGAACAACAGCAAGAAAGCACATGGAACATAGACCAGAGCTCTGGGGTCGAAACTCATGCACCTAGTGGTGTAGAGGAGAATCGACGACCAGCCAAATTTTTCACAGGCTTATATAGTAAAACTCAAGGGGGGAAAGCTGGGCAGGGAAAGTACAAGTTTACATCACTAGGGGGTTCTGCCAAGGGACAAGGGGTTCTGCCAAGGGAATCTACGTAACTAAGGGGTCATGTCCTATTATTTGGCAATGTACCCGGTTCATTTTGAGGTTGTTCCAGGAGGCCCTTATCTCAAAAATGTTCTTGGAACAGTTTTTAGTTGGGAGGGTTCGAACTCTAGGGTGAGGAGTTCAGGAATGCATTCTGGGGTGAAGAGTTCAGGAGTGTTCCGGGAACAATCTCCAGAGGGGAGGGGTCGGGTTCTGGGGTGAAGAAGAGTTCAGTAAAATTTTTATTCTTCAGTCTGATACATATGCAGCTAGGGATGCAAGCTCCGGGGTACTGGTTAGATCATATTGTTGTTCCACCTATAGGGTTGGAGTTCCCTTTAGCTCCTTGGGTAATTTCTCTAGCTCCTCCATTGGGGGCCCTGTGATCCATCCAATAGCTGACTGTGAGCATCCACCTCTGTGTTTGCTAGGCCCCGGCATAGCCTCACCAGAGACAGCTATATCAGGGTCCTTTCAGTAAAATCTTGTTTGTGTATGCAATGGTGTTAGCGTTTGGAGGCTGATTATGGGATGGATCCCTGGGTATGACAGTCTCTAGATGGTCCATCCTTTTGTCTCAGCTCCAAACTTTGTCTCTGTAACTCCTTCCATGGGTGTTTTGTTCCCAATTCTATGAAGGGACAAAGTGTCCACACTTTGGTCTTTGTTCTTCTTGAGCTTCATGTTTTTGCAGATTGTATCTTATTTCTCAACATATTAGTCTTCAAATATTGTTTTGGAATAGGATTTCATGCTAAACCTGGAACTTGCAATTTTGCCAAGATTGGTGTTTGACAAACTTCAGTGATCACACATCTGCTTCCAAATTTCCACAAGGTACCACCAGGTCCTTTTTTCTTTTTTCTTTTTTCTTTTTTCTTTTTTCTTTTTTCTTTTTTCTTTTCTTTTCTTTTCTCTTCTCTTCTCTTCTCTTCTCTCTTTTTTTATTTTTGTGTATATTTTGAGTTTTTTGAGACAGGGTTTCTCTGTGTCGCCCTGGCTGTCCTGGAACTCATTCTGTAGACCAGCCTTATCTTGAACTCAGAAATCCACCTACCTCTGCCTGCCAAGTGCTGAGATTAAAGGTGTGTGCCACCACTACCCAGCACCAACAGGTTTACTTATTGATATTTATTTTAGCTGTGTGTGTTTGCTAGATGTATATCATGCAAATATACACACATAAAATACACAACACACACACACACACAAACATAAACATACACACACAGATGCTTATGGATGCTTATGGTAATGGTGATGAGAGTCAGGGGTCTCTGTTTAGATCAGCCAGTGCTTTTAAATACTAATCATTTCTCTAGTTCTTCATTAGGTTTTAGTGTGTGTAATAGAATCTGAACTATACTTCTCACATTTGTAGAGTAAGCATATTTAACTACTGAATCATTTTTCCAGCCTCAGATAAAGCAATGATTACATAGAGGGGTAGTAAAAACTACCAATTGCTAAATCTCAGGGTCTCCAACCTACCTACTATATATGAAAAAAAATAAACTAATCTTTTCCCCAGGTCATCATAGATTTAGGTAATGCTGGTGAACTCATAAAACAAATGTGCAAGCAATGAAAATCTATACATATGGAGACATCATAGCTGAAGCATTTCTAAATTATGAAATCATTTATACCCAGCATCATAAATTTTGAGAATCAACAAGAATTCATTTAGTATGGATGAAATGTTTCCACAAGGGCCAAGTGCTCAGGTGATTAAGATTCTGCACATGGAACCAGTAGAGGACTAACTTAATGGGCATTCTTCACCAGGGCAACTCCTGGGTTTTCACCTCTCCAGGTGCATATTTCACAAACTACTCTAATTACTGTTTACTGTTGACCCCAGGCATGAGAAGTCTGAAAGTGTGGAACCGACAGATGCATTCTGTCTCCATGGGTACCGTATCACTGAGTTAGGATGCCTAAAGAATTTCAGCCCGTAGAAAGACTTTTGCCCTAATTCTAATCAGCTCTAGACATATATCCTCTACTTGCATGAGTTTGTTTCTCTTTGAAGTGTATCACATTTTCATTGAGCTTTAAGCTAGTATAGAAAATTATGTAATTTTCACATATATACTGCTTTATATTACCTTTTCATTTCCCCCTCCAATAATTCACCTTACCATCTTGATTCTATTTCTTATTCTTTGTTAGTTTCCCATTCTGATAGTTTTTCAGATGCATTGCAACACCTCATCCTATTCCTATAACCCCTTTCTTCTCTTTCTTACTTCGCACGTCTTTTTGTGTTCTACAAATAAATACACATTCGCACAAACAATTGGATACCCATATATATCAATATACATTTGGGGCTATATAAACAAATTTACATATAGATTCTTCATGAAAGAGAACACATATTTGGTATTTTATTAATTTATTTGTCCAAGTTAATTGTTGGTTTTATTATTTATTTCTATTACTTATTTTTCTCTAACAGTTTTATACATTTATATAATTGCCTAAAAATTTTCAGCCTCACTGCCCTTTTTAACTGCTCTTTCACATTTTACTCAGTTGTGTAGCAATGGAGTAAGTTAAGTGATAAGCTACACACAGTCCAGGAAGTAATTGTTACCAATTCTCGTGAAAGCAATTCCAGTTGCATTAAGTGGGTCACACAGAACACAAAGGCATGAACCCAGGAGGGTAATTTGTGTGGGTATTTGTCTTTATATGTTTTGCTCGCCTTGCTCAACAAGATGATGTATAACCCTACTTTCCTGAAAATACTGTGATTTCCTTTACTTCAGGTGGAATAAAATTCTATTATGAAATTGCACAGCATTTTGTTTATCCATGTGCCTTTGGTGGACAGGGGACTTGGTTTCATAACTTAACTATTATGAAAAGTACAGATGTATATACATTTACATACAACCCCCCCCCCTTCAATTGTATCAGCAGTTTGCTGGCATAGTGTCCTGTGAGCATGTGCCCATGCAAGGCATAACCGTACCATAACATAGTTATAAATTCAGCCTTTTTTGAGGGAGGGTTCTATTGTGACTTCTGTAATAGTCACACCTGTTTCAATTCCCATGGGCAGTATATACAGGTTATTTTCCTTTTATTTTCTTGGCATTACTTGCTCTTATTTTTGAAGTTATTCTTTCTAGATTTTTCTATGACTTTCTATATTATTTCAAACAAATGGACAAAATTCTCTTCTTTTCATTATCTTGTTATTATGCCCAATTGTGTCAAAATGTTGTTAGCATCATCTACCACACTGGGAACCAATAAATACAAATCATAACTATATTACTCAAGAGTAAATGAACTTCTCAACAAAGCTAATCAGCTCTTGAAATACATGTTGATAATCCATAGAACTTTAATGACTGCAATAACTGGCTTTTGCCTGAGTTTCCTGGATTACTGTCTTAACCATCTCCTATAATTAATGCATAGAGATAGTATTCAAAGGAGAACAGGGTGCCATTGTTGTGTGTCAGCCAAGTAGCACATAAATGGAACAACAGCAAACCTATCAAATTATGTGTGACTATTTATTTATTTATTTACTTCTGGAAAGAGTTGCAGTTTTAAGCCTTAGAGAAGCCCTGGGGTAAAGGCAAAACAATTAATGCATCTGAGGTCAAGGATCTCAAGAATAGACTTGATTTTCAGAGAAGTCAGACACAGTCAGGGTCACAGACTTTCCTGGGGCTGAAGCTGAGACTGCTGCTTCTAACTTCAGAAGGCTCATTCATCAATCTGCTTGAAGCATTATAGGCTTTGTCAAAATATTCATGACTCACAAGTCCCTGATTCAGATAGAAATGAAGAAAAAATATAGTTTTGAGATCCTAAACAATGTCTATTTTATTATTTGTTATTAATCTTTTCAAATAATTACATATTTATATAAATATGTTATCAAGTGCTTTTTTTCTTATAGTCTTTTATTCCAGGTATATTTCATGATAATTGTTTCCCTTGTGACAGACTAATCAGTTATATATATATATATATATATATATATATATATATATATATATATATATATATATATGTTTCTGAGACAATTACTTGATAAATCTTGTAAAATAGAACAAAGTTGATGTTGTGAATTACTAGGAGAAACAAATAAAGAAACTGGTTAGGTGCCATTTAAGTCATGCTATCAGAGAATACCTCATGTGTTATGGAGAAAAACTGAAACTCGTGTTTTTTACTCCACAATTTAGTTAGGACTTAAAGCATATATCTATCTTTGATGAGGCTCAAATCGCACAAGTCAATAAGTTATTGGAAAAAAAGTTCAGCAGATGTGGGATCTTTCCATTATAGTATTTTTAAAGTTTGTCTTCTCCGTGTTACTAACAAACATAGTATTATGCATCCACTAATATTGACTTTGTCATATACTATATTGAGTCCACCATGAGCTTTCATGAAATGCTATTAATCCTAAGAATTCTAAAAGCTGGACAAATGTATTTATGTGCACTTAGACTTATGATGTTGTGCTGTCCCCAAAAGTTCATTCTGAATTGAAAACACAGCCAGTCAAAACTCATTAATGTTTACAAAATTATAAGTGTACAACATTTATAAATAGTGCCTACCTCTTAATGCAGATCTTAAATCTCCTCTCTTGTTAGGCCAGTTACATTCCCTGGTGTCATATACTAAATCAGTGTGTATATCAGAGTCATTTGCATCCTGGGTATAGCCTATCCTTCTTCAGCAGTCAGTACCCAGATTCTGAATTCTTATCATATTTCTTAAGAGCATAAAATTGTTTCTACTTTTTCTTTATCCTTTTAAAATTGTCACAGCTAAAATCAATATATGTGATCTAGGTATGTGTAATTCTATTATTTCTACATGTATTATTTCTGTTTTACAAGAAGCTTGAATCCCAGTGAATTTCTTACCTTCAATTACAATGAAAAGACAATAAACTCTAAGTGGTTTGACTTGTGATTTTCCTAACAAACTAAACCGAACCAGACACCTTTTTGATAACTGACTCAATTGTCAATGATACTTGTTACAACTACTGATTGAAATACTGACTGTAATACAGTTGTGTGTATATATATATATATATATATCCCTCATGAACACATACATGAATTCATGTATATGTTTACTCATGAGGGGGGCAATAAAACCATTACAATTTTGGTACATTAAAAGTTCCTTCTGTCCTTCAATTATGAGACATAGCTCATTTTGACATAATTTTGAGAATGAATTCATATGCCAATGATTAAACATTAAAAAATATTTGAACCAATGTGATCATTTAATTTAGTTTTTTAGAAA